>NC_133506.1:45845714-46164285 GCF_049354715.1 Callithrix jacchus | reverse complement strand
TCACCATGTTGGCCAGGCTGGTCTTGAACTCCTGACCTTGTGATCCACCTGCCTTGGCCTCCCAAAGTGCTGGATTTGCAGGTGTGAGCCACCACACCTGGCTGCGCCTGATATTTTCGAAGCTGTGAACCAGGGGAAAGCTGCAGATAGAATGTGGTGATTCTAACAATAGCTCACTTGTAAAAGGTCTCCTTTCTGCCATATTTTGGGCCTGGTATCTAATAGAATTCTTACTACCACCCTCTGTATTATGTGGTCCCATTTTACCGGTGAAATGACAGAGGCTTGGATAGTGTGTTGTTGTAGAGGTGAAATTGCTTTGACAAGAGGACCCCCAAAATACAGGTGCTTGATTAAGATTGGTTATTCTTCCCTCTCTCCACAGTTCAGGTGGTCGAGGGCATATGTGTGGGGGGCTGGGTCTTCTTCACAGGACTGCTCAGGGCCTGTTCCTTCCCTCCTGTTGCTCAGCCAGCTTCTGGGTCAGGGGTTGGTGCCTGTGGTTGAAACTGCTTTCAGCATATCCTTGTTCCTGCCCCTGGGGAAAGAGGAGATGGAAGAGAAGGGCCAGTGGTCTCCTGTGAGAACTAATGCTGACCCAGGTCCGGTGGCTCACGCCTGTAATCCAGTACTTTGGGAGGCTGAGGCAGGTGGATTATTTGAGGTCAGGAGTTTGAGACCAGCCTGGCCAACATGGTGAAACCCCATCTCTACTAAAAATAGAAAAATTAGCCAGGTGTGGTGGTGCATGCCTTAATCCCAGCTACTACTTGGGAGGCTGAGGTAGGTTCAACCCCGCTTGAACCTGGGAGGTGGGGGTTGCAGTGAGCTGAGATTGTGCCATTGCACTCCAGGCTGGACGACAGTGAGACTCTGTCTAAAACAAAACAAAACGGATGCCAAAGTTAATTCTAAGAGTCATTTCTGCCATGTCGCTTTTGTGAGAATGTCATTGTTAAGTCATACCTGGTGTCAGGGCATCTGGCCAGTAAAGAGTGGACTTCAACACATGCGGGGTGAGCAAAGGCTGCATAGCCAGCCTGGTCCTCCAGCCTCGTGGGAATATGATGGGCTCCCAGAAGGGGCTTAGATGTCAAGGAAAACAGCTCTGTGCTGTGATGAGGGTGCCCTGGCCTCGTATCCTGTCATCAGTCTTGAGATGCTTCTTTGTCTGTAAAGGTTGAGGGACCCAGCCATCACTACTGAAAGGCAGTTCTTAGGATCATCCAGTCCACACTCCCAAATCCAGCTGGATAAGCAAAAAAGAGAGCCAGCTGGCTTGTGTAACTGCCAAGTCCATGGGCAGGTTCAGCTTTCGACATAGCTGGATCCAGGAACTCACTGGCATATAGATTTGGCCTGACTTCGTTTGCTCCTCTCTGTTTTGGCCCCAGTCTCCCTACATGGTGGCAAAAGGAGGAGGCTGGAAGTCCCAGGTGTCTGTTCCGCAGTTAGCAATGCCACGGGAAAAAACCCTTCTCCCTTCTGTGAATTCTGAACTCCTGGCTACAGGCCAGGCTTGTGTCCCATACTTCTCCTTGGCCCGGAGGAGCAGAATCTGTGGACTAATGCAGGCCTGGGATGTGGATTTGCTGGAGAATGTCCATGTGCACGTGTGCATGTTCAAATGTGTGCACGCTTGTTGACTGGTCAGGCTACCTTCCCCCCCAAACCACAAGTATAATAAAGCAGAGGTGGGGAGGTGCCCCAGAGGAAGATCGAGGTGCTACTACTCGAGGGAGGGGAATGGATGTTGGACAGGTAAAGCTAACAGATGCCAGGCAAAGTACAGGACTATGACTTGGCCTCCCACATGGCTTTGCCTGCACAGGCAGGGTGCTGATCAGAGAGCACTGGTGTTTAGGCTGCTTGATTGTATTTCTCGCTATAAGTTCATTTCTGACACCAGATTTTTATTACTGTTCTTTTAATCTTCAAATCCAGCCTCCTTATTATTTATTTTTATTTGTATTTTTTTTGAGACAGAGTCTCACTCTGATGCTCAGGTTGGTGTGCAGTGATGCAGGCTCGGCTCACTGCAATCTCTGCCTCCTGGGTTTAAGTGATTCTCGTGCCTCAGCCTTTGGAGTAGCTGGGATTACGGCACGTGCCACCATGCCTGGCTAATTTTTGTATTTTTGGTAGAAACAGCGTTTCGCCATGTTGGCAAGACTGGTCTTGAACCCCTGATCTCAGGTGATCCACCTGCCTCAGCCTTCCAAAGTGCTGGGATTTCAAGTGTTAGCCACCACACCTGGCCCAGGCTCCTTATCTCACAGATGAGAAAGCAGAGGCCAAGGGAAACTTCACACATTTCTGGAGACCACACTGCTTGGTGGTGATGGGGGTGGGACTGAGCCAGGTATCCTGACTCCCTATGGTTCTGCTCACTATTTCCAAAGTGCCTGCCCCTAGGGGGGGCTTTGTCAGGGCCCTGCTCTGACCTCTCTTCCCCTCCATCCCTTCTTACAGAAGGTCCATCAACAGGAATTCTGTGAGATTGCGAATGCCTGCAAAATCCTCTAAGATGTACAGCACGCTGCGGAAGGGGTCAGTCTGTGCGGATCCCAAGCCTCAGCAGGTGAAGAAGATCTTTGAAGCATTGAAAAGAGGCCTCAAGTAAGGCTGGGCTGTGTGTTGCCTCTAAGAAATGCATTCTCCTACCTCTCTCCTGTCTCTTCCTGCGGAAGTGTGGGTGGGTCTGTCTATAAGACGTGACAGGTTAAGTTTCTGGCCATTCATTTAGTCAACATGTAGGTCAGAGTGTGGCGTGTGCTCAGCCCGGTCCTTGGGTGCTGGGAACCTGGCAGTGACTAAGGCAGGAGGACTCTGCTCTTGTAGAGCGTGAAGTACAGAGGAGCAGATTTGATGGCATCAATAAGGAAGCAATACAGTCAAATCATCAATCGGTCATGGAACTTCGCCTGTGCTGAGTGCAGTGAAGAAAGGTAACGGGGAGGTGGTACGATGACGGCCTCGGCGGAGAGGATGATCCTGGTATGCACCGAGGAGGTACTACCAGTGTCTGACGCACAAACAGCCTGAGAAGCCGCTGCCATGCTCACTTCTGGGGGACAGGTGTTGTAGGCAGAAGCAACGGCACAGGCAAAGGCCCCGCAGTGGGAGCCTGCACCATGAGCTCACACATGCAAGAGGTCAGGGCAGTGGGTGTCCCAGCGAGGGACAGACTTGCTCAGAGAGCGACTGATGAGCTGGGCCGAGGCCCACCCAGGAAGAGTGAGTCACTCCACAAAATTTTTTTTTTTTTTTTTGAGATGCTCTGTCACCCAGGCTTCAGAGCAGTGGCACAATCTTGGGTCACTGCAACCTCCACCTTGGGGGTTCAAGCAATTCCCCTGTTTCAGCCTCCTAGCTGGGACCATGGGTGCACTCCACCACACCCAGCTGAAATTTTGTATTTTCAGTAGAGACAGGGTTTCACCATGTTGACCTCAAGTAATCTCCTTGCCTTGGCCTCCCAAAGTGCTGGGATTACAGGTGCAAGCCACTGAGCCCAGCCCACACATACTTACTGAGGCATATAGAGTGCCCGGCCAGGGGACAGAAGTAAACTAAACACAGGAAATCCCTACCCCTCCGAGGAGCTGACTCCTAGTGGGGGAGAGACACATGATACAATACAGAACAGAAAGTACAGAGAATGTCTGATGGTGGTAAGGGCTACAGTGGAAAACAGCCATGGTAAGCAGGCGGAGGCAGGGAGGATTCATTTTAAATTGGGTGGTTGGAAGGAAGGCCTTGTTAAGAAGGTGACACTGGAGCACATGCCTGAAGGGGTGAAGGAGTGAGCCATGCAGATAATGGCAAAAGAACATTCCAGGCCAGAGTAGCCACACATGCAAAGGCCCTGGGGTACAGCAAGGAGGCCATCGTGGCTAGAGCCAAAGGAAAAAGGATGAGGTCACAGGGCGATGGGGACCAGATGACAGGGGCCTTTGTGGGCTAAAGAGTGGTTTCTGGAGTGATTTTTTGCCCAGATACAGTGGTACTTAGACCCTAAATGCTCTCCTACCTGCATCTCTTTTTATAGACAGGGCAGCCCAAAGAGGAACCAGAGTCAATTAAAAGTTTAAACCACCTTAGAATGAAACGGTTTTCAAAATATACATCCTTGGCTGGGTGCAGTGGCTCACCCTGTAATCCCAGGACTTTGGGAGGCTGAGGCAGGTGGATTCCTTGAGCCTAGGAGTTCGAGACCAGCATGGCAACATGGCAAAACCCTGTCTCCACAAAAAATACATAAAATTAGCTGGGCATTGTTGCATGCACCTGTGGTCCCAGCTACTCGGGAGTCTGAAATGAGAGGATTGCCTGAGCCTGGAGGTGGAGGCTGCAGTGAGCTGTGATTGTGCAGAGTGGGGGCTGGGTGTGCATGGAGGGGAGAGGCGTGTTTCCGAAGGGAGCTTCTGTGTCCTTTAAGGACCACATGTTTGAGACTTGTCTGGGGCCAAGGCACCCGCTTCTTCCCAGAGAGCTTGACGCCTCAGTGAGTAGCAGCCTGGCAGAAGCTCTCACTTCCACATTTGAGGTGATGTCAGTGTAGCCCAGAGAGGGTGAGTGACCTTCCTGGGGTGACTCAGCAAATCTAGCAAGATGGGACTCCTGCCCTGGCCCTCAAATCTAGACCCTTGACTGTGAGGGAAGTGTGCCATGCTGACCTTCCCATGAGCTGGAACCCAGCTTGGGAGGAGTATAACATGGAGGTGAAGATTTTGGGTTCTGAGGCCACTGTGTGCTTTCAAACCTGGGTTCAGCCTCTTTGCTGTGTGACCAGGGCTGGGGTACTCTACCTTCAAGGGTTGGTTTGTCCATCTCTAAAATACGTATACCAGGTTGGGCATGGTAGCTCACGCCTGTAATCCCAGCACTCTGGGAAGCTGAGGCAGACAGATCACCTTAGATCAAGGAGTTTGAGACCAGGCTGGCCAACATGGTGAAACTCTGTCTCTACTAAAAATATAAAAATCAGCCAGGTTTGGTGGCACACACCTGTAGTCCCAGCTGCTCAAGAGGCTGAGACACAAGAATCATTTGAACTTGGGAGGTACAGGTTGCAGTGAGCTGTGACTATACCACTGCACTCCAGACTGGGAGAGAGTGGGACCTTGTTTCAAAAGAAAAATAAATAAAATGCATATAACAAGAGTAGGACCTACTTGTGGGCCCAGTGGGGGAATTAACTGGGGACCTCCCTGTAAACCATTTGTTGTGGTACTGGGCACACAGCCTCCAGTGTGAGGGCGTGGGGCTTCCTGGCTGCCTCTGAGCCCCGTATCTGCTCTCCACACAAGGACACTGTCCATCTGGCCTGTTTCCTTTCCCTTTCTTGTTCCTCTTCCGTTGGAAACTTCCTCACCCTCCTTGCAGGGAGCATCTGTGTGTGCAGCAGGCTGAGCTGGACCACCTGTCTGGATGCCACAAGGACACCAGGAGGAATTCGAGGCTGGTGAGACCCCTCTCTTCCCCCAGCCTATGTCATGGTGTGAATCTGTCTGGGAACTAGAGGTTTACGGAGTAGCCTCTTTATGTTGCGCTGAGTTAATTTCACTTTGACGCAGACAGCAGTTCACACCTTTGAGGCCCGCGTTGCACTCTTAGTTCTAGAAGTTGCGCTAAGGTGGGCAGTGTATAGAGGTGCGTTTGTTTTATGTGGTCCTGCTTTATAGACCTCGGCCATCAGGTGATCTGGACGCGGGATGGCTTCTGTGATGCCAGGAAAGTGGGTCAGGTGTTGAATCTTGGGTATGTCGCAGTGGCCTCTGCTGCTGTCCTTGATGAAGCCTGCGTGTTTCTCCAATGTCCAGCTGACAGGCAGCGTTTCCTGCCATCATCAGGACAGTGTCTTTTTTGTATGTTTGTTTTTTGAGACAGGATTTCCCTTTATCGCCCAGGCTGCAGTGCAGTGGCACAATCTCGGCTCACTGCAACCTCCGTCTCCCGGGTTCAAGCAATCCTCTCATCTCGGCCTCCCAAGTAACTGAGACTACAGGCTTGCACCAGCATGCACAGCTAATTTTTAAATTTTTTGTAGATATGAGGTCCCATCATGTTGCCAAGGCTGGTCTTGAGCTCCTGTGCTCCAGCAATCCTCCCTCGTCGGCCTCCCAAAGTGCTGGGATTACAGGTGTGAGGCACTGCGCTGGCCAAGGCAGTGTCTCTGATGCTGACCCTGGGCCCTCTGTTGCCTAAAGCTCACCTGCTCTTGTTTTTGCTTCTCCCTTAGCAGAGACAGACTTAGCAAAACGCACACACACTTGCAAATAGCATGCCCCATTAAACTATTTTTATGTGGTTTACGGAGTCTCGCTCTGTCGCCCAGGTTCAACTGCAGTGGCACAATCTCGGTTCACTACAACCTCTGCCTCCTGTGTTCAAGCGATTTTCCTGCCTCAGCCTGAGTGGCTGGGATTATAGGCACGCTTCACCACACCTGGCTAATTTTTGTATTTTTAGTAGAGACAGGGTTTCGCCATGTTGGCTAGTGATGGTCTCCATCTACTGACCTCGTGATCTGCCCACCTTGGCCTCCCAAAGTGTTGGGATGACAGGCGTGAGCCACTGAGCCCAGCATTGTTTTTTTTGGTTTTGTTTTTGAGATGAAGTCTTGCTCTGTTGCCCAGGCTGGAGTGCAGTGGCATGATATTGGCTCACTGCAACCTCCACCTCTCAGGTTCAAGCGATTCTGCTGCCTCAGCCTCCTGAGTAGCTGGGATTACAGGCACATGCCACCATGCCCAGCTGTGTGGTTTTTGTTTGTTTGTTTGTTTTGCATTTTTAGTAGGGACAGGGTTTCACCAGGTTGACCAGGCTGCTCTCAAACTCCTGACCTCAAGTGATCCGCCTGCCTCAGCCTCCCAAAGTGCTGGGATTACAGGCATGAGCCACTGTGCCTGGCCTCTCATTAAATTTGATTTTCAGACACATTACAAATTTGTTTAGTATTAGTGTATCCCATGTAATCTTTGGGACATACGCTAAAATAATTGTTCCTTGTTTACTGAAAATTTTAATTAGGTGTCCTGTATTTTATCTGGTGATACTGAGACTTCCATCTTTCCGGTGGGAAGATCTTCCTTTCATCTGGGAAATCTCTCCACTGCTGTCTTGTGAAAACCCCGCGTGTCCTTAATGAATTAGATTTGGAAACAAAAACAAGGAGGCCTTGCCGCTGTGGGATCCTCCTCCCAGCCAGGGTTTCCCAGAATCCCTCCTCCAAAGCACCAACATGCAGAGCAGGCCACCAGCTTGACTGAGGACCTGGGAAAGTGAGGAGGGGAGATGAATTTTCTACCAAAATAGCATCCAGCGGCCCAGCACGGTGGCTCACGCCTGTAATCTCAGCACTTTGGGAAGTTGAGGCAAGTGGATCACTTGAGATCAGGAGTTTGAGACCAGCCTGGCCAACATGGTGAAACCCCATTTGTACAAAAAATACAAAAATTAACCGGGCATAATGGTGTGCGCCTGTAGTCCAGCTACTCGGGAGGCTGAGGCAGGAGAATAGCTTGAACTCAGGAGGCAGAGGTTGCAGTGAGGTGAGATCACACCCCCACGGCACTCCAGCCTAGGCAGTAGAGCCAGGCTCTGAATGAATGAAAGAAAGAAAGAAAGAAAAAGAAGCAAGCTGTCATCTCTGTATCCTGGCTCCAGCAGAGAAGGCCTCAAGACCGGCAGGGTGGGAGAGGCAGGGGCCCAGCCTGCGTGTGCCAGGGACTTGGGGAGTGAAAGGCCTGCCAAGCTTAGCATGCCTCGCCTTTGGGTGGTTGGTTGGTGACCAGCAGCAGATGGTGGGAGGGAGGAGGTGCTGCCAAGATCTCACCCAGCTCTGGCACCTGCCCCTCTTCTCACACAGGTGCAAGTCTCACCCCGTGGAGTTCCCTTCCCATTCTTTGTTCTCGAGAAGTAACTCCAAAGTAGGCAAGCGTAAAATATGTGTATGTTTTAGCTGCTCCCATGTTATAGATGGGCACACTGAGGCCAGGGCAAGGCGTGCAGAGCCACGCAGCGGGGTGCCTATGTCGGGTCCTGTCCCCATGACCTGTTGCTTCTTATTTAAACATGTTGGTTTTTGAGACATTGCTGGGTAGTCAGTGTTCTTTTCAAAGGCTTGGGATCTTCCCTTTTTGTCTTTTTTTTTCTTTTTCCTCGGGATGGAGTCTCTCACTCTGTCACCCAGGCTGGAGCACAGTAGTGCCATCTCCTTTCACTGCAACCTCCACCTCCCAGGTTCAGGTGATTCTCCTGCCTCAACCTTCTGAGTAGCTGGGATTACCGACACATACAATCATGCCAGGATAATTTTTGTATTTTTTATTTAGTAGAGAGGGGGTTTCACCATGTTGGCCAGGCTAGTCTCAAACTCCTGACCTCAGGTAATCCACTCACCTCAGCCTCCCAAAATGCTAGGTTATAGGTGTGAGCCACTGTGCCTGGCCTATTTCTTAATTTTTAAATGGAGTTTTAATTGTTTCTTAATTTAAAAAATATTTTATTTATTCTTCAAGACACAGGTCTTACTCTGTCACCCAGGCTGAAGTGCAGTGGTGCGATCACAGCTCACTGTAACCTTGAACTCCTGGGCTCAAGCAGTCCTCCTACCTCAGCCTCTAGAGTAGCCGGGACTACAGGTGTGTTCCACCAGGCCTGGCTAATTTTTAAATTTTTGTAGAGATGGGGTCTTGCTGTGTTGCCCAGGCTGGTCTTGAACTCCTGGGCTCAAATGATCCTCCTGCCTTGTCCTCCCAAATCACTGCTAGGATTACAGGTGTGAGCCACATCACCTGGCTTAAATGGAGTTTTTATTTCATTATCGCACATGTAAAATTCCACATATATTCATACATGGGACTTTTTGGAGTTGAATCCTTCTTTCTTGATTGACGCCCTCCTCCACTCAATCTGTGTCCCACCCTGTTTAACCCTTGAGAATGATCTTGTATTGATCTTTCCATAGTTTTCTCTTGTATTGATCTTTCCATAGTTTTCTCTCTGGTCACATAATCACGTAAATGCATTTAGCAGTTTTGAGTTAATGGTTGTCTTACAAAAACGAAATCTCGGCTGGGCTCAGTGGCTTGAGCCTGTAATCTCAGCACTTTGGGAGGCTGAGGCAGGTGGATCGTGAGGTCAGGAGATCAATACCATCCTGGCTAACATGGTGAAACCCCATCTCTACTAAAAATATAAAAATTAGCCAGGCATGGTGGCATGTGCCTGCAATCCCAGCTACTAGGGAGGCTGAGGCAGGAGAATTGCTTGAACCCGGGAGGTGGAGGTTGCAGTGAGCCAAGAATGAACCACTGCACTCCAGCCTGGGCGACAAGAGTGAAACTCCATCTCAAAAAAAAAAAAAAATAGATGGCGTTTCACCATGTTGGCCAGGCTGGTTTTGAGCCCGCCTCGGCGTCCCAAAGTGCTGGGATTACAGGCGTGAGCCACCGCACCCAGCCAGAAATCTCAATTGACATGCTCTCCTACACCTTCCTTTCTCTCCCTGTTGGATGTCCACGGTAACCCTCCAGGCTCAGATAGAGTGACTTTCATTTCTACTGCCATTAACAGCCAGGGGAGATTCGATTGCTATATTTTAAATTTAGAGTCACTTAAAAAACAAATGTTTTTTTAAACATTTATGTTTGTTAAACATTTGTTTAAAAAAAATGTTTCTTGGCCACACTCGTCCATTTACATACTGCCTATGGCTGCTTCCACGCTATGGTGGCAGAGGGGCTTAGTTAGGACAGAACTTCGACCCCACAGGCAGGTGCAGCAGTTCACATGTCTTAGGCCCACTTCCCACTCTTTCTTGGTTCTAGAAATAACTTTAAGGTAGGCAAATGAGTGTATGTTTTACTTTTTTTTTTCTTTTTTGAGATGGAGTCTCACCTGTTGCCCAGGCTGGAGTGCAGTGGTGCAATCTTGGCTCACTCCACCTCTCAGGTTCAAGCGATTCTCCTGCCTCAAGCCTCCCGAGTAGCTGGGATTACAGGCACACGCCACCATGCCCAGCTAATTTACGTATTTTCAGTAGAGATGGGGTTTCGCCATGTTGGCCAGGCTGGTCTCAAACTTCTGACATCAAGTGATCTGACCACCTCAGCCTCACGAAGTGTTGGATTACAGGGGTGAGCCACTGTGCCTGGCCAGAATGGTCCTACTTTTTTTTTTTTTTTTTGAGAGGAAGTCTCACTCTTGTTGCCCAGGCTGGAGTGCAATGGCACCACCTCGACTCACTGCAAACTCCGCCTCCTGGGTTCAAGCAATCCCTCTGCCTCAGCCTCCCGAGTAGCTGGGATTATAGGCACCTGTCATCATCCCTGGCTAATTTTTTGTATTTTTAGTGGAGATGGGTTTCACCATATTGGCCAGGCTGGTCTCAAACCTCTGATGTAAGGTGATCCACCCACCTCAGCCTCCCAAAGTGCTGGGATTACAGGCATGAGTCACCATGCCGGCTAGAATGGTCCTGGTTTATAGATCTTGGCATGGGTGCCCTGGAATGCCAAGCCTCAAATATTTACTGTCTGCCTTTTAGAAAGCCGTGGAAAGGTTTGCCTGCCCTGATGACGTATTATTTGTCTTGGTTGTATACTGGCCCCTGGAATGGATGGACTGAACTGAAGAATTCGCCATGAAGGCTTGAACTTGTGTGCCATCTGTTCCATCCCCCTCACGTTCTTTTGGTCATGGGTGAAGCCATCCCTTTAATCCCAGTGGTTCCCATTTTGTCAAACACCTACTGTGTCCTTTTTTTCTCCTTCTCCTACCCTGCTTTACATATGAGGAAATGGAGGCCCAAAGAGGTTGAATGTCTTGCCTGGGACACACAGCTGGGAAGTAGAAGAGCCAGACCTAGAACCGCCTCATCCAGCGTGCATGTGTTTAATCACTGCCGTCCTTGGCATGGCCAGCCGCCTGCCGTTGGCAGAGGAAGGAGCAGGGGTGGCTGCAGGCATAGCTTCTTGTCCTCTGACCAAGCTCAGGTGCCGCCAGGATAGAGCCTCATAGGCCTTGGAGGAGTATCTGGGACTCTGACACTTTCTTCCACCCTCCTTTCTCCCCCACAGGCTTTCTATTACGACCTGGACAAGGTGAGTCTGCATATGATGAGTGAGGTGGGCTAGGACCGGCTGAATGAGAATGTGTCTCATTGCATCTTCCTGGCTGCCCCACGGGCAGAATCCCTGGGTTTCCTCCCCATTTTAGGAATGGGAAGGCGGAGGCTCTGCGATGAGCCTTCCTGGGGGATGGTGAGGGGCTGGCCTGGCACTAAGCCCCTTTCTCTGCCTTAGGACCTGCAGGAGGGTGGCAGGGCAGGCGGGGCTGGTGGGGTACCCAGGCGACTTTGCAAACATCTTCCCTTTTCCTGGGAGAAGCAAACGCGCTGTGTGGAAAGGCACATTCGGAAGATGGAGTTTCACATCAGCAAGGTCAGCCGGCTCGTGGGTGTTGCAGGGTGTGGGGCGGGGCAGTGCCAGCTTGCTGCCTCAGCTAGGTTAGCAGGAGCTAGGCAGGCACCCTCGGAGCAGGGGTCAGGGCCTCTGGGTGTGGGGAACTGCAGGAGGCTAAGGATGAGCAAGGGCCTCGAGCCAGTTGAAGGACGACGGGCTCAGCCCTGAGGTGGGAGTTGTTGGGAGGCTCAGCCCTGAGGACCCCATGGGCTCTTTCTTCAGTTTTTGGAGAAAGACCTCATGTTCAATCTTAGATATCTGGAAGGTTGAATCCTCCCAGCCCATTGCACAGATGGAAAAGCAGAGGTCCAGAGATAAACATGGGTTTGCCCAAGGTCGTATAGCAGATCCCTTAAGCTTTAGAGTCTGCAGACGGTTTCACAATCCTGCTTTACTCCCCACACTGCCCAGTGGGTGTAGGCAGTCATGAGTCACCTCCCCTGTTCCACGATTGAAAACCCAGGCAGAGGAGGGGAAGGGACAGATTTGCTTTTCCCTTTTACTCATTTTTGCTGTGCACACTGTGTGACAGTTGCTGCCAGGGGCTGGGTATGCAGCAGGTGAGGTGGGGTGGCAGGTGAATCGGGGCAGTCAGAGGAGATAAGTGGGTCCCTGCCTCTGGGGGTTCACGTTCTACCGGGGCCAGCAGGGAGTGCTTTGAGCGGGATTGGGCAGTTGGTGACTGCCGCTATGGGTTGGGGTGGGGTAGGGGGGTGCTTAGCTCAGGGACGCCCTCTCCCAGGGGGAGAAGTAGACAGGCAGGTGTAGGGCTGCCCCTCGGTGTGGGCAGCGCCACCAGCCCGTGTGCCTGGCACAGGTGGAGGAGCTGTATGAGGACTACTGCATCCAGTGCCGCCTGCGCGACGGTGCCTCCAGCATGCAGCAGGCCTTCACCAGGTGCCCCCCAAGCCGCGCGGCCCGAGAAAGCCTGCAGGAGCTGGGCCGCAGCCTGCTCGAGTGCACTGAGGTAGGCCGGGCCAAGCTGGGGTGGCCAGTGGGGGCAGCCAGGGCTGGGCCAGCGGGGGTTGGGGGAGGTGCCCTTGGCCCCGAGGAGGCGTCTCTGTCTGCGGCCTCTGTCTGGCTGCAGGGACAGTGAGAGGCCCCTGCGGCCTTGCCCTAGGCAGCCACCTGAGTCACCTCTGGGGCTTTGCAGGACATGTGGCTCATCGAGGGGGCCCTGGAGGTTCACCTGGGCCAGTTCCACATCAGGATGAAAGGTGATAGGGCTGAAGGGGGTGGGCGGAGGCCTTCCTGGAGGCCCTGAGGCTTCTGCTGAGGGGGGAGCTCACCGGAATCCCAGGGGTCTGAGCTAGGCCGTGACTTTTGCATCCATGTGACATGTGACCTCTAGCAAGTCCCACCCCTCTCTGAGCCTGGTGTGAGGGCCCAGCACCCTCCTGTCCATCATCCATCATGACAGTGCCTCCCTGCCCCCTGAACCTGAAAACCTACACTTGGGGGACCCCCAGAGAGGACCTGTGGTCCCGGGTCAGGGACAGTGGAAGGCAGAAGGGAGACTGGCCGTATCTGTGTTCCAGGCTTGGTGGGCTACGCACGCCTCTGTCCCGGAGACCAGTATGAGGTATGGCCACCCTCTGGGGTCAATCCTCAGGGCTCCCTACCAGGTCTTTGGGAGACTGGAGCTGCTGGGAACCAGGGTTGCAGCTGGGGCACTGTCTGGCAGGGAGGGCCCTGGGCAGGCATTGAGGGGACACCCTCCAGGGCTCACACAGCCCCTCTCGGGCTGGTTCACAGGTGCTCCTGCGTCTGGGCCGCCAGCGCTGGAAGCTCAAGGGTCGGATCGAGTCGGATGACAGCCAGATCTGGGACGAAGAGGAGAAGACCTTCATCCCCACGCTGCACGAGAACCTGGACATCAAGGTGAGATGGGGCCGGGGGTGGGGCTGAGGTGCCTGGGTGCTCGGCTCAGACACTACCCTCCAGCCTCCACCCCCAGGTGATGGAGCTGCGGGGCCTGGGCTCGTTGGCTGTGGGCGCAGTGACGTGTGACATCGCCGACTTCTTCACGATGTGGCCACAGGTCATCGTGGTAGACATCACGGAGCTGGGCACCATCAAGCTGCAGCTGGAGGTGCAGTGGAAGTGAGTCCTGCCTGGCCCCGGGGGAGGGTGGAGGCCTGGCTGGCTAACCCTGGTGGCCTGGCCACACTTTAGCCCTGGGTTCCTGTACCAGTCTCCACCAAGGGTGTCCCTGCCCTCACGGGTCCTCATCTGTCCCTCAGTCAGCTGGAGGCCTGGACTTTCTCTGCAGCCCCCGCCTGCCTTTCCAGCTTTGCTTCCATTCTTGCTTCGGAACCCCTGGATATTAAAGCCCCAGGGACTCAGATTGGGGGGACACTTTCTGGGGCCTCCTGGACTCGGCTCCTCGGAGGAGGCTCACCTGTCCAGGAAGGCCCTCCTTGCTGCTCCCACCCCCTCATTCCTGGCCTACCCTGGCTGCCTCCAGGCCCAGGGCTGAGCAGTCACCTGCATCCCCATCTCAGCCACAGACATGAGGCCCATGTCCGTGAGCACAGCCCGTGTCGCATGCCCATGAGCATGGTGGGCTCTGGGGCTCTTTGTTCCAGGAAGCCTGGCATCTCCAGGGCATCCCCTTCTTACTCCCCGGCCCAGGAGCAGCAGAAGGGAGGGCCGAGGTGCCTCCTTGGTTCTCTGCTTGCCCTGGCCATTCGGGGCTCTCCTCTCCCTAGGGCGGGCACATGAGTGGGGTCACAGAGCTGCTGCCCTCTCCCCTGTGAGCTGGGAGAATCTGGGTGAGTGACCACCTGCAACCTCACGATCCTCACCTGCCTGGTAGGGCTGAGAATACCTCTTACCCGGGGGGGCCCTGACGCATACAGGGTGGTGGGCAGCTCAGTGCCATCCAAGACTACGACCTAGAAGGCCTGCGGGTCTGCAGATGCTCCGGGCAGAGAAGAAGGCATTTGCAGATTCTCTGAGCTGTAGGCTTTCTGGCTTAGCCAGAAGCCCTACAAGCCAGGCCTTTGTGCAGATAAGAGCAGGTTTCTTCGAGGCAGGAGGGTCTACAGGGACCTACCTGCTCCGAGTGCAGGGCTGGGCGCGGGCTGGGGTGAGCATCACAGGCCAGGCTGCACACCGCTCACCTCGGCACTCCCACACGCTCGCCTGGATTCCCACCCCTCCCTGTGCATGTCCCCACAGGGGTTCTTCTGTAAGGGCACCCCTTTTACAGACAAGGGGTCTGAACCAAGTGTCCCCTGTTCATCGGCTGAGCTTCTCAAAGGAGCCTCTAATTGGGGGTGTCCAGTTATTGGCAGAGGGTCTTGACAATGAGTTGTCCGGGTCCTTGGCGTTTTGAACAAAGACCTGAACAAAATGTACAAAAGGAGCAGAGAAAGGAAATGGGAATGAAGCACAGGGCTCCGTTAAAGCGAGAGAGCAGGCTGGACGCGGTGGCTCGCACCTGTGATCCCAGCACTTTGGGCCAGTGGGGGGCAGATCACCTGAGGTCAGGAGTTCAAGACCAGCCTGGCGAACAAGGTGACCTTGTCTCTACTAAAAACACAAAAGTTAGCCAGGCTTGGTGGCGTAGGCCTGTAGTTGCTGCTGCTCTGGAGGCTGAGGCAGGAGAATCCCTTGAACCTGGGAGTAGGAGGCTGCAGGGAGCCCAGACGGTGCTGCTGCACTCCAGCCTGGGCGACAAAGTGAAACTATCTCCAAAAAAAAAGGGAAGCACTCGGCAGGGTGGGATGGGCCCGAGCATGCGGCTCAAGGACCTCATCACCAAGGTTCCTGGGCTTGAAGTACTCTGTTTAAGGTTTCTGTGGGCTACCCCTTATCTGGATGCAGGATTTGGTCTGGGGTTAAAGGCTGAGGTGAGTGGTACCCTGTGCAGATAGAGGGGTGGTCCCTGCTTGGCCAGCAGCCAACCCTAGGTACCCTCCCTTTCCATTTGAGCGGAGGCGGAGGCGGGAGGGCTGTAGGGAGGTCGCCTTGGATCCTTTGCTACTCAGTGTGGGAAGACGGGGTTTTTCCTTTTGGTTAACTTTAGGAAGGTTGTATTAATTGGCCTTAGATTCCCTGTCCCTTCACACCTTGATTCAGCATGAATTGGCCTGGGGTTCCCTGCCTCCAGACCCTACACTCCTGCCTCAGTCACTGTCCGTCGCCATCTGGCTAAGGGCCCCCAGGGTGGTCGGAATCTGAGAAAGGTTTCTTTTTTTCTTCCTTTTTTTTTTTTTTTTCTTGAAACAGAGCCTTGCTCTGTTGCCTAGACTGGAGTACAATGGTACAATCTTGGCTCACTGCAACCTCCACCTCCAGGGTTCTAGCGATTCTCCTACCTCAGCCTCCCGAGTAGCTGGATTACAGGCACCCACTACCATACCCAGCTAATTTTTTTGTTTTTTTAGTAGAGATGGAGTTTCACCATGTTGGACAGGCTGGTCTCGAACTCCTGACTTTAGGCCATCCAAAGTGCTAGGATTATAGGCCTGAGCCACCATGCCTGGCCTTGAGAAAGGTTCCTAAAGGGGTTAAAGCCATGTGACCTAGAGTTCTAGGCTGCCCCTGTGATCACGGCAAGGCCCTGGCCCTCCCCAGGCCTCCATTTCCTGTTTTGTTTTGTTTTGAGATAGTGTCGCTCCATTGTCCAGACTGGAGAGCAGTGGCATGATCTCGGCTCACTGCAGCCTCCGCCTCCCATGCTCAAGTGCTCCTCCCCCCCTACCTCCTGAGTAGCCGGGACTACAATCCTGCGTCAGTCGCCACGCCTGGCTAATGCATTTATTTTTTGTAGAGATGGGGGTTTTGCTGGGTTATCCAGGCTGGTCTCGAACTCCTGAGCTCAAGTCTTCCGCCCGCCTTGGCCTCCCGAAGTGTTGGGATTACAGGTGTGAGCCACAGCACCTAGCCCATTTCCTCTTAAATCTGTTAAACACAGTGATGGCTGAAGAGTAAGCATCACTCTTAGTGATCTTTAAGGCTTTGGGGTCAGATAAATCTGTGTGTGAATTCAGTTCTGTCTCACGTGGTTATGACATTGGCCTGAGCAAGTCTCTCATCTCTCAGAGCCTTCCTTTCCTCCCCGTAAGTCATTTTCCAGGCCACAGAGGGTTGTCATGTGGGTGGAAATAAGGATTCGTGTAAAGAGTTTAGTAGAGGCCAGGCTCAGTGCCTTACGGCCTGTAGTCCCAGCACTTTGGGAGGCTGAGGCAGGAGGATTGCTTGAGCCCAGGAGTTCGAGACCAGCCTGGGCAATATGGTGAGACCCTGTCTTTACAAAAAATAAAATAAAAAATTAATCGAGCATGGCAGTGCATGCCTGTGGTCACAGCTACATGGGAGGCTGAGGCAGGAGGATCACTTGAACCCAGGAGTTCAAGGATGCAGTGAGCTGTGATGGCACCATTGCACTCCAGCATGGGCAACACAACGAGACCCTGTCTCAGAAAAGAAAAAAGGTTTAGAGCAGAGCTCCTTGCATCCCATCCACACTGTTGTATTGTAAGATGAAGACAGTCAACCTGTGTAGCCTAAGAGACCCCGGGGCCATCTGGGCCGGAAATGGCCTCTGGGCGCTGATGGCATCCTGGCCTTCTGTTTTGTCCTCCAGCCCATTTGATACTGAGAGCTTCGTGGTGTCACCCAGCCCCACAGGAAAGTTTTCTATGGGCAGCAGGAAGGGCTCCTTGTACAACTGGACACCCCCGAGCACCCCCAGCTTCCGGGAGAGATACTACCTGGTGAGTGAGCCTTCTCTGGGACAGGGCTGCTGTGGTCACCCTGGGATGGGGGCAGCACGCGGGGGGCTGGGCTGGGCAGTCTGGCCCTCTCAGATGTAGCAGGCCTCAGCCCAGCACCCGTTTGGGGTGATCTGGGTGTTTTCCTATGTGCTGTCTTCCTCTGGCAGCCTCCATCCCGGCCTGGGTGCTGGCTGTGGCTGGTTCTTCAGGACATCTTCGACGGGCTCTCAGGATGGTCCTACCACCCCGGCCGTGGCCTTGGCCTTATCCTATCCCTTTAAACCTAATATGTTTCCAGTAGTATTACTTGACAGAGTGCCCAGTAAGACATCTCTTTCTCATCATCTTCGTGGATCAGGGTCCCCTCCTTAGTGCCAACTCCTGTCATCAGGGTCCTTCATATTCTTGCAAAGATAACAATGCCATCTGCCAGCAAGTGTACCAGCCTCTTTGGTTTTTTTTTTTTTTTTTTTTGAGACAGAGTCTTGCTCTCTCCCCCAGGCTGGAGTACACTGGCATGATCTTGGCTCACTGCAACTTCTGTCTCCTGGGTTCAAGCAATTCTCCTGCCTCAGCCTCTCTAGTAGCTGGGATTATAGGCATGTGCCACCACGCCTGGCTAATTTTTATATTTTTAGTAGAGATGGGGTTTTACCATGTTGGTGAAGCTGGTCTGAAACTCCTGATCTCAGGTGATCTGCCCACCTAGGCCTCCCAAAGTGCTGGGATTACAGGCGTGAGCCACCATGCCCCGCCTTTTTTTTTTTTTTGAGATGGAGTTTCGCTTTTGTTGCCCAGGCTGGGCAATGGCATGATCTCAGCTCACTGCAACGTCCACCTCCTGGGTTCAAGCGATTCTCCTGCCTCAGCCTCCCGAGTAGCTGGGATTACAGGCAGATGCCACCATGCCCAGCTCTCTCTAGACTTCAACTTCTGTATAGAGAAGTGAGCGTAGCAGTACTGCCCTTACGAGATTGTTGTAAGAGTTAACTGAGTTATGAACATCAACCATTATCATTGTTCCAGCCGATGAGAGGCAAGTAAGGGTTCGTGTCTGTGCACCCAGATTCACACTGTGGCACCGTACTTGCCATCCATGTGGCAACCCCTGAGGACCTTTCCGAGGTTAGGGCAGTGCCACCCCCATGGGGTGTGGAGAGGGTAATGACATAGGATGTGAAGGCCCTGGAGTGGGGCCAGCAGCCTCAGAATGCTTAATGACAGCTGCTGCTGTTTCTATGGTGACAAGCACTGCATATGTGTCAGGCCCTTCATTCATTCATTCACTTCACTCATTCAAAACTAGGCTGGGCGCGGTGGCTCACACCTATAATCCCAGCACTTTGGGAGGCCGAGGTGGGCGGATCACCTGAGGTCAGGAGTTCGAGACCAGCCTGGTCAACATGGTGAAACCCCATCTCTACAAAAATACAAAAATTAGCCAGGCATGGTGGCATCTGCCTGTAATCCCAGGTACTCTGGAGGCTGAAGCAAGAGAATTGCTTGAACCCAGGAGGCTGAGAATGCAGAGAGCTGAGATAGTGCCACTGCACTCCAGCCTGGACAACAGAGCGAGACTGTTTCAAAACAAACAAAAAAAATGAAACTATATGTCCCACTGTGCTCCAGGCCAGGCAAAGACTGTGTCCTCACGGAGCTGAAATTCTGCAGGAGAAAGAGATGATAATCAAGATCAGATAAGTGCACTGCCAGCCTGAGGGGCGTAAGGACTGTGGGGGACAGCGGGAAGGGGCCATTTAAAAAAGGGTGTCAGCCAGGTGCAGTGGCTCATGCCTGTAATCCCAGCATTTTGGGAGGCCAAGGCAGGTGGATCACGAGCTCAGGAGATGGAGACCATCCTGGCCAACATGATGAAACTCCGTCTCTACGAAAATACAAAAAATTAGCCAGGGGTGGTGGCGCGCACCTGTCGTCCCAGCTACTGGGGAGGCTGAGGCAGGGGAATGGCTTGAACCCGGGTGGTAGAGGTTCAGTGACAGTGAGCTGAGATCGTGCCACTTCACTCTAGCTTGGTGACAGAGCAAGACACCATCTCAAAAAAATAAAGGGGGTGTCCAGGGCAGGGTTCTCAGGAGAGGTGACAGCTAAGTAAGGTCCTGAGGAAGTGAGGCCACAAGCCGTGAAGCCACATGGGGAAGCGTGTTCTTGAGAGCACAGTTAGTGCAAAGGCCCTGAGGTAGGAATAGGGGGCTCAGCCCACAGGGTGTGAGCAACAACCAGGAGGCCATCGAGCCTGGGGGGAGCGAGTTGGAGGCGGGGATGGGGGAGAATTGCAGAGAGGGGACGAGGTCTCGTTCGCAGCTCTGGGATGCTGGTCGCCTTGGCGACCTCGGTCCTCCTGAGAATGTGGGTATGCAGAGCGGTGTCTGTCAGGGGAAACCCCTCTTGGGGCCTGGCTGTGGTCCATGGGGTGGCTGGTGAGGCCGCGCCTATGTCCCCTCTCCAGTCTGTCCTACAGCAGCCAACGCAGCAGGCGTTGCTACTGGGTGGCCCCAGGGCTACCCCAATCCTCAGCTACCTGTCTGACAGCGACCTCCGGGGTCCCAGCCTGAGAAGCCAGAGTGAGGAGCTGCCTGAGATGGACTCCTTCAGCTCTGAGGACCCCCGAGACACAGAGACCAGTACGTCAGCGTCCACATCCGATGTGGGCTTCCTGCCCCTGGCCATCAGCCCCCACGCCTCCACTGAAGAGGAGGCCCGGGAGGAACCCCCGTCCCCAGGTGTCTTGCCACAGATGGCCCACCTCTCAGGAGGCCCATTTGCAGAGCAGCCCGGCTGGAGGCACCTAGGAGTGGAGAGCCCCAGCCTGCCACGGGGCTCCCCATTCCCCAACGGCACAGCCCCAAGCAGCCAGAAAGGCCATGAGGAAGGGGCAACCGGGGACAGAGAGGACAGGCCTGGCTTGGTCCTTGAGGGGCCTCTGCAGGAGGTCCTGGAGTTGCTGAGGCCCACAGACTCTACCCAGCCCCAGCTCCGGGAGCTGGAGTACCAGGTCTTGGGCTTCCGAGATCGGCTGAAGGTATGTCCACCCTGCCTTGGGCAGTGCCCTTACTTTGCTGACGGTGTGATGACTGGGAGTGGGCTCTGGGGCCAGGCAGCCTGAACCGGCATCCTGGCCTCACCCCTGCATGACCTGGGTGAGCCATGGCTCTCTGGGTCTCGGTTTCCTCATTTGACAAGTGGGGATAACAACAGCCTTCATGGGACTTGGGAAGATTCTAAGAGCTCGCAGTGGATAGCTTGCTGCACATCCAGCCAGAACCTAGCCCCATCCAAACCCAAACCTGGAGTGTCGTCACGGTCAGAGCTGGCTTTGTGGAACGCCCCACATAGTTCCCTGTCTGCCTCATCCGTGTACCCTGAACCCAACCTTCTCCTCCATAGGGCTCATATCCTGGGCCATTCTTAGTTCACACGAGGGTGTAGGTGCCAGGTGGCATTCAGAGGTGCTGACCTGGGAAAATTATTATATTCTCCTTTTATGTGTACACAAATTTGAATGTACATAAAATGTGTACCACTAGTACCTACTAATACATCAATTAACTGTTGTCCTTCCCTGGACATCCTCTTTTCTTTTTATTTTTTGAGATGGAGTCTTGCTCTGTCACCCAAGCTAGAATGCAGTGGCACAATCTTGGTTCACTGCAAACTCCTCCTCCCAGGTTCAAGTGATTCTCCTGTCTCAGCCTCCTGAGTAGCTGGGATTAAGGCACACACCACCATGCCCAGCTAGTTTTCATATTTTTAGTAGAGATGGGGTTTTGCCATGTTGGCCAGGCTGGTCTCGAACTCCTGACCTCAAATGATCCACCCGCTTCAGCCTCACAAAGTGCCAGAATTACAGGCATGAGCCACTGCACCTGGCCTGGACACCCTCTTTCAAATGGCAACCCCCACCCGGCCCCGGCAGCCCCATCCCTTCCTGCTCTGTTCCCCATGGTCATGACGCACCTCAGGCTGGCTGTGTGCCTCTCCGATTTTGCTGTTTTCTGTTTTCCCTTCTTTTGTGTAAGACACACATTGGCACTGAAATAGTTAATAGCTCTCTTCAAACTCGAGCTCTACCTGTTTTATCACCACCCACACTTCCAACGGGACAAGTCAGTCCAGGGGAAAACAAGTTTCATTTTACATCCATAAGTTAAAATGTTCCCTTTACCATTGCTACGGTTGTTAAAAAGGATCTGCCTGAAAATTTCCAGAAAACAATTTAAGAAATAATGTCATCTTTTTGGTATTTTATGTTTTTCATTTCTTTTTTTTTTGAGACGGTCTCACTCTGTTGCCCAGGCTGGAGTACAGTGGTGCGATCTTGGCTCACTGCAACCTCTGCATCCTGGGCTCACACCATCCTCCCACCTTAGCCTCCTGAGTAGCTGAGATCACAGGCATACATCACCATGCCTGGTTAATTTTGTTTATTATATTTTATTTATTTATTTTTTGAGACGGAGTTTCGCTGTTGTTACCCAGACTGAAGTGCAATGGCACGATCTCAGCTCACCGCAACCTCCACCTTCTGGGTTCAAGCAATTCTCCTGCCATGGCCTCCCGAGTAGCTGGGACTACAGGCGTGCACCACCATGCCCAGCTGATCTTTGTATTTTTAGTAGAGATGGGGTTTCACCTCGTTTATCAGGATGGTCTCAATCTCTTGACCTCGTGATCCACCCGCCTCGGCCTCCCAAAGTGCTGGGATTATAGGCGTGAGCCACCGCGCCTGGCCAATTTTGTTTATTTGTTTATTTTTTGTAGAGATAGGGTCTCACTTTGTTGCCCCGGCTGGTCTCAACCTCCTGGACTCATGGGATCCTCCTGCCTCGGCCTCTGAAGCATTGGGATTACAGGCGTGAGCCACTGCGCCTGTACCTTTTTGTACTTTTTAACAGCATTTATTTTGTAGACCAATTTGAGTCATGCACATTGTCACATATTTGCATTTTGAAAAATTACCCCCAATTTATATTAAAATGTTAATGTTGCAATAATGTAATCATTTTAAACATCTTTGAGGAACTTTTCTTTTTTTGGTAAATGAAGTCATAACAATGCAAATTGATTACAGACCATGGTTTTTAATTTGACTTTCTGGAGAGAAATTACACACACATTTATGCACAACTATGTGTGTATGAATACCTGTGTGATGCTGGGCACAGTGGCTCACACCTGTAATCCTCGCACTTTGGGAGGTCAAGGAAGGTGGATTGCTTGAGGCTAGGAGTTCAACAGCAGCCTGGCCAACATGACAAAACCCCATCTCTACTCAAAATACAAAACACTTAGTCAAGCGTGGTAGCATGTGCCTGTAGTCCCAGCTACTTGGGAGGCTGAGGCAGGAGAATTACTTGAGCCCTGCTGCTCACTCACTCCTGCCATCGGCCCTGTCCCCGTGGGTGTTTGAGATACAGGGAGGCGGAGGTTGCAGTGAGCTGAGATCACACCGGTGCACTCCAGCCTGGGCGACAGAACAAGACTCAAAAAAAAAAAATTCACGTGTGTGAGTGCGCGCACACACACACACACACACACATACATACACATATACAAGTTTATCCTCATTATTCAGGATTCTTTATTTTGGAATTCACCTACTTGCTAAAATTTATTTCTAATCCCCAAATCAATACTTGAGGCGATTCCAAAGTCATTTTTGGAGCCGTGCAGAGGATAGAAAATCTGAGCTGCTTGATGCGCACATTCCCAGCTGAGGTGGAGCAAGGCATGCTCTGCCTTCTCGTTTCAGCGCTCAGACTGTGAACAGGTGTCCTCATGATCTATTTCGTGCCATGGTTTTCAGGTTTTTGTGCTTCTTGTTGATGGTGTCACTGTGTAAATGCCTCGCAAGCCCAGAGCTTCAGTACCGGCTGCTGTTCCTCAGTCCAGGAAGCATGAAGTGCCATGGGGAGAAAACGCATGTTAGACAATCTTCTTCAGGCACGAGTTGTAGCCATGTTGAGTTCAATGTTAATATAGCAACAATAGCCTTTTTTCTTTTTTTTGAGATGGAGTCTGTTGCTCAGGCTGGAGCACAGTGGCACAATCTTGGTTCACTGCAACCTCTGCCCACATTCTCAGGATGACTGAGGTGTGCCAAGGCAACCAGCATCCTATCCCCTCTCTGCACTTACCTCCAGCCCTGCCGCCAACTCACTCGCCCCAGCTTTGGCAACCTCCTGGCTTTTGCTCATGCCCTGTGGGCTGGGCCCCCACGTTCCTGCCTCTGCCTCCGATCCTCCCATCTCCCATCAAGCGATTCTCCTGCCTCAGCCTCCTGAGTAGCTGAGACTACAGGCCTGTGCCACCACACCCAGCTGATGTTTATTTTTAGTAGAGATGGGGTTTCATCATGTTGGTCAGGCTGGTCTCGAACTCCTGACCTCAGGTGATCCACCCGCCTTGGCCTCTGGAACACAACTACCTTAAATATCGAGAATCAACAGCCTGTATGCATGTGTATTGACATGCACATACACAGATAGGTACGCATATATTTTTGTATCAGAAAATGTGATCTCTGCAGCTAGTTATTCCCTTGGTCCTCGAAATGTTCTCTTTGGGCCCAGGGTCCTGGTTTTGCCTTGGGGCCTGTGCCTTTTGTGTTAGACAAGGCCTGGGTGGGTGCGTGGGGAACGGGGGCAGGAACCGGCCCTGGAGTCAGCCATGAGTTGGGGACAGGACAGAAATCTCCAGGGAGGGAGCTGCCACTGGAGGCTCTGGTGACTTGAGCAGTGGTGGGGCAGGGGCTCCAGCGCACTCCCTTCATCTGTTGGAGAGAGAAGCCTAACAGGGAGGAGAAGCCTGGACTCCACAGGCTGACCTGGCGGCTTTTGAATCTGGTGAAGAGGCATTTGCCTGACCTACACCATGTATTTAAAATACTTTGGAATTTGTTGCTATTTCAAAACTGGGCAGTTTACCATAAAAATCCATATTTTAGGGTTTTCTTATAACACAGGGCAATCTGGCCCCAAGGCCCCCCATTTCTAAGTGGCAGGAGCCCCTGGAATGAGCACGGCCCCTCTTCGGGGAAGCAGCTGTGGGCATGGTCCCTGCTGGGGCCACTCACTCACTCCTGCCATTGGCCCTGTCCCCGCGGGTGTGTGGGAGGATTTTCAGGTCTGTCTGCCTCCAGATTCTGTTCCTACCTTGTCACAGGCCATTCAGGAGGAGCCTTAGGGAGTGCCACATCTGGTGCCATGCCTTGGGTCAGCAGCTGGGCTTGTGCTGGGGGACGGTGGGTGGGACTGGGGCTAGGAACAGGACACTGCCCAGGTCTGCAGTGAGGCTCCTGGCCAGTGCCCCAGTCAGGTGGGTGGGGCCCGGCGCTGCCCTCAGGTCTGGCCACTCTGTCCACAGCCCTGCAGAGCAAGGCAGGAGCACGCCTCAACCGAAAGCCTGATGGAGTACATCCTGGAGAGCTTTGCCTTCCTCAATGCTGACTTCACCCCAGATGAGCTATCCCTGTTTGGGGGCTCCCAGGGTCCCCGGTGAGTGCACCTGCTTCCAGCAGTGACCCAGTGGCCAGCACTCCCTCTGTGTGACCTGAGCACCATGCTTCCTGCCAGCCTCCTGGTCTGTTTCTCCCACTGTCCTCGGCTCAGCTCTTGTCACTCTGTCATGCTCCGGCCATCCCCGCACAGCCCCCACATGGCTCGAGCCAGTCCTCGCTGACCACAAAGTGGGTGAGATCACCCCAGCCTGGCCCTGAGCCTTCTGCTCCAAGGAATCAGCTTTTACTATCATTTTTAAACCTTAAAAAACAACCACCGAGTATATGGTAGAAGTACTTTGGGGCCGGGCGTGGTGGCTCATGCCTGTAATCCCAGCACTTTGGGAAGTTGAGGTGGGTGGATCACCTGAGGTCAGGAATTCAAGACCAAAGACTAGCCTGGCCAACATGGTGAAACTCCGTCTCTACTAAAAATACCAAAAAATTAGCTGGGTGTGATGGCGCATGCCTGTAATCACAGCTACTAGGGAGGCTGAGGCAGGAGAATTGCTTGAACCCGGGAGGTAGAGGTTGCAGTGAGCCGAGATCGTACCACTGCACTTCAGCCTGGGCAACAGTGAGACTCTGTCTCAAAACAGCAACAACAAAAGTTCTTTGTCCTCTGCTCAAGATGCAGCAGCACCCAGCACCCACTGCTCTGTTCCCTCTGTCCCAATGCAGGGCCCACACCTCCCATGACAGCTTCCCTCGAGGCCACGCAGGCTCCCCTGCCCCAGCTGCGAAGGGCTTCTGCATCCATGTCTCCCCACACAGAACAGCAGAGGCTAAATTCCTTCTCACCTCTCCATGGGGTGGGCGTGGTGTTTCATGCCACACTTGCTTCCGCCCTTCCTGAGTGGCTGTGAGGGGGTTGGGCCGCAGGTCCAGCCTCTACCATGGAGCAGGCTAGGTGTAAGCAGCTCTTGCCACTGTATCTCACGTACCCCTCACGGCCTTGATTGTGGGGTTCCTGTCCCCCCTGACAGATGAGTCAATTGAGGCTTGGGGAGGCAGACTTGTCATAGAGCTGGGATTAGTTGGAATGGTCTTCTACATCCACGAGACATCCTGGAAGACGACTGCCCGCCCTGCCTTCCCCAGGCCCTGGGCCACACCCGCAGCTCTGTTTCCAGTTGCTGCTGCCCTCTGCTCCTTTCTCCTTCCTCCCAGTTATCCCCTCAGTGGAACTCACTGGGACCTGGATGGGCCTCCCTGACCCAGAGTGCTCGGGCAAGGGAGGGTTCCCCCCATCCTCAGAGGGAGCTGATCTGCTAACTGGAATGGTCACCTAGTTCTCAATTCAACTCAGAAGGGACCAGCCCCTGCCCCCACCACCATCGCTGAAAGCGTCATCCAGGGAACTCACAGCTGGTGCCCCAGAGCTGGACGTGCTGCTGACGGTACACCTCCGAGTCTGCAAGGCTCTGCTGCAGGTGGCTGGGCTGGGGGACTTGTCAGGGAGGGCAGACAGGGGTTGGCAGTCTCTTTGCAAAGGGCTCATCTTGAAGGTGGTGGGATGCATGCATGGTAAGGGGTGACAGACCAGCCTCCTGGGAGCCAATGAGACAGGCTGTTTCCGAGTGGAAGATGTGGACAAGGTCTGGGTGAATGCTCACGTGGCTCTTACGCAGCCCAAGCCTTGAACCAGAGGCTGTGGTGATGGCTCTTTCATTTATAGATGCCAGAACCCTAATGCTCAGCCAAGAGGAAAATGTATTGGCCCATGGTAATGAAAGGCTCAGATGTAGGCTTCCGGCCTGGCTGGATCCAGGGGTTCAAATGCTATCAGGACTATGTATCTCTCTTCTCTGTTCTGTTTTGCAACATGGGTTGGCTTCACTTTCAGGCAGGTTGGTTCTTCTGGGGGCAAAGGTGGTCCCTGGCAGCTCAGCCTGTATCCATCAGCTCAGCCACCTTGGTGAAAGGGGAATCCCCAGATGACAGTCAGGGAGCTGCCCCTGGAACAGAAGGGATGGGCACAAACAGATGGGAGCCACGGCCCTAATGGCTGACCTCAGCGGGCATGTTCCATGCTAACCTGGAGCATCGTGGGCTGCTTCCCAGAAACTGGCCTCCCCTGATTTATCAAGGCTGGTCCAGGAATGCCTCCTGGAAGAAGTGGCACAGCAAAAGCACGTTCTGGAGACACTTTCTGTCCTTGACTTTGAGAAGGTCGGCAAGGCAACATCCATCGAAGAGAGTAAGGAGCTGCCTACCACCCAGGGGCTGCCTGTGTGTATAGCATGGGGATGGGTCAAAGCTCGGGGAGCCTCTTCTCCCTTCCTGATAGCCAGAGTTAACCGGAGCCCAGTGTGGAGGCTGTGGCTGGCTGCCTGGGAGAGACACAGGCTTTGGGGCAAGGTGGGGTGGGGGGCAATTCTTGGAGTTGCAGGATACACTCTTCAGCCAGCTGTGTGACTCTACGCAAATGGTTCACCTCTCTGTGCCTCCACTTCCCTATGTAAGGGGAGGGCACTGCACAGGGTTCAGTGAGGTAACCCCAGGCCATATTCAAGGTACAGAATGCGCACTCAGAGTAGCTGATCCCAGCTGCGCCTCTGCCCTGTGGGACGTCTACTCATAGAAGGCCAGGTTCCTTATCTGTAGAGAGGCTGGTGACAGCCCCTCCGGGTTGTTGTGGGGACTGCAGGTGGTGGCCCTGGTTAGATGTTTAAGGCCAGTGCAGAGAAGGGACCCTGCGTCAAGCCCACACCACCCCCTCCTCCCTGCCCTCTCAGGTCCCAGTGGAGGGAAACCTTTGGGGTCCTTGTCACGTGCTCTCCCCAACCTGCCACTCAGGTTTCTGAACTGGGGCTTTCAGTCATTCCACAGGCCTCGCGGAGGAAGGGGTGCCTGAAGCTGTGGAGAGGGTGCACGGGGCCTGGTCGGGTCCTGTCCTGCCCTGCTGTGACGCTGCTGAACCAGCTCAAGAAGACCTTCCTGCACAGAGTCAGAGGGAAATACCCGGGCCAGCTGGAAATAGGTGGGCTCCCGCCTGTGCTGTCCATTCCCTCCCATAGAAAGGCTATGGTGAGTCTCCAGGGCCTTCAGGGTGGCCTCAGCTGGCTCATTTCAGCCTGTCTTCACCTCTGTCTTCATGACATTGAAAGGTTTTTCAGCTTGAGTGCAAGTCTCCGTCTTTCACTGAGCGAGAAATGGGCCTCCACCTGGGACCTTCTGAGCAGTGTGTGGAGCTCTGAGGCTGCGTGCAAACCTTGGTAGGGCGGTGCATTTTTCTGGAGACAGATTCCATGCCTTCCACCAGAGCCTTACAGGAAGAATGAACCTCACGGGAAGGGAGGCAGGCCAGGCGCCCCTGAGGGCATCTAGAAATGTTGGCTGCACTGCATTCTTTCCCAGAATGCAGAGCTCCACTACTCTTCTCTGTGGAGCATGTGAAAGGGGACAGTCATGTTCCACGTGCCACCTGGGCTGCCTGTTGACATGCCTATTCCCAGATCCTGCCTCTGGGATTTAGATTCAGGTGCAGTGGGGCCTGGGCACAGGGATGAATCCAAGACGGTCTGACTCAGGGTGCATCGGAGTCACAGTCCTGACTCCAGCTGGGCACACTTCTCCCTCATGACACAGGGAGCTCAGTAAGCGACACCTGCCCTCGTGCCATCAGAAAGCCTTTTATTTTTTTGAGTTGCTCTTGTTGCCCAGGCTCAAGTGCAATGGCGCAATCTTGGCTCACTGCAACCTCCACATCCCAGGTTCAAGTGACTCTCCTGCCTCACCCTCCCGAGTAGCTGGGATTACAGGCGTGCACCACCATGCCCGGCTAATTTTGTATTTTTAGTAGAGATGGGGTTTCACCATGTTGGCCAGGCTGGTCTCAAACCTCAGCTGACCCCACTTGCCTTGGCCTCCCAAAGTGCTGGGATTACAGGTGTGAGCCACCGTCCCTGGCCCAGAAAACCGTTTAGCCGAGCAGGCTACTCCCAGCTGAGAAGCGTGGAGGGCTGAGGTCTCAGTTTCTCCTGATGTGCTCTCTCCTTTGGCCAGTGTGCCGCAGGCTCCTGGAGCAGGTGGTCAGCTGTGGTGGGCTGCTCCCTGGAGCTGGGCTCCCTGAAGACCAGACCATCACCTGGTTCCAGTTTCACAGCTACCTGCAGAGGCAGAGTGTCTCTGACCTGGAGAAGCATTTCACCCAGCTCACCAAGGAAGGTAAGGCTGGGGTAGATGGCTGTCAGAGCAGAGGAATATCCGGAGCTCTGTCACATCCAGACAGCTTCTCAGGTTACAATTCAGGACCATGACATCTGTCCCTGCCAGTTGTTCTTTCGGGAACCCTGATTTAATGACATTCTGCATTCAGCTGATAGGGGGTGATATTAGCTCCAAGGGAAGTCAGCTTTAAAAAACACGGAACAGAGGTCAGAGCTGGGTGGGAGGGTGATCTCAGCTGGCCAGAGTGCCTGGAAGCATGGGCTGTGGTTTTGTTAATTTTTGCAGAGTATTGATCCTTTGTTAAAAGGCATTCCTGGAGATTCCAGGAGCTCCCTGTAAAACTAGTCCAGACTGGGCCTCAGTGCCCATCCTGCTGGCTCTGGGATTTGTTCTTCTGTGGCTAATGGCAGCAGCAGCCAGCCAAGCAGACCTGCAGCTGTTCTACTGCACTCCCACTCAGGCCCAGGCCACCTCTTTCCTGTCTTCTAGTGACACTCATCGAGGAGCTCCACTGCACGGGCCAGGCCAAAGCGGTCCGGAAGCTACAGGGGAAGCGGCTGGGCCAGCTCCAGCCCCTGCCCCAGACCTTAACAGCCTGGGCGCTGCTCCAGCTGGACGGCACTCCGAGGGTGTGCAGGGTGGCCAGCGCTCGCCTGGCGGGTGCAGTCAGGAACAGAAGCTTCCGGGAAAAGGTACGTTGTCCAGGGCAGGTGGCAGGCCCTAGCTGCAGATGTGTGAGCCCAGATAAGCAGGTGTTCTCATGGAAAAGTCCAAAGCAGCATGTGCCAGGGGGCTGCAGTGGCATTGGCTGTGAGCTATTTTGAAGGGACCTGGGCTGCCACTTGAGTCACACACATGAATGCACCTAAGCCTATCCCCTTGCTGCTTCCAAAGCAACACACCTGTTAGGCCTTTAGTGTCACTTGGACATTGAATGTTGTTCTTAGTGTTTTGATAGTCATTCTTCTTTAATTCCAACTAATATTTGAGGCTACCTGGTAATGGGTCATTGTGTTCAGTACATTTGAAAAACAAGAGAATGGACCCCTCTGCCTTTCACTCTCGGCCTGTGACTACTGTATGGTTAAGGTGCCACACCCTCAGGGGTGCAGGAAGGGTGACATCAAGGGCATAGTCAACAGTGCTGGTCTCAGTTCTAGACTGGAGAGGAAATCTCCAGTTCTGTTGCCAGCAGTCCTCCTTGGAGCCCATCTGCCTACTTTGTGGGTTTTTTTTTTGAGATGGAGTCTTGCTCTGTCACCCAGGCTGAAGTGCAGTGGTGCAACCTCAGCTCACTGCAACCTCTGCCTCCTGGGTTTAAGCAATTCTCTGCTTCAGCCTCCTGAGCAGCTGGGATTACACAGGCACCCACCACCACACCCTGCTAATTTTTTGTATTTTTAGTAGAGATGAGGTTTCACCATATTGGCCAGGCTGTGAACTCCTGACCTGTGATCCACCTGCGTCAGCCTCCCAAAGTGCTGGGATTACAGGGGTGAGCCAGTGCACCCGGACATTTTGTGGTGATTTTTACCTCTTTATTTGTAGTCTTTTGAACATGTGAAAGTAGACACAGCAATACAATAAATCCATCTGCCCTCCTCAGCCAAGCCTAACCACCATCAAACCATAGCCAATCCTGCCCCTTCTTCCTTCACTCCCCTCTATCACTATGAAGCATCCTAAAGTATCATATTTGACTTTAAATAGTTAACTATATGTGTCAACAGGTTAAGAATTCTTTCGGCCGGGCACAGTGGCTCACACCTGTAATCCCAGCACTTTGGGAGGCCGAGGCGGGTGGATCAATGAGGTCAGGAGTTCAAGACCAGCCTGGCCAAGATGGTGAAACCTCATCTCTATGAAAAATACAAAAAACTAGCCACACGTGGTGGTGGGCACATGTAATCCTAGATACTTGGGAGGCTGAAGCAGAGAATTACCTGAACCTGGGAGGCGGAGGTTGCAGTGAATGGAGATTGCACCACTGCAATCCAGCCTGGGTGACAGAGTGAGACTCTCTCCAAAAAAAGTCTTTCAAAAATCAGAACTATAATACCATTATCATATCTAAAAAATTCACCATGAATTCCTTTATATCATACTCCTAAATTCCCAAGCCTCAAGTATCCCGTTTTGTTTTTGTTAAACTAGAATCTACATAAGGACATGCATTGTGACTAGCTGATGGCTTTTAACTTCTCTTTAATCTCCAGGTTCCATTTCTTTCTCTGCTTGCAGTTAATTTCTTGACGATCCCAGGTTGTCCTGGAATAGCTAGACTTTGCTGCTTGCAGGATGTAATGTGATGCATTTATCTTGTCTTCCGTAGTCCTGAAAGCTAGTAGCTGGGATTCAAGCATCCACTCAAGTCAGGGGTATTTTTCTGGGGGGGTGGTTTAGGGGTACATGGGTATCTTTTCATACTATAAACAAGGCCTCCATGGCCGGGTGGATCACTTGAGGTCAGGAGTTTGACACCAGCCTAGCCAACATGGTGAAACCCCATCTCTACCAAAAGTACAAAAACATTAGCCAAGAGTGGCAGTGCATGCCAGTGGGCAGTATTCCCAGCTTGGGAGGCTGAGGCATGAGAACTGCTTGAACCTGGGAAGCCGAGGTTGCAGTGAGCTGAGATCGTGCTACTGCACCTCAGCCTGGGCGACAAAGTGAGACTCTATCCAACAACAACCCAAAAACCTTCATTTTCATGTGACAAACTTTAGAGAGCAGGAAACACTGAGGCGGGAGCCAGAGTCACCCCAGTGACAGATTGCTCAGCCTCAGATGGGGGAGCTGAGGAGGGAGAGGGCTACCTTCCACACTGATGTGTCCTGACAGTCCTCACCAATGCCATGTAGGAAGGAGCAGGAGGGCCCCAATCCTACTCCGTCTCCCTGTCTTCCCAAAGCAGCAGACACTTCGGAGAGCCACCTGCAGAGGGAAAGGTGGCCATTCTGGTTTGGCTCTGGGCCCTGGAGCCAACTCAGCGCCTGGGCCCTCCTTGGCCCCACTCATGCAGTTGAAGGCACAGCCACTTGACTGAGTGAGCGCAAAACTCCTGGGCTTCCCTTTGCAGCCACAGAAGCTGGACTGTGCTGCGGGCGGGACATGAACCCATGTGCTTCCTGACGAACTCTACAGCAATGCATGAAGCAAGTGCCGACTTTGTTTTCAGTGGAGTCGTTAGGCCCAAAGAGATGAACTGAGGTGGCCACGGTCATGGACTGAAGGGGGCAGGGTCACTGCTGTGACTGGAAGGGGGCGCTGAGAACAGGCACGTTTCCATCTGGCTCAGGGCAGCAGCCTTGCCCCTTTTCAGTTGAGGAGGGCAATGCCCTCGGTATCATCAGTTCTTCTGTGGTTCTGAGCTGGGCATCTTTCTCTGATTCAGCATTTTAGACAGCAGTTTCAGAATGCACTTCCAGAATATTAGACAAAAAGAGCTTTCTCCACTGTAGTAGCCCTGGGATCAGTTTTTAGGAATAAACCCCACAGCACAGATCTTGTGACTGTGGACACCTGGCCCAAAGATGGAGAGATCATGACCTGAATGTTGTTTAGAGAAGGGCGGGCACTGCATGCCTTACTGTCGGCACCTGGTGGCTGACGGACCCTGGAACCATGGACTCTGCTTCTGCTCACCCCTCCATTCACAGCCTCCTCCTCTCCCCAGGCTCTGCTCTTCTACACAAATGCCCTGACAGAGAACGACGCAAGGCTTCAGCAGGCTGCATGCCTGGCGCTCAAACAGCTCAAGGTGAGCCTGGTGCTTCCCCACTAGTGGCTGACAGAGAAGCCTGCTGGTGGTTAGGGTTAGTTAACTTCAAAATGATTCCACTGGGCTGGGTGCAATGGCTCACGCCTGTAATCCAAGCACTTTGGGAGGCCGAGGCGGGCGGATCACCTGAAGTCAGGAGTTCGAGACCAGCCTGGCCCACATGGGGAATCCCTATCTCTACTAATAATACAAAAAAAACCCCACTAGGTATGGTGGCACATGCCTGTAGTCCCAGCTACTCGAGACTTGAACCCAGGAGGCAGAGGCTACAGTGAGCCAAGATCACATCACTGCACTCCAGCCTGGGCAACAGAATGAAACTGTGTCTCTGAAAATGAAAAAAAAATTCCACTGGGACCAGAAATGGCTCCAGTACCAGAGACTCTGACAGCAATACTTAGTGGGCATTTGCTGTGGCTCTAGGTGAATATGCAGGCGGCCCCAGAAACTCACTTTGAGCTCTGAATTACATGTTTTTAAATTCTCAGTTAAAAATCTTTTAAAGGGCCGATGCAGTGGCTCACACCTGTAATCCCAGCACTTTGGGAGGCCGAGGCAGGCAGATCACGAGATCAGGAGATCAAGACTGTCCTAGTTAACATGGTGAAACCAGTCTTTACTAAAAATACAAAAATTAGCTGGGCATGGCGGCGGGCACCTGTAATCCCAGCTACTCGGGAGACTGAGGCAGGAGAATCGCTTGAACCCAGGAGGCGGAGGTTGCAGTGAGCAGAGATTGCATCACTGCACTCCAGCCTGGACAACGGACTGAGACTGTCTCAAAAAAAAAAAAAAAAAAAACAAAAAAAAACTTTTAAAGAACAATCAGCTCATTTGTGTGTGTGTGTGTGTGTGTGTGTATAAAAGTATAAAATATAGAAAATATAGAGACAGAAAAGTAAGTTATCCATCATCCTAGCAGCAAGTAGCAGAAACAACTGTTGACATTTTGGTATGCTTCTGTTAAAAGTTTGTGGGTGTGTGTGAGCATTTAAAATTGTTGATCCAAACACAGTTTAAAAGCAGTCAACAAAATAACATTTTGTGTTAGACTGGCAGCACTTTAGAGTTTTTTTTTTTTTGAGACGGGAGTCTCGCTCTGTCACCCAGGCTGTAGTGCAGTGGTGCAATCTCCGCTCACTGCAGCCTCTGCCTCCCTGGTTCAAGTGATTCTCCTGCCGCAGCCTCCTGAGTAGCTGGGATTACAGACACATACCACCACCCCCAGCTAATTTTTGTATTTTTAGTAGAGGCAGGGTTTCACGATGTTGGCCAGGATGATCTCGATCTTCTGACCTTGTGATCTGCCTGCCTCAGTATCCCAAATGCTGGGAGGTGTGAGCCACCATGCCTGACTCCTCTTTTATGTCTTGTCTTTTTCCACTTTAGAATTCTTTATGAAGGGGCTATCAAGTGTATACCTTAATTTAACCTACTTACCCACTGTCATAGGAAATAGTTTTTTCATCCTAAATAATGTCATTATCTTCATGTTTGTGCATAAAGCTTTAAAAAGCCATGGAGTTCTGAATTATTTCCTCAGGCTAGATCCAATCCTAGAGCCAGAGAATGAGCATTTTTGAGACTCTTGATATAACCCACACACAAATCCCACGAATGTGAGGGGATTTCTGCTTTCCCTCAGCCTCACCTGCATTTGGAGTTGCCAGTTGCTATATGAAAGACAGTTCCATACAGATTAAACTCACTCGTCCCATTCATTATGGGATGAATCAACAGGAAATTCTGAGAGAAGCTGGCTAAGATCAGAAAACCAGCAAGGGCCGGGTGTCCAGCAGAGGGCGCTGCAGCGCATGCCAGTCCTGGGCCTGCAGGAGCAGCCCCAGGTATGTGCCTGAGTACGCGATGTCCTGGCACAGGCTGCCCTGGAGAGAGGAGGGTAAGGAGAGCGTGGGGGAGGTAGGAAGGTCCAGAAAGCAGCAGGCCACTTCCTTTTCAATTCTGGCCTTTCAGCAGGCATCCAGGAAGCAGAGCTTTCTGCTAACAGCCTGGCTTCCTAGCAGGTGTCAGGACCGAAGAGGCAAGGCGCTTCGAGTCCAGAGGTACCTCTCATGAACCTGAGGCCACCTAAGAAACCTGGAAGCCTGCAGAAAAGGAAGGGGTTGAGGCCCCAGAGACCACGCTAGGGCTGGCCTTGCAGGGCCACTAAGTGGACTCTACCTGCTGTTGAGAATACACCCTAAAGGACTCTCTCTCAACCTTGAACAGGGCATTGAAAGCATCGACCAGATTGCCAGCCTGTGCCAGTCTGACCTGGAGGCCGTGCGGGTGGCAGCCCGGGAAACCACACTGTCATTTGGTAAAGTAACACATCCCATGCAGGACAGCGGGGTTCCTGGGGCCCTTAGAATCTGTGCGAGGCCACACCCAGCTCTCCTGGCAGGCAGAACAGCTCTGGAGCACCCCAGATAGGCAGCGTTAGCAGCCCTGGTGCAGAGCCGACCTCTACCCTTTGCAGCATTCTGCCAGGACAGGCCTCGTTCGTGGCTGGGGTGGCAGGGAGTGTTTGCTGTCTTCTTAGACTTTATGATCTTTGGGACAGAGGCCAGAACCAGGGCAGGGTTCTGATTCGCCAGAACATCCTAGAGGTAAAAGCAAGGCCCCTGGGCAGCGAGAGTCACCGGGTGGGGGCTCCTGCCCATACTCCCTCCCCCACCACTTTGCAGAGACCACTGAGACCCACAGTCACTAAGCATTAAGGCCACCTTGGCCCAGGAGAGTAGGAAACACCAAGGCGGCAGGAGCCAACCTGGTGACAGAGGCCTTTGCTATTTCAGGTGAAAAAGGACGGTTAGCTTTTGAGAGGATGGACACACTCTGCTCAGAACAAAGAGAAGTCTTTGGCCAGGAGGCAGATGTTGAAATCACAGTATTTTAAAATATCCTGGCTGATGAGCAAATCTCACCTCGGTTTTTTTGCTCCTGCTTGGCCTGGATATAACACCTGAGCTCTGGGTAATGGTGCCGTCTGCTCCTCTAGGAGTGTGAGCTGCCCAGCGCTCTGCCTGAGGCTCCGGCCACTGACCCAGGGCATAGGCTGGTCTTTTGGACAGGATAGAAAAATGCAAGGCCAAGTACAGCATTCCAGGGGCTGCACTGCCTCAACAGAGCCCCCAACTTCTGGCTGAGGGTGTGTGTGACTTTCCCCAAGATGCAGAGCCGAGCCGCACTTGGTGGCCACCTATAAGAGGGCCAAGGCCAGGTAAAGTGAGGCCCTGAATAAAAGGTTCCACAATGAGGGTATGGAACTCCAGGCCTCCCTGCCACTCAGCACTTCTGGGTCAACAGACAATGGGATGGAGGAGGCTGTTCAAGTCATCTCAGCAGCAGCCAGCTGTCACCCCGGTGAGCTGGGGAAGGTGGGAAGGCACAAAGCCAGGGTTTCTATAGCCACACTCTCGGCCTGACCTGCAGCCAGCATGCCATGGAGCCCACGGACAGCGGCTGCTGGACTGTGAACCTCACGTTCCCTATGCTCAGCGGCACGAAGGGAAGAAGCCACCACATCAGCCCAGGAGCCGCTCGCTACCCAAATGCAATCCAGCTTCGGAGTCAGTCCAGGGCTTTGTCAATAAACTGCTCCAGAAGCCATCAGCTGCCCCGAAGAAAGAGTTCGCTGAAGAACATGTTGCTTTAAAGAAAGAAAATTGATTTCCTACTTAAGTCTATTAGAAAAAAGCAAACCACATCCTGAGAGTCCGTTAATGTAGAGAGCCTAGGCTTTGAGGTGTTGTAACCACGGCATCGGAGAACTTTCTCATCCAAACTTCCTGTGTACATTTTGTGCTTTTTTTGGTTTAACTTGGTATTTATTTGCCTTGTTCATATGTTCAATTTTCTGAAATTTCAATTAAACTTTTAATTGGTGTTTCACTTCTTACCTAAAAGAGTAGACAGTGGTTATTTCCACAAATACCTCTGGGGGAAACAAACATTTCCCCAAATGCCAATGGGGGGGGTCACTCCTGTGGTCTCATGGGGCACTGTGAGGACACTTGAAGGAGGGGCCTCAGGCAGCAGCTCTGGTAAACGTCATCCCTGGGCTTCTCCACATGCTGGTGAAGGCTCCAGGTGTGCTCACCCCATATGGGCATTCTGCAGCATGGCCTTCGCCCTTTTGCCCATCTGATTTGTCAGTCCCCCTTCTCTTTTCTGAAGCATCAGCAGTACTAGCCTAGAGCAGGGGTCCCCAACCCCCAGTCCACACACCTGGTACTGGTGCAAGGCCTGTTAGGAACTGGGCTGCAGGGCAGGAGGTGAGCGGTGAAGTGAGCATTATTACCTGAGCTCCGCCTCCTGTTAGATCAGCTGCAGCATTAGGTTCTCATAAGAGCGTGAACCCTATAGTGAACTGTGAGATCCAGGTTTTGTGCTCCTTATGAGAATCTCATACCTGATGACCTGAGGTGGATCCCAAAACCATCCCCCACCACCCTCAGGTCTGTGGAAAAACACTTCCATGGAGCCGGTCCCTGGTGCCATAAAGGTTGGGGACCGTGGCCCTGGAGCAACCTCCTTCTTGAAAGCTTAGATGACCTTTTTCATACCCGAAACGGTAGGAGCCACACTGACATCTGCAGCCCCAGGCCCCTGTGGAGCCACGTGACCACAGCCTATCCTGTTGCTGGTCTCGGGAGCCTGGCCATGCAGTCAGGTTTGAAACAGCTGAGGAATCTTGGAGGGTACCGGGGAACTCTGTACTTTTTGCAACATTTTGCAAATCCCAAATTACTTCAAAACGAAAAGTTTAAGTTTCTGGGGAATTTACACTGTTTAATTTTGTACACAAATGAAAGACTATCTTATTTCTAAGTCAATTCTATATCAAATAGACTTTATGTACTGAGATGCGTTAACCATTGTCTCTTATAGGCAATTGGGTAATGGACAGAGTTTTGAGACTACAACTTAAAACTGTTCTTCAAACACCACTGATGATAAGTTTGTGAAATTATGCCAAGTGGGGGTTTTGGAAGGAAACGCGCTGAAGCCTAAGGTGGTCAATCAGCTCCCAGTCAGGAAAGCATTCCAGCCCGAGGGCGCTGTCCACGCCAGACGCTGAGGTTAATTCTGGGAAGTGGAAAACTCTAACCCCAGTTGACAACATCTGTTTCACATCAGCAGGGATGGAAAGAAACAGAAGTCACTCGTCCAGGCTTAGGTCTATTAAGCAAAGCAAAGAAAATGGGAAGCACCCCAAATTCATGTTCTTTAGAAAAAAATTTTATTGTTGCAGCTAAAAGGCAAACCCATCGTGAATACGGCAAGTTGGAAAACTGTACAGTCTGACAGTTCTGTGAGGTCACAGAAGACCCTGAGACATGCCCCCCGCCCACCTGGTCATGCAGCCACGTATCCACACACACCTGGAAAGGTATTATACCAAAACATCTCACTTTTTTTTTTGTTTTTATTTTTGTAAAAATGGTTTATTCCACGGCCATTGTAAAAAATAATGACCTGATGAGTAAATATTGGCTTAAGGCATATAGCAGAGCAGCTCGCTACCTCTCTAACATACGAGTAACAGGGTGGAGAGCCCCAGCCGCTCTCCAGGGTAGGCGGTTAACCAGTACGTCCATTTTGAAATGCTACTATATATACACACCCAAACTACTACATACATATACAGGACTTAAAAACAACAAGCCCAGCTCAGAATGCTGACAGCCTGGCACCTCAGCCTTATCCGCACCTCACCACAGCTCTGCGGGGCGACGCCTCGAGTGTTACCACCACATTTCTCTGTACTGGCTTCTACCATGAGAAAGGCAAAATGTGAAAATGCTGGCAAGAGAGTAGCTCCGGAGCTACAGCTGCCGTGTTTTTCTTGTTAAAAAGCCACTTAATGTGGAGGTCTTAAGTTCCTTTTGCAGGAAGAGTTGTGAGCACCAGCGGGCCCCCACAGGGTTCGAGGGTGGGGCAGACGCGCCTCTCTCAGCAAGGTGAACCAAGACAGAGATGGCGGCAGGCTGCCTAAGGGACTGTCACCCAGGCTGTTTAAGAAGTGTGGTTTCCAGCAGTTGCCTCTCTTCCAAATCACAGTCTGCTCAAGTAGAGTGCTGACTTGGAATAGTGGAGGCTGATCCCAAAGGTGGGGTGGGGGTGTCCCTGCTTGCCTCAATCATGTCCAGAGCGTGAGGTGTGAATATGGCTTCCATACCCTTGGAATGTCTGAGTTACAGCGAGACCCTGCTGTACCAGGACAGGCCGGGCCTCACCAGGAAGTCACTAGAGTGTCATGCCAGGAATCCGGCAAATGCCTATTCCTGGAAAACTGCACCCTATTGCTGAGTGACAATGACTTCAGCAACAGGCTTAGGAACCACAGCCATGTAATGATCAGGTCATGCACAGGCAGGGTAGACTTGGACATGGGCACATGAGTAAGCAGAGATCCAAGTTTCTCATTTCAAGCACATATTTTTCATCAGGACACAAGAAGACCGTACATGCATTCTAATACACTTGGGGGAGTGGTGATCGAGAACTAGAGCTAGCAGGTAACAGGGAGGAGAATAAGCGGGACTAAGTCATCTCACATCATGTTTCTTATTAAATACCCACGTGTTCATTATATATTATAGCATTGTTCTACCTTCTCACGTTACCCACAATATCACTAAATAACGACTGCTTACAACCGTCCTCCTTCCCAGTACTGGTCTGATGCAGCAGGCCCATGGCAAAGTCTTCCATTCCCAGTACTACCTGAGGATTGATTATTGTACTTTTTGATAAAGCCCTTGATGCAAGGCTGACATCAAAAAATTTTAATACATTATTGGTTCAAGAAAATGCTAGTGCACTATGGACGCCTTTAGGGGAGTTTGTTTAAATAAATATGGAGTGGAGAGTTGCTCCCTGCAGATTCAAGGGGGGCTGTTGGTGTGCCACCCGCTGGGCTGCTCCAGGTGGGAGCCCTGGGGTGGGGGGAGCCCCGAGACTGGTGCGGGCCCCTTCCCTCTGTGCCACAGCATGGTACTCTCCTTCGCTCTCCTCAAAAAATGGCTTGTGGATTTGGTACTCAAAGGGGAAGGGGCAAAAAGTAAAAGGATGAGGGGTGAGACACACATTCAGGGAAGATGGGTTTTAGTGCAGAACCAACGTCCGTCAGGGGCCCGGCTCTCTACGCGGTCCAGTGGCCCTTACCTACCGCGGCATGCCTGCTAGTCGGGCGTGGGCTCTGCGGGCAGAGGCGGACAGTGGGTGGAGGTGGAGTGGAGGAGGGTCAGGCTATGTGTTGCTGTTGAACAGGAACTGGAATGAAATCAAACAGTTCAGATGAGCCCAGACCCGCACCCACAGAGCTGTCGCCTCATGCATGACCCCGGCCATACCCCCCGGCAACTCCAACCTCTGAGGGAGCAAAGGGGGTTTTGGTTTTTCTTTTTACGGTAGCCCCCTCTCCCCAAAAATCACCCCCAAGGAAAAAATTGTTTGCATTTTGCAAAACCATCTGATGTACTCGGCCACCTGGAAAGAGGTAAAATATTTAAAACGATGAAACAGTCTGAGGTCATTTCCATGGCCAGAGCTCTGAGGCTAGTCCTCTCTTCCCCTTACTTAACAGCAACACACATCTACCGTGAGGATTTCTGCTGAAATGGCACTTCTCCCAATGAGGTGGAGCCCGCTCCTCTGAATCAACAGTGGGTTGGCATGCCGATGGCCACCCTGACCCCAAGGCAGAGGCCTGAAGGAAACCCATTTATGGGGATGGGGTGATGAGGGCTGGTATATGAGCAACATGGCTGCCACAGGAGGGACCAATGGAGAAAGGACAATGGAAACCCAGCAGGGACACCCTGAGCAGAAGCAGAGGTGGGTGTTGTTTTCTAGATGGCCTTTTGCTGCTGTTCTTACTGTGGGAAAGCTCGAAGCCCCTGTCCTGGCTCAGTGTGCACACAGCTGAGGGGCCTGAGTGCAATAGCATCCTAACCCTCTTCTCCAAGGGAGTTTACATTCATAAAAGTTTGGGATTCCTTCCCTGGGAAATCAAATATAAATTATATAGCTGATTATATCACCTAAAGGTATGAGAAAGTTTCATAAGTGCCTAGAGTTTTTTTTTCCAGAAATAACAAAAAGCTGCTTTTTATAAAGGTTAAAAACAACAATGTGTTGTAACTCTATTTTTTTTTCAAAAACAAATGAACAGGAAAAAAAAAAAGAGAGAGAGAGAAACAGACATATTTGGCATTTTCTCTACTTACTCCTGAATAGGTTAAGGCCCTGAGATTAGACTCTTATATTCTTGGGACCAGAGGGCTCCTTAAAACCCCAGTGCATCGATCCTTAATTCTCTTGTTAGCCCTTCCACAGTTCCAGACTTTTTAAACCTTTGCTCTGTTTCTTCTGAGACTGGCTCAGATGCGCCACAGAACTGAATCCTACCATCGGGCTAGCGGCCAGTGCTCTCTGCACATGCGCACCTTGCCAGCACGTCTGTCAGTGGAAACATACCCTGTAGCACAGGTACGCGCAGGCCATGAGGACTGTAGCCAAGCACATGTTGACCAGGAAGGGCTTCCAGTGAGTGAGTGCATGGTCCTCCTCCTCCTTGGGCGGTGATGGCTCTCCTTGGGCTGGGAAGGCAGCCTGGGCACCTCGAAGACTTCCCCCCACGACACGACTTCTAACTTCAGTGTCTTGACTCATGCTGAGGAATCAGAGGGGCAGGGATGGGTTACTCACTTGGGAGAAAATGAAAGGCAAGGATGCTGCTACTGTGGCAGGAACTTTAGGAAAAAACAAGCCACGTGAAGACAGAGTAGGCTGATGTTAACCCTGCCAGCCAGCCAGCCCCCTCTGCTTGGAGGGAGGGCCAGGCCAGGGCCCATAGCAGCCTGCAGTCCACTTGTCACCCCTCCCCCAGGTACTTCAGAGAGCAACCACACCCAGGGCAGGGAGCACGGGTGCCTGGGCGAGTGGTCACTGATGATCTAGCTGGAGGCCCCACTGGTGTACACACTATTGTGTGACTTGCTTTCTCATGTGCTGCATTTGCAATGTCTGGTCACATCAGTACACAGCCAGATCTCATTCTTTAGGAGCTACAGGACATCCCAACACGCAGAGAGAACATAATTGATCAGATCGCTGGTTACAGCATTGGCTCGTCTCTAATTTTTCACTACTATCAACAATGCCACAACACACACCTACCTACACATATCTTTACATGCTTGTTTTGAGAATGGCTACAAGGTACATTTCTCCACCTATACAACTGCTGGGTCAGAGTAAGGACATGTCTTAAAACTTCCCTCGAGGCCAGGCGCGGTGGCTCAAGCCTGTAATCCCAGCACTTTGGGAGGCCGAGGAGGGTGGATCACAAGGTCAAGAGATTGAGACCACTCTGGTCAATATGGTGAAACCCCGTCTCTACTAAAAATACAAAAATTAGCTGGGCATGGTGGCGCATGCCTGTAGTCCCAGCTACTCGGGAGGCTGAGGCAGGAGAATTGCCTGAACCCGGGAGGCGGAGGTTGCGGGGAGCTGAGATCTTCCTTGTTTCTTCCTTGACAGGGCAGCCTTTATCCTCCCCAGTCTTATCCTTCACCCACTGGTGGTTTGGAAAGAACTCCCTGCAACAAGAGCGAAACTCCGTCTCCAAAAAAAAAAACAACCAAAAAACAAAAAACTTCCCTCGAAAAAGCAGGGACCAAGGCATGGCCAGCAGTGACATCTCCAGCTGGAACTTTAACCCTACTCGTTCTGCAAGCTTTCCAGGCACGGCCACCTCCTGCAAGCAGCCTTCGCTGACCACCACAGCACACACGCTATTACATCACTGTCCACAGGCCCCCACCAAAATAGGCTTTGGGTCTGCCTCTTTTCCAAAAAGATGGTCTAGAACACAGACCAGGGGACATGGGGACATGTGGACATGTGCTAGTTAACTCAGTGCTCCACACATATCAATAGGTACTCAATAACAGTTGTCAAACTGCAAGGAAGTAAAATGGGAATTTAATCAAGACCACATAAAAAAGGTTACATTCCCCAAAGGACCACTGTGGGGACTGAAAGTACATGATCAAGCTTGGGCATCACGTTTCAGGGCTGGCCGGAAGCCTGGGGGAGGGCACTGTCGGGGGACAGAAAAATGCTACTTGGTGGCACTAAGCCACTCATTCCAACAAGCACCACAAGGTGGCGCTAGAAGCTCGCAGAAGTCGTTCAAGTGCCTCGGCCTCCCGCAGCCAGGACTGGAATGGCTGCAGCCCCCGGCGCCCCGTTCCCCAGGGATCTGGAAACGCTGCCTGCCAACAGGAGGCCTCGTCCACAGGGTTTCAGCACCAGCGTGTGATTCTAGAACAGAAGGTCATTTTCCCTTACCCCAGCAAGCTGGGACCCAATCATATTACCTTTCCATGCTGTAGGGTGTGGCATTTAAGGGGCTTCCTGTTTCTTCCTTGACAGGGCAGGCTTTATCCTCCCCGGTCTCATCCTTCACCCATTGGTGGTTTGGGAAGAACTCCCTGCATTTCCCATTGTGTGGCTCCAGGATTCGTTTCGGTGGCCGGGGAGGTGGTGGGACGTGCTCGGGTGGGGGCTCCACGTCCTCATGGGAAAGCTCCTTCCACTGATCCTTGAAAGAGCAGCAAGAGGAAGTCCTATTAGTGTTGGTGCTCGCTGTTTTGTCAGGAAATCCCTTCACGTGAGCGGAGGTGATGGCTTGGCGAGGGGTTCTCGGCTTCTCAGGCTGCAGCCATATACTGGGAAGATGAAATCTTTTGAAAATAAAATCTCTCCTATCGATGCTCTGTATGTGAGCACTTCAAACGCACAAAGTGGAATGTGGCGAACGTTCTGACAACTCTAGCTATTTTAAACATGAAGGGCAGCTACACCAGATGGCGTTTGAACTGTTAAACTGACAGCCTCCTTCAAGGACAAAAAAGTTAGAACGGTCACACCTGGATTCAAAGAAAAGCAATGCTGACCTGCACGGAAGAGTCTCCCATGATGAATTTGGCCCCTTCAATCACAGCCAGGTAGGAGAAGCGCAGCTGGTCTGCCGTCTGGATCAGCCCCATCCGAAACTTCCTCATTTCTAACAGCACTTTCTTGATATCAACGGAAGAAGGGTCTTTCCTTTTGTCCATCTGAAAGCCAGAGAGGAGACAAGTCAGCCAGGTCCCATTCTCAAGGGCAATGTGACTAACACATTAGGATGTCTGTCCCCTACCAACCTCATGCTGAAATGGGATCCCCAGTGCTGGAGGTGGGGCTGGGTGGCAGGTGTCTGGGCCAGGGGGCGGGTCCCTCATGAAAGGCTTGGTACCCTCCCTGACATAATGTGTTTGCAGAGATCTGGTTGTTAAAGAGTCTGGGACCTCCCCCGTCTCTTACTCCTGCTCCCCTTCACCTTCCAACAAGACTGGAAGCTCCCTGAGGCCTCCTTAGAAGCCAAGCAGATGCTGGTGCCATGCTTCTACCGCCTGCAGAACCATGAACTGGTTAACCTTTTTTCTTTATAAATTACCGAGTCTCAGGTACTCCTTTATAATGACGCAAAAACGGACTAACACAGAGACTCTCTTTATTTCAGAAGAGGAGTGCTCGTTTCTACGTGGGAAAAACATCAAGGCAGAGCAGGTTGAGGAATTCCCTGGGGCGCCCACGAGGGCCTCCTTACCAGCAAGAGGCAGGTATCAGCCAGACAGAAGGTCCCAGACCTGCCGATGCCTGCACTGCAGTGCACCACCACGGGGCCGTGCTCCGGGCTGAGTGACCCCGACTCTCGGACTTTGAAAAGAAAGTTCAAGAATGAGGCTGGCGATTCGGGGACTCCAAAGTCAGGCCATGTGGTATAGTGGAAATGTAAGATCTCTCGAGTTTCTTGAGTCTGAAAGAGAAAAATTCTCATGATGTTCTCAGAGAATCATTTGTACAGAAATCACTAGTTCCAAGTTCACACAGTCACCTTCCACTCATCGACCTCTAAGAGGAACATTAATTTTCAGACTTTCTTTCAGGGTCCACGCACCCAGTCAACAAACACCATGCCCTGGGGCCAGGCCCTGGGCTTGAGGCTGAACCCTCAGGGTGCACTGCTTAGACTTCACCTCCCTTAGGAGAAGTCCCCCCACCTCTTTTCTCTGATGTCCCCGTCACTTCCACTGTCTACATGGTTACAACTGGTTTCTCTCCGTCTCACGAGTCACAGTGATGCTGTGCAGCCTCCCATAAAAATCTTGTCATAAAGCCCTGCAAGGCCTCCCGTGAAAGAGTGAACAAGGAACAGCAGGTGGGGCACTGGCTCTGGGCAACTTTCAGATGGGTCTTTAAGATGATCTGGAGGTTTCCGAGGATTGTCACTTTAGAGGAGAAAGTAAAAGACTTGGTCTCCAAAGAGTGTGGCTCAACACCCAGCTGAAGGGGCAGTCAACGCGAATGACATTGGTCCATGAACCAAGCGTGTCCTGTGCGCTGGCGCTGTGTCTCCCAGCAACCGATCCAGGCTGGTACTCCCATTTTTCTGATGAGCAGGCGGACGCTTGGAGGCAAGAGTCCACGCTCAGAGGCTGCTACAGACACTTTTGAAAGGAGGACCCCAGCCCTTGCCCCAGAGTCTCTTCCCCTGGCTGGGTCTGCCCCAGAGGAACAAAAACAATGGCATGGAGTCTGTTTCCAGCTTTGCTTCTTCCTTGAGGCTTCCAGCAGTTGTGATGAAAAGGCAGCCCTCACAGGAGGGGAGTGCGAAAGATCTTCAATGACCTAAGAGCTCACAGGAAATGGGAACCAGTCACCTGGTAAGCAAGGCCCTGAGAGGGAAAGGGCTCCAGAAGTGAAAGTCCCCTGACACAGGCCCAGGAAGGCAGCCACAGACAGGAACCGCACCAGCCTGGAGGGCTTCCCTGTGGCCTGGTGCCAGGGCCACCTGGAGAGCAGCTGACAGCAGAAGGATTCAGGCCAGAGACCTGCTTACCATGCCTTCCTTCACTTGATGAATGCCCACGTATGCCAACCATGTGCCAGTTACTGTGCCAGGGAGGCGGGGGCAAAGATACCACCTCACCCTCACATAGCTCATGGTATAGTTACTAGGATTTCCCCGACTCTGTTGGGATGAGAACATGCAACACAGTAAACATAATTAACCCCGCCCCAGCCATTAAATACACCAGTAAATAATACTTAATATCTATTCAATATTAAATACAGTATCTTACACAGGACAAGGAGAAATCTGCATGCGTTAGGATAACTGCTAGAATCACACTAAGTAATATCATCATTCTTCCCTCTCTAGAAAATCATATCCAATAACCTTAATGACATTAAAGAAAAAGAAATACTTCTATTTGGGGGGTGGGGGCAGGTGGGGAAGAAGAAAGGCACTTAAAATGTATTTTAAAACTGAGTAAGAAGCAAGCATGCCAAAAGCAAGTTTTCTTTTAATCCTCCTAGGTGTGGGTTACCACCCGCTGACACCCTCCCTCACACCTGCCCACCTCTTTCACAAGGAATTCATTCCAGCGTTGTGCTAGAACAGCCAGCCATGGCTGAGAAAAGCCTTTTAAAAACAAAGTCTGTTGGAGCAAACATCCTAACACCAAAACCTCGGAGCTGGCTGTATTCACTCTGCCAAGAAAAAGGCACACAGCTCTTACGCTCTCTTTAAATTCAGTTTCCCTCAACAAGCAGGAGTTTACCAGAAGTCACTCTCAATGTCAGGCTTGCAAAGGCTAAAAAGCATTCTTTTTAAAGTCTACTGCATAAATCCTACAGCACATTCCAACACGCTGCCCATGATACTCCTGAGAATCCTCCAGGAAGTGCCTCCATCCACTGTACTCAGAGACCCTCTGCCCTGCCAGGGCTATGGCAGGGCTTGTGGCTCTGGTGCCATCACCACCAGAGGGCAGAAAGCACTCTCAGCAGCTGCACTGCTGCCATCCTCAGGAGCCAGGCAGCCCAAACCTCTTCTCTACTTCCTGGTAACCTGTGCTAAATTCTAGATCTTACTTCTACTATTTTTTTTTTTTTTTTGGAGACAGGGTCTTGCCCTGCCACCCAGGCTGGAGTGCAGTGATACAAGCATAGCTCACTGCAGCCTTGAACTCCTAGGCGCAAGCAATCCTCCTGCCATCAGCCTCCTGAGTAGCTGGGGCTACAGGAGAGCGCCTTGTTGTCTGGATAATTGCTTTTTTTTTTTGTAGAGACAGGGGTCTCACCAGGCTGGTCTTGAATCCCTGGCCTCAAGTGATCCTCCTGGCCTCAGCCTCCCCAAGTGCTGCGATTAAAGATGTGAGCCACTGCACTCGGCCTACAACTAGTAACTGAACGACAGGAGCCGCAATGACTAAAAAGCAGTGCTTGAGAAAGGGAGACATGGGGTCACCCAGAAGCAGATCCCTCCCCTGCGACACAGCCCTGGAGCCCCACTCCACATGGTCTCCCCATGGCTCCACCTTCCCGTCAGACAAAGCCTATGCTACACACCCATGGTAACTGCTAACCCTTTCCATGCAGGACCTCCCAGAGCCCTCGCAAAACCTGAGTGTGACAGAAGAGGAGACCAAGACACGGTGAGAAGTGATGTCCCTTGCCCCAAGCTGATGGGCTGATAAGGTGGGGTCAGGATTCGACCCTAGCTAGCTTCCAGAGGCTGGTGGCTGGTCACCTTTCACTGGTGCCCCAGGGGCTGCCTTGCGCTCCCTCCACTGTTCCCTGCAATGACATGAACTCCTCCAAGTTCCAGCTCCCAGGGAATGATTCTGAAGCTCCAGGAGCAGAGCCTTTGGTGGTGGTGCTGCTTACCACAATGCCTTGCCATGTGCTGATACCAACTTTTACCAAGCAAGTAGCTGGTGTTATAAACTCTTCCTACAACAATAAACCCAAGACCCTGGCCCAGAAAACTTCCGCTAGCTAAGAAACCAGAGTGAGCCCGAGACCCCTTCTTCTCTCCCTTCAGACTCAAAGACTGAGGACCACCAAGAAGACAGCATGTTTTGCTGGGACTTGCAAGCTGCTGCTTCAGTCCTTCTGCAGCTGCACAAGCAGGAACTAGTCTTCCGGGTAAGAAACTCTTTCCCTAAGAACTGCTGATAAAGGTCAGAAAGAGCACTGTGGCCTCCACCCTCCCGGGCACTATGGGGCACTTGGTAGGTACACAAGTAAGTCCCACTCACCACAGTGCCAAAACCACATCTTGCTCAGGGTATACAAGTGCCAGGAACACTGGCATTAGGTAATATCACCCAAGGGGGAAAAGGAAGCTGCAGTGCTGAAGGGTGTGCCACACTTACTGTAAGGTTCTCCAATTCTAGCTGTCGAACTGTATAATATGACTTGATATCTTCAGAAATCAATGTTAATTTCAAATTTGTGTCTTCAAAGATCATTTCTTTTTCTTCTTTTTGTGGCCAGTACTGTGCACATTTTAACTAGGGGAACAAACAACAATGAATTAGTGTGAGCAACCATTCTCCTATGGCAGGAGACTTGGAGCACATTCCACAAGCTTCATGGTAACCCAAAGGCCTGGGGTTCTCTGAATGGGGAAGTCATGGTCAGCACAGATGCCTGCCTCATGGGGAGATGGAAGTGCTGACAGGGGCCAGTTGTGCGGATAGGGCTCAGACTTCCAAACCCATCAGCTCTCCGGTCAAACACGGCAACGGGGTCCTGCAGAGCTCTGACCCTTTCTCACCATTGACAAGCTGAAGCCAGCCTGTACAAAAGCCTTCAAAACTCCTTTACGTAGCCATTTCAAACATTACCCAGGACCTGATCAGGGCTGCTGGCATAGAATGTAGGTGCCTTACTCTGCACAGAAAACTCACAGTCAATTAAAAATAAAAGCAGGAGAGACGGCAGGTGAGGCCGTTTGGAGAGGCTGAAAGGTTGTCACCAGATGCAGATTAACTTTCAGAAGGCTTGGAGAGGCTCCCCAGGAGTTGCCCTTTCATTCTTGTTTGGTTTAGTTCACTCAGAAAAATACTTCTGATGTTCTATTTTGATAATCTCAGAAACTACTTGATAGTCTCAATTTAAATGCAGCTCATTAAATTTGTCTTTAAACAAAGCAAATTTATGAAAAGTTGGTTTCATTTAGGGTCAAGACAAAAAATGACTCGAATTTAGTGACATTTTACTTGAAGTAAGTTTCTGCCTCAGTTACACGACCATTTCTGCTCGTGGATAACTGCTGTGGACAAAATGGTAGGTCAGCAGGGGCAGCGCTGACTGATTAGCCTGACCATGTGCCTAGACAGAGGGAAAGTCAAAGCCCTCATGATTTTCAGCAAAAGAACTGTCAGCATGTGTCAACAGCTCTTTGGCAAATGACACTTGCAGGTCTCGTGCACTGACCCACTCGATACCTCCTCTGGGGCAAGGGATGGTGTGGGTGAAGGGAGCTGCTTCAGGGCCAGCTGTCTGTCAGGAGAGGCTCCTGTGCCCAGCAGTGACAAGGTGGACTGCGGGAGAGGGTTGAGGGGGAAATGCTATGGACACGCAGCAGGAATTCCGAAGAGGGAAATGTTTCAGGTCAGCCAAGGTTACAGGAAAGGGAGATCAGAGAAAGCTCTGTGCAAGAGGCCGGTTTCAAAGGGTGACTAGGATTCCCCAGGCAGTGACTGCAAATAAGCCAGGCTGAAAAGAGCAGCTGGAGAAGGGGCAGCAGAGGCCCAGATCACAGCTGACTGGCAGCAGGCCCAGGGACCTGTGGCATCATCTGGGGGCAATGAGGAGCCAGGAAGCACTTGAGGAGGGTGAATACAGAACCCAAATGTCCACTGGTCCAGCTCTACTGAAGCTGGAAGCTGCCCAAAAGACAAATCCAAAGCAAAATGTGAGAGAAACAAATTAGAAAACAGTAGGTTGTGATGCCAGCATGGCATCAAACTTAACAGGGAGCCAACAGAGCTTTCTCAAGAGTCTGGACATGGGCTTGTCTGAAGTCTTAGCTAGTTTCACCCATGTGACCTCCCTGGATCAGCTATGGGTTGCCAAAAGCAAACCTTTGAATGGGGACAATCTGACACCATTGAAGCAATTCTGCCACTCTGCATGAAGGAGCTAATTATATGGCAAGACCCCCACTTAGCCAGAGTGAGTGTGGCAGCTGAAAGCAGGAACTTAGAAGAACGTGAAAAGATGAATTACTCCCAGACTTCTAACAACTAGATCTTATAATGCCTCCAGACCACAGAAACGAGACTGATGTGATAGGTTCCACACCAACTATGCTGGGGTGGGCATTCCACACAGTGAGCAGACAGAGAAGGTAGCAAAGAACAGAAATGCAGGAGGAAGAGGCCACCATTCCTCATCTCATGAGCAGGGTAGATGAATCTTAAATCTCACCTCCAGAAAGCAAGCACCACTTTTAAAACCAAACCCGATGCCTAATAACCCTCTGTAATCTGGGTAAAGACTAACACTTTGGAAATCTACAACTTAGGAATCTGGAACGCAACTAAGTGTCAATCACCCAATATATATATATATTTTTAAGGACTCTTAGGTGTCTATAGCAACAAGCTATGCTCTGTCATTTCCAATAGAAATTTTTGTTTTAAAAGGGACAAGATCACTACTTCCAGTTACCCTATTACATTGATTATACTGCCATGAAAAGTAGACTGATTTTTATTAGAACACAGTCCTTCACCAGGCCTCAAATTGAGTCATATCTTGGGCTGGCACCAGAGGAACATGGCGGTGCCAACATGCTGGCATTGCTCATGGCTGTTTCCACCATGAAGACAGATGTTAGAGTCCTTGAGGCCTTTCCAAACAAGTGGGCAGGCGATGTTAGGAAAATCCATGACAGACATCTATAGCGACCCTGTGTGTGGCAGGTAACTTGGTTTCACCAGAAATTATTAACACAGAGAACTAAAGAGAGAAAAATGAATTTTATGGACCGTGCGATACAAAATGCAATGTCTTGTGCATGAAAGCAAACAGCAGCTTACCGATGATTTCAGGAGGGAGATACAGGTGATATTATTCTGCAATGGCCAATTAAACTCGTCTTTCTTACTTCCCCCAGCTAAACAACAATCCCAGCCCTTACGCCATGCACAGCCTACACTGACATGTCTAAAGTCAATCCTTGAATTGAACTAGTGACAACTCTGGCCATCTGGATGACCCCAGTCTAACACACACAATCACCTTCTGCATAACTGGCTTCCAGGAAGCCCAGGGACCCAAAAGATAATAGGCATGTTTGCCAAAAGTAAGAGCGAGCATCCTACACCACTTGGTGAAGGAAGGAAATCAGAAAACAAGTATGCATTCAATGAAAACTCCCCCAAAGCTGATTTTACCACAAGCTTTATAATTAGATTAGCTGAGCAAATAAGATACTGTAACTTCTCATGATTTTTCCCAGCCAGCCCTCTGGGAGGGATAATGCGGATACAGAATTGAAAATGTTGACCCCAAAGAAACTTTAAGAATCTCAAACCATACATTGCTTTTCATGCCAATTTGTATGCCCAAGTAACCCTCAAGTGGAATGGGATACTTATAAAGGAAAGCAGGGACTGCTGGCCAGTTATCACAGTAACTATAGCAAAGCCAACCAGCTATGTTTCTGATGCCACCACAGTAACCCAAAGGGAAAGGTTGTCACAGTGGATCTTTGGGCCACTTATGGTCAGCCTTGGGTGGGAGACAGCGAAGCACAGGGCCTGGTGAGGCTCGAACATGTAACTGCAACACTGGACACCACTCGAACATGTACCTACAGCACTGGGCATTGCTCCTTGCTGTAATGTGACAACCACTGCTAAAGCAAACCTGGTGCTCACAGCAAAGAGGGTCAGCCAAACATTCAGCAACAAAGAAACAGAAAAGCAAGTGCTACTGTATCTGGCAATTTCTGAATAAATGTCTTGATTTAATATTTCCAACCCTCAATACCATCTAGAGCAATGGTTCTCAACCAGGGGCAATTTGGCCTACCAGGGGACACTGGACAAAGTCTGGAGTCTAGACAGAAACACATCTGATTGCCACATCTGGGGAGGGGGTGCTACTGGCATCTGGTGGGTAGAGGCCAGAGATGCTGCTAAGCATCCTACAAAGCCCAGCAAGCCACTCCCCACCCCATCACTAGCAGAGAAATGATCTGGCCCAAGAATCAGTGGTGCTGAGGGTCGGAAGCCTGCAGATGGCGCTGTGCTGAATGCTCCCACAGGCCGCCAGGCTTCCCTTCCTTCACAGTGTGCTGTGAGAACCTAATGCTTCCTTTCTTTAATTCAAAATTGCTGACAAGTGGTGAAGGGTGGGGGTTTGCTTCACATTTGTAACTTCACATTTTACTAATCATGCTACTAAGGAAAGAAGAAAAAGTTTAAAAACCACCTTTCACTGAAAAAATTATTTTCTAAAACATGATACATTATATCATCAATGGAACACTCAGGCAAGCTCCCTATCTGTTACTGTTGGGCAAATAAATACTTTCATTAGGCAAAGGCGGAAAAAAAAAAGAAAAAGAAAAAACCCAACCCCAAAACAAAGCAAACCTCTATGATTCTAAACATGTGCTGTCCTATGAGGTATACTTCATAGGAGTAACTAAGCCATTTCTTTGTGTGTGGTGGAGAGGAGAGGCTTTGCGGTTAATGCTTCAAGTGCTCGCTGCTGAAGTTTCCTTTGATGTGTTGCTTCTTAACACTTGGATTTGTTACACTCTAGGGCCATAACTGTGCTTTCTTTGGAAGGGTGGCCTCTCTGGAGCCCTCACATTCTTCTGTGACTGGAGGCAACCAGGACAGCTGTGAGAGTGATGTCCCAGCTGAGCCTGGACCTGGCAAGGCCTAGGGACACCCCTGCTCCTGGGCCCACACTCCTATTGGTCTCCACAATCCTCAGCTCACCTCCTCCTGGACCCCGTGCAGGGATGGCAGTGCTGGGGAGCAGCAAGGGCAGGGAGGCCGAGGAGCCTGTGGCCCTGCTCAATGTTGGCCTGTGCCAACAGTTGCAAGAACAGTCTACACAACCAATCTACTTAAGACAGTCTACACAGGACAGTCAATATATAAAATCTACACAGGACAGTCTACACAGATGGTCTATACAGGAGAATGGCTGTCCAGACATCGGCTATCCTCAGCTATCCCAACAGAGTGAGGAGGGCAGGGGAGAGTACAGCCAGATGGGGAGCTGAGGGCAGCCATCCAGGGGTACCTGGAATTGGGATGAGCGTGGGCACTGGGACTCTATAGCCCAGAGAACATGGTACGAAACTAAAACCAGAAAAGTTTGTCCTGGCTAAAGTTCCAAGAGTGGTAAGAGGTCTGTGTCCAGGGGCCCAGAGCCAGACCCAGAGGGTTCTGTAAGCCACATCATGGATTATCCTGAGGCAAAGGGAACTGAACAGGGTTTTCAGCTGGGAAGAACTGTGGTGAGACTCGGATTTGAGAAAGCTCATTCTGGAAGCATGGTACGAAATGAACCGAGGGGAACGAGTCAATAAGGAGAGGTGACTAGACACATCGACACAGATGCAGGAGTGGTGGCCTGCACAAACGGACACCGTGCAGCCACACACTAGCCCAAGGGGTGTTTGAAAAGTTGCAAGAACTTAGAATGACACACATTGTGAAGCCAGTGCTCACTCAGGAGAGGAGTGGCAGGGCCAGGCGTTTGGGTATTGAACGCAGGCAAATCTCCTCTAGAGTGAGCTGCTCCCAAAGCTCCACAGAGGTAGCTCCACAGAAGCCACACTCTCACCAGCCAGAATATCAGACACCATGAAGATGCACTAAGAACTTGCTTTTCAAGATAAAAGCAGGTCTCCATGACTCCACACACAAGTCCACACTGCAACAAGAGGTGCGCAGACAGCACAAGTAGAGGGGCAGCACACATCACACATGCAGAGGGAGTGGCCAAAGAGGCCAGTGCAATTCTGCACCCTCCCTATCACTCACTTCATTAACTTATTGACAACCAACCTGCATTTATATGCTGCTGTTTTAATATTTTTCAATAAAAACGATAGTATGTAAAGGAAGTAGAAAAGCAAGAAAAAAATTGAATATCTGGATGAGAATGGTAACTGTATGGAGTGGTACGCATGGTCACATGAACAGCAAACGAATCTGAGACTTACCGAGCCTTTCTCCATCACTCTGTTAAGCATGACGACACCCCTGCTCTTCTGCTCCCACACCATCTCCCAAAAGTGCCCACACGTGTTAGGCAAAGGACCCTACAAAGACACAGTAACACAGCATGTGACATGCAACATTAACATCTACGGCAGGTGCTCACTTTCTGTAGTCAGCTAACGATAGCGCCCTCAGTCCTCACAGCTTAGGCAGAGTGGTGGCTGAGGCTGGGACAGGGACCTACTTCTTCTGGCCTGGTGGTCAATAACTGCAGTTCAATTTCTACCAGGCATCAAAAGGCCATTTCTGCATCTCAGTTCAGAGCTGGCCAACCAAGGACAGAAAAATGCCGGATTCTGCTTTCTGGCTCAGGCAGGCTGGCTAAAGTCGCCACTGAGATTCATCTCCAAGGTCCTTGGGCTATGGGACAAAACTCCTTGGTGCAGGCGAGAGGCAGTGAGGGGGCGTGACCAACCACGACACTTCTCTTGGTTTCAGTCCCAGCTCCAATCACATCACCTTGTGACCTTGGGCAAGTCACTTCATCTCTCCCTGCCTCAGTCTCCCCATCGCTTACTTGACTAATAATAGCACCTATTCATAGAGCTGACAATGAAGTACATTCATTTATATAAAGTACTTAGCACAGTCCCTAGAATGCAGTAAACACCCACTGAAACGTCAGCAACTGTTTCTACCGTTAGCCATGATGATCCTGATGGCAGACAGCCTCCATCCTTGGACCAATGAACTTAGGAGATGTCAGAACATAAATGGTCATTCAGGCAGCCCAAGGGGGGAACAGAGTCACTGTGGCACGAGGGTACCTGCTGAGCAGCTAGCCCATCTCACTCCAACTCACCTGGCAACGGGCACAGATGTTTACTGGACACAGGGTACAAATGCCTTGAGTTTGTCTCAATTATTAGCAGTGCCTGGAAGAGACCTCATCTATCACCTCCACATCAGAACTTGTCATGTGCTTCTCCAGCACCACTTCTTTTCACAGGTTCCATTCTCACCTGTTTTCATTTAAGCCCCCCCACCCCCCTCTTTGTTTTTTTTTGTTTTGTTTTTTTTTTGAGACGGAGTCTCACTCTGTCACCCAGGCTGGAGTGCAGTGGTACAATCCTGGCTCACTGCAACCTCTGCCTCCTGGGTTCCGGCAATTGTCCTGTCTCAGCCTCCTGAGTAGCTAGGACTACAGGCACCCACAACCACACCCAGATCATTTTTATAATTTTAGTAGAGACGGGGTTTTACCATGTTGGCCAGGCTGGCCTTGAACTCCTGACCTCAAGTGATCCACCTGCCTTGGCCTCCCAAAGTGCTTCGATTATAGGCGTGGACCACCTTGCCCGGCCCATAAGCTGCTTCTTCTTTCAGTCTTCTCCCTTTAAGTCCCATCCCACTTGGCTCAACCGGGCTACCCTCAGTGTCCTCTTCCTTTCTTTCCTGAGCTCATCTTGAACTTACTGCCTGAACAAGAAGAAAAGTCAGCACTCCCTGTGCCGAAGGCAAAAAAGCAGATCACATTTAACTCCTCCCTCCCCAGCAAACAGAAAAACAGCTCCTGGCAGCCAAAAATCCTGTGGCACCTGGCTGGCCTCCTGGGCCTTGCACTCTCTGCCCTGGCATGAAGACACTGCAGCTCTCCACTATTCCCTCGGTGCCCTCCCTTACCTGTGAAGGGTCACAATCTTGTAAGATCTGCAAGGACACACACCACCCTTAGCTGACACTGCATGGGGGAGGTGAAGGAGGGCCCCTGGATGTTATTCTCTGCTCTTCTATACCTCTGACTTTTACAAAATGAGAAGACAGACTTGTATTATTACATAATGAACAACATTGAAAAAAATGGGAAGGGTGTTCCTGGTTTGGGTGCTAGGGAAATGTTTCATTCATAGTGTCCAGGGGTGATGCTTTGGGGTCAGGCTGCCTTGACTCCTATAGTAAATCCCCATGGCAAAGGGAAACTGTGTAAACAGCTTTTCGACATCCCCAGGGCCACCTCACAAACCAAACAGAGCTTCCTATGTCACAAGGAACGCTAGGATGTGGGGAGGCAGGACAGCAGCGCAAGTGTCCATGGTCATTTCCAATGCAACACTTGGCATGATATACCCTGTACCAGGTATTTAAAGGGCTTCCTGACTCCACAACAGAGTTGAATGGCTGAAATCAGGAGATAGGAAATTTGACTTTTCCAAAAAGTGAAGACCTCAAAAAGTCACTTTTGCCTTAACCTCATCCCTAGGCATCTCCCTCCTTATTAAACCCCTCCACAATCAGCCTCCCTTAAATGCCCCAGAGGTGCTGCGAGGACCAGGGGCTCAGAGCCTGGTAAGATCTGCCCTGTATTCATGCACCAAGAACTTACTCAATGGCCCCACAAGACTGAACACAGCTGGGCTAATGCTGTACATCCAAGATGACTGGCGGCATCTGGGCTGATTTTGGTCATAAAGGGGAAGGAACTGGGACAGGACAAAAAGGCAGTGAAGAAAGGCCTCAGCTGAATGCACCCTGACCTAGCTCCTGGCTCAAAGCAGACTTTCTTCACAGGGCATTCTGGCTTCCTCAGAATTTTAATTTCCAAATTTACAGCAAAATTATGATGTTCAAGGTCATCCTATAGCCTAAAGCTATATGAGACTGATCAGCTGACATGGAACGAGAAAACAAAAATTATGATGAAAAACAAAACGAAACAAGAAACCCAGTCTTTTTTGACCAACTTATAGGTAACAAGTTAAGACTTAAGAAAATTAATTGAAAAGGAACTCCTTTATCCTCTTTCTCAGATACTCTTTGGTCACATGTCACTGAGTATTTTACAAGAGGCTCAATTATTAAACCACTTTCAAGATTTTGTTTCCATAAAGATGCCAAAAGCCAGAAGAAATTTTAAGTGATTTTTCATGCTTGTTCACATGATCTAATGATGCCGTTTTTCTGGGTGAAAGAATGATCATGTTGAGCTATTCTGAATGGCTCTGGACAGAGATTCCTGCTCTACTGCTAACGCTCTTAGATTTGCCATCACAAGTGCTTGACGCTCTGAGACAAATACTTCTGGGAGTAACACAGGTACAGACTCTCCTCCAGCCACAGCTCTGCTGCCTCTGCCAACAGACCACAGGCGACTCTGGCATTTGAATGTTGTTTTCTATAAGCTCTCATTCCTAGAAATGTCATCTTATGCATCCCCAAAAAGATTAGTGTTACAACCAAACTGAACCTTTGAAGGAAGATTTCCCCCCACTTCCCTGTTGCTTTTTGGTTTGCTGAAAACCTGACCTTCTAAAGGATGTGGCAGATTTTATTTGAGGTGTGGATAACAACACTCTCAAACTCTTCACATTAAAAAAAAATTCAGACAATCTTCTTACCTGGGTAAGAATGTAACTCCTTTGGGCTTCTTCCATTTTTATCAAACTAGCATTGATATAGTCGTTATCTTCTTGATGTAGTTTAATCCGACTATGGTCAACTGAAAGGCAAACCAGAACTCAGAGGTTAATCTCAGAAAAGCAGAATGTGTACATGCAGGTGCACGCCCTCCAGAAAAGCAAAGGTGAGTTGGTGGCATGAGGGGCATTCACACTGGCTAAAGCCCTGTTTTAGTTGAGATTAGTCATGAGTTTGGGGTGACTGGGATTTTCAGAAAAGGTTTTCTGAAGTGTTTGAAACTTCATGCTATGTAGCAGTAGCGGGAAGCCTATTAAAACAGAGATCATGTCCTATTTGGGAAATCTGCTCTTAGGTCATAGCTGGTGATACTCATCACTCTCCCTCAAAACCTTCCAGGGCAGAGAGGGGCATCAAAGGATCTGTTCTCTGATGCGTTTTTTTTTTTTTTTTTTTTGAGATGGAGTCTCGCTCTGTTGCCCAGGCTGGAGTGCAGTGGCATGTTCTCAGTTCAATGCAGCCTCCACCTCCCAGGTTCAAGTGATTCTCTTGCCTCAGCTGCCTGAGTAGCTGGGATTACAGATGCGGGTCACCCGGCCCACCTAATTTTTATATTTTTAGTAGAGACAGAGTTTCACTATGTTGGCCAGGCTGGTCTCAAACTCCTGGCCTCAAGTGATCCACTTGCCTCAGCCTCCCAAAGTGCTGGGATTACAGGCATGAGCTGACATAAACTTTTATAGGGCAAAAATATGGTGGCTTCAATCTTTAAAAGGGATCAAAATCCACCTAGTCCCTACAGTTGTTTCTGGTACAATGAGCTATAGTAGGTAGGCTTTAAGATCAAACTTCAACCTAACCTCTGTCCAATGGGTTGAAGATTAAATGACCTACGTACACAGCAGCACGAAGTCACACCTTGACCTGTATACAAGGTTTTGTTTTTTTAAGTTTAAGTATAATGAACTTCAGTGATTCTAAACTTTAAAAATTCAAAGCATATCACAAAGACATTTGAAAGAGAATTTAACTGGAAAAAACTCTGAATCCCAAACACTGAAAGTATATAAAATATCCCTTTTAGTTTTTAGAAATAAACTTTCATCTGGAAGTTCTGCCCCAGATCCCTGAAAACACAGAGGCACTTTTTTTCTCTTATCATTTGTTTGTCACAAAAGCAGTAGCTCCCTGAGGGCCACTTTCCTTATCCTATTAGTGGAGCTAATAAGAGCAGATGGGTACTTTTATTTCTGGCACAGCACAAGGGACAATAAACTCAGGTGACCACCCGTAAATAGCATCTTCTCCCTGGGACCAAAAGGGAAAGGAGATGTGATTGGGAATAAGTGGTCTGGGGCTTTTTGTTCTAAAGAAGGATTCCAAAGAGAGATGCTTTTAAAAACTAGCTATCACCTGGAATACTATTTCTCATTATGGAGGCTTAGGACAAATAGAGATACTAGGATAATTTTTAAGTGAACAGAGATAAAAGATCTAAAAAATAATTACATAATGGTATTGGTGGGTTATGTGAGTGGGTTCAAACGTCACTGAGTGACTCTGGGCAATCAACTGATCTCAGAGCCTTGGTTTTTTTCACTTGCTAAATGGTAGGTGACAAGAGGGTTGAAGGAAGAGTCAATGAGCTGAGGTGTATGCAAAGCCTTGTTCAGCAAGTGCCCATAACTGCCGGCTACAGTCACCACCACCGTGAGCTGGGCAGGAAGTCAGCTTCTACCTTGACTCATTCTCCCCCATAACCTTCACAGCAAATGACTGTTTCTACTGGAGGATAGGAGGAGGGGAGGAAGATTTGAGGAGTGAGACTGGGAGTGAAAAGTTGGAGAACTGTTTCCTTGGAAGAACTTTTTTTTTTTAAGGCTAGTCAGGTGAAGCAGTGGACATGAAGAAGGAACAAAGAAATCTGTAACTGGTTATGATCAAGTAGCTATAAACACCACTGCACTCGGACCAGCCCCTGGAAGAATAAATACTGATTTTTCTCTCTGCAAAACTGATTTATAAAACCATTTGGATAAGAAATGTTAAAAAAATGTAGCAAAGGAATATTAAAGACAAGATTATTCCCTAAGTAGAGCAAGTAGAGCAAAAGCTGGAGACCCAGGGTATCCTGGCACCACGTGCAAGAGTGGACAGTGATGTTTCTCTCACGTTCTCACGTGTCAGACCTGTCAGTGGTCTGGTGGTTTCTGGCCAGCACTTCCCAACAGAACCACCAAGATTTTTTGTTTTTGTTTTTAAAAAAAACATCAATGAGGCGCCTCAGCTGAGATGTGTGAAATCAAGAGTATAATGTGTTGGCGCCAATCATGTCACCTGATGATCTAGAAGTGCACTGCAGATGCCGGCGACAACCATCCCCACCACGGACATTTACTGAGCACTTACGTCTGCGTGAGGTACTGGGCGTGGGGCTTAGCGGCTTACGTTGCTTCATTTCATCTTCATGCACTCCCATGAGAGAGAACAATTTGCCACTCAGCTCTAAGTGGCAGAGCTAACACAAAACTAGGCAGGGAACCACGGTGGCAGGCCAAGAGGCACTACATTCTACACCAAGTCCAGGTCCATTTTTACACCCCTCCTTAGGGGTGCCATGTAAGTCAGGTCAGGATGCACTGCTAACCCTTCTGGCAGAGAACAATGCCAACCACCACTCACAGCCACGAGCACACGGGATGCAGGATGTGTCCACTGGAGGAACGACTGGTGAATCTTCTGCATCCCTGGCAGAGTGTACTACCACAGAGACGCCGGCAGCTATGAACCCTCACTGACTGACAGTGTCTGAAGACCTGGAGGGGAGTCAAATAGGCCTCTGTGGCCTAGAGGAGATGGTGCAGTTCAAGTCCTGTACTCGGCTCCAGTTTTCCCTACTTTATGCAAATTCTAATATGTTATTTACTTTTCAGCCACCGGCAGATTGACAGCCAATCACTCAGAAGGCAGACAGGGCTGCCACAGGCAGCAGAAGTGTGACAATCCTAGGAAGAACTAAGGGCAGGAAAGGGGGGAAAAAATGACAAACGAAGTTGGCGGGGGTGGAGGTGGTGGGGACTCCAAGCAGAGCTGCCGTGCATATTCAGTGCAGGGGACAACAGTGCCCACCCCTGAATGCCTGAGCACAGTACTTGGGTTCTAATGACGCTGTTGCTGAGTCATCCAGAAAAGGTTTTATCATGCCTGCTATACTCTGCTTCAGCTGGGAGGAAAATGATTCATCACAAAAATAGTTAAGCTAAAAAAGAAATGCTTTGAACTTCACTAAATTTTCCAGAAACTGAAACCTTACCCCTCTATAATGGTGGAAAAATGAGCCATTACTATAAGTCTCTAATACCTTTACTATAGGAAACAATCAAGTCATAAACCTCTGCTGCTATCGATTTCTTATTATACTAAACCCCAAGGCGAAAGGAGTCTTGACTAAAAGGGCCTGCGGCAAAGGAAGAGCAGGACTGGTACCAGCCACGTGGATACTTACAGGGACTGACATCTCTGTACCTATTTCGGTTTTTGTTCTTAGGAAGCTTGGCCACTCTACATGGGAAGTCACTGGCTTCGTGTCGGATATCCTACAAAAAAGAATAAAGACATTTAACTAACTGCCAGGCACTGAGAAAACTCAGCACAGAAACAGATATCTAAAGAGAGCCAGGCAGTATGGGAAACTCAAGGTAACAATTCAGAGGTATGTACCAGGTCATGGGCGAAAACCAAGGAGGAATGAGCACAGGCCTGGGATGGGAGGCTGTGACGTGGGACAGGAAGATGGAAAGATGAGGAAGGCGGCAGAGAGACAGACAGGAGGGGCAATTCACTCCAAAACACCCTGCATGGCAAAGGCATGGGGGCTGGAGATTGCATCTTATGCCAGAAACAGTGAGTGGGCAGTAGGAGGCGCGACAGACGGCTGGAGGACACGGGTGGGTAGGCCAGATCCCTGGAGAGCCTTGAATGCCAGGCCTGGGGATTCCAACGGAAACTTCTATAAAGCTACAATTATTAAAAAAAGATAATATGTACTTTTATGTCAACCAACTATCCAACTGCTTTCCTAGGAGGTGGTAAACAAATCCTACCACTCCTGTTTCAACAGAAGACTACACCATGCCTCCTAATCACACCTCTAAAATTCCACTATAGTCACATCCAATCATCTTTTATTTGTATTTATTACTAAAAAACAAATACATACAATGTGAATGTACTTACTGCCACTAAACTGTGTACCTAAAAATGGCTAAAATGGCACATTTTATGTTTTGCATATTTTACCATAATTAAAAAAAAAAGGCCTCACTTCCCAGGTGAAAATAGGAGAGCAGACAACAGCAACAGAATTCTGGAAGCTGGAAATCAGGCTGATTAGTGGTTGGCACTTGTGAGAAAGCACAATTACAAGTGAACAGTAGGAAAGCCAGAACCGCCACAGATTTCCACTCCAGAGTCCTCCAAAGGCTCTGGCTATGCTCCCAGTCTGGAAGGAGGAGTGGGATTCCCTGCAGGGTACGAGGGTAGAGCCATCTGGGAAGACTTGGATTGCCATCTCATTCCGCAAGCTCCTTCCAAGCTCCTCAGACTTCTGCAGAACTCTATAAAGACATGCTTTCTGGAAAAATGTAAATCAGAAGGTCTCTGAACTGCAGCAAGACTGCTGACACAGTGGAAGACGTGAGTTCTCCACCAAAAACGGGGTAAGAGACTGGGCGCAATGGCTCACGCCTGTAATCCCAGCACTTTGGGAGGCCAGGGCAGGTGGATCACGAGGTTAGGGGTTTGAGACCATCCTGGCCAATATGGTGGGCGTGGTGGTGTGTGCCTGTAATCCCAGCTACTTGGGAGGCTGATGCAAGAGAATCACTTGAACCAGGGAGTTGGAAGTTTCATGCTGAGATCATGCCAGACTAAGACTCCGTCTCAAAAACAAAACAAAACACCGGGGTAAGAGCAGCCATGCACAAGCCAAATCCCAGGAACTCAAGTCCTCTTCCCCATGAGACACTCATGCCGCTGGCAGCTAGACCCTTCTCCTCCGGGTAGGAGGCAGAGCAGCTCTAGATAATCTGACCACACAAAAGGCACAACCAAAAGATATTATCCTCAGAGTGTGCGACTGGCAGCCTCCCTGGAGGCCCTGTGGCCAGCACAGCGTTGACAGGCCCCATACACCTGCTCAAGGCTCTCATTCTCCTATAAGCCCGTACTCTCCATCGTGTGCAGACACCACTCCACTGGTGACCAGATATAACAGGAAAGTCTCTAACAGAAAAACAAAAAATAAAAACCAGAAAAAAAGCCCCTTGGAGGAAACAAACTGCGGAGAATAGAAAGATTTAAAATATATATTAATATATTCAGAAAGAAAAGATTCTTGTATCTATGTATTAAGAACAGAATGTTATATAAAACAAAGACGTCTCTAAAACTTAAAAACAAGATAGCAAAAAATGACAAGCTCAACTGAAGAATCAAATATAAGTAGAAGAAATCCCCCCTCCTAAGAAGGTAAAACCAAGAAAAAAAAAAAAAAAACCAGAAAATTAAGCAAATAAAAAAAAATACAAGAAAACATCAAAAAGTAATTCAAGAAAACCTCCCAGACCCATCTAGTACTCATCATAATGATAAAAACAGACCTATTCTAAGGCACAGTAATTGCAATCCCAGAATTCTGGGGACAAGGAGAATGTTCTGTAAGTTTCTGGGAAGAAAAAGCAGTTCACTTTCAAAGGATGAGGTGATTAGCATAGCTTCAAGACTTTAAAAGAACACTGAAAGCTGGCCAACAATGAAGCAATGCCTTCAAGATCTTAAGAACAATGATTTCCAACCTGGAATTCTACACCTAGCCCAAGTCATGAAATGAGAAGGGACAATAAAAACATTCCAAGGCGGGTGGATCGCCTGAGGTCAGGAGACCAGCCTGGTCATCAGAGTGAAACCTGTCTCTACTAAAAATACAAAAAACTAGCTGGGTGTGGTGGTGGGCACCGATAGTCCCAGCTACTTGGGAGGCTGAGGCAGAAGAATAGCTTGAACCCGGGAGGTGGAGACTGTGGTAAACGGAGACTGCGCCATTGCACTCCAGCCTGGGCAACAAGAACGAAACTCTGTCTCAAAAAAAAAAAATCCTTGACGTGCAAGGGCTCAAAAGCTTTATCATCCATGTTCCCCTTTTCCCAGTAACCCACTGGAGCATGTTTTCCATCTGAGTGATGAAATAAATCAAGAAAGAGAAAGATATAGGATACATGGGGAAAGGGTGAAGACCCAAGAGTGAAGACAAAGGAAATTTCTGCAAAAATTGAAGGGATGGGCCGGGTGCAGTGGCTCACACCTGTAATCCCAGCACTTTGGGAGGCTGAGGCAGGTGGATCACAAGGTCAAGAGATCGAGACCATCCTGGCCAAAATGGTGAAACCCCGTCTCTACTAAAAATACAAAAATTAGCTGGGCGTGGTGGCACGTGCCTGTAGTTCCAGCTACTTGGGAGGTTGAGGCGGAAGAATCGCTTGAACCCGGAAGGCAGAGGTTGCAGTGAGCCGATATTGCGCCACTGGGCTCCAGCCTGGCGACACAAGACGTCGTCTAAAAAAAGACAAAACAAAAAAAACCCTGGAAGGACGAGATAACAGGGTGACAACTACATGACAGACACGGGAAGTGAGCAGGCTGGATTGGAAAAGTACAACTCAGATAGCTGCACGAACATGCCGTCCCAACGTGGCCTGGCGAGACTACCAGAGGAAAATGAGAAGACCTGAAGCCCAGGAAACTGGGTATCCAACAGAAAAGAAAAACTCACGATGACAGCTGTGAGTGGGCGAATCTATAGACCAACCGCCCAAATATATGGAGAATGCAAATTTCAAGTAGGATGTCTCCGAGGAAAAACCTGAAACTGAAACGGCTCAGTAACCTCCGGCCACGTGTGCCCAGTCTGAAGAGATGTTCTGTAAGTATAAAATACACATTGGATTTGAAGACTTAGTAACAAAACAGATAACAGCAAAATATCTCAAGTATTTTAAAACATTGATCATTTACTAAAATAACATTATGAACAAACTAGGTTAAGTAAAAGACACTATTAATTTCATCTGCTTCTTTTGAACTTTTTCTTTACTATGGCTACAAGAAAAGGTAAAATCATGTATGTGGGTTGTATTATATGTCTACTGTAGAGCACTCACTGATCTTGTGGAAAACTGTTCTGAAAGACTGTAAGAAGATATGGGAAGAATTAGCAAAAGGTACAAAGAAAACTATGCAAAAAAAAAAAAAAAAGACAATTATCATGGGGGTTTGGTGACATGCGTCTATAATCTCAGCTACCTGGGATGCTAAGGCAGGAGGACAACTTGAGCTCAGGAGTCTGAGATTAGTCTGAAAAACATGGCAAAACCCCGCCTCTACAAAAAAATACAAAAATCAGCCTAGCATGGTGGCAAGTGTCTGTAGTCTCGGCTACTCAGGAGGCTGAGGTGGGAGGACTGTTTGAGCCCTGGAGTCCTGGTCTGCGTGCGCTATGCTGACTGGGTGTTGGCACTAAGTTTGGCATCAATATGTTGACCTCCCAGGAATTCAGGACCACCAGGTTCCCTAAGAAGGAGTGAATGGGCCCAGGTTGGAAATGGAGCAGGTGGAAATTCCTGTACTGATCAGCAGTGGGCTCACACCTGCAAAGAACCCCTGAACTCAAGTCTGGGCAACAGTAAGACACCATCTCTTTAAAAAACAAACTGGAGAAAAAAATTTAAAAGGCAATTATTAACAATGGAAATAATGTTTAAAAAAGAAAGGCAGTACAGTACAATAACATCTGTGACTATGTGCAGAGGCAAATAATGCCAACAATGAGTACTGATTTAACCAAAAGGTAAAACATTGGGAGAATGGGGAGGTAAAGCAGATGGGTGAATAAGCAAAGGGGATGGCTGTTTAAGAAAACGAAAGCCTCCACCTTAATAATGGTTTAGATTGCAATATCAAAAGAAACATTTTGAGCTGGACACTCAAAATGTATGTGCCTGTAGTCCCAGCTACCTGGGAGGCTGAGGCGGGAAGATTGCTTGAGCCCATGAGTTTGAGGCTGCAGTAAGCTACGATGGTCCCACTGTGCTCCAGCCTGGTCGACAGACTTAAGACCCTATCTTTGAAAAATAATAAAAAGAATTTATAAGTTTAAAAAAGATAAACATTTTGCTTAGAAATATGGAGATATACACAAGCTGTAATCAATCAGCAGCTCGAAGATTGGAAGTGGTGGTTGATGAGGAGAAAGACCAGCAAAATGGTTGGAGGTGGCAAACCACCAGAATTTTTTTTTTTTTTTGAGATGTAATTTTGTTATTGTTGCCCATGCTGGAGTGCAATAGTGTGATCCCAGCTCACTGCAACCTCCACGTCCTAAATTCAAGCGATTCTCCAGCCTCATCCTCCCAAGTAGCTGGGACTATGGGCATGCACCACCAGGCCTGGCTAATTTTGTATTTTAGTAGAGACAGGGTTTCACAATGTTGGTCAGGCTGATCTCAAACTCCTGACTTCAGGTGATCCACCTGCTTTGGCCTCCCAAGCTGATGGGATTACAGGCGTGAGTCACTGCGCCCAGGTAAACCACGGGATTTTATCATATACCGATTGTGGTACTATTTGACTTGAGTCACGTACTTATTCAACTTGGATTTTTTAAAAGTCCACATTCTGCTATTCTGCTTATTTATTTACAAAACTATAAATTGACAGGGAAGAGTTTTTGACTCATACTAGAGACCAGCTAATAACAGAATCCCAGCACTCTGGGAGCCGAGGTGCAAGGACTGCTTGAGCCCAGGAGTTCGAGATCAGCCTTGGGCAAGAAAGTGAGACCTCGTCTCTACAATGAATTAAAAAACAAATTAGCCAGTTGTGGTGGCGTGCACCTGTGGTCCCATATACAGAAGGGGTTGAGGCAGGAAGATCACTTGAGATCGAGGCTACAGTGACCCATAAACGCATCGCTGCACTCTAGCCTCTCCAGCTTGGGCAACAAAGCGAGACCCTGTATCAAAAAGAAAACAAACCCACACGAAAAAACAACAGCATGATGACAGATTACAAACCTACCTAAGAGTAAAGAAATTAATCCAATAGTAACACATCCATTGCATCACTTAGGATGAGATTAAGCTTTCAGGGAAATGCTATACAGTACAGAAAAAAAAACTTGAAAGAGTAAAAATCTAAGTCTTAAATTTGTTGTTCTACTTATCATTTGGAAGCATTCAGCAATGAGTACAATTTCTGCCCTTGAAGTGAAAAACAATCTGGTCAGTGCAGCTGGTGTGACTGGATGAAGATGTAAGAAATATCTGATACAGATAAACAACTGGGCTAACGAATATTTACCCAGAGCAAACAAGGGCCAAAATGTCAATAACAGTTGAACTGATTTTATTCAACCAAAAGGATTATTCATATGTATTTTTTTTGGTATGTGTGTATATGCCTGAGAGAGAGAAGAAAAAAGGAAAAGGTAGAGATGTCATTTAATAAAGACATTGGAAAAATAAAAGGTATCCACATACTTTTTAAAAAAACAGATTTTAAAATTAAGGTATACTTGGAGTAAAATGCACAGATCTTAAGTATGTACTTTTTTAAAACCGCCTTTGGGTATACTTTACAAATAATAAAATATACCCACTTAAGTGTTCAGTGATTTTTAAGCAATGTCTACACCCATGTAACTATCAATGCAACCAAGATACAAAACATTTCCATGACCCCAAAAAGTTCACTTGGGCTTCTGGTTCCAGTCAATTCAACCTTCTACTCCCACCCACAACTGCCACCCAAGGCAACCACAGGTCTGCTTTACATTGTTCAAATTTTTTTCCATACCAGCTAACTTACTGCATTTACTAGCATAACGTTTGTATAATACTCCTTTGAATTCTGTTTTTCTTCCTGGTACTGTTAATCTGTATGTCTTCTCTTTTTTTCTGGCCAGTTTAGCTAGAAATGTATAAATTTTCTTGACCTTTTACAAAGAATCAAGTTTTCATTTAATTGATTTTCTCTGCTCTTTTATACTTCACTAACTTCTACTCTTACCTTTACTATTTCCTTTCTTCTTTGGATTTAATTGTTCTTTTTCTAATTTCTTACAGACAGCATGTAGTTGAGTCATGCTTTTTCAATCTAATCTGATAATCTTCATCCTTTATTTAGAACATTTACATTTAATATAATTATTGACATGGCTAGATTTAAGTCTGCCATCTTGCTAGTTGTTTAGTTGCTTTCTATTTGACTCAATTGATTTTTGTTCCTTTTTTCCTTTATCTCTACTTTCTTTTGGATGATTTTCTTTTTTTGCATCTATCTTATCTCCACCATTGGCACATTAGCCATCTCTATTTTCATTTTTTAGTGGTTCTATTGGGTTTACAATATGCATTTAATTCATAATGGTCTACTTTCAAATAATAGTACATTACCAAAAATGTGATGACAGCATTTGTCCACTCATCCTTTATGCTATTATCATACATTTTTACTTTTACGTTATAATGTATGTTTATTTTTACTTTAATTGTATCTTGTTTTAAAATAAAAATGTATTTCATATTTATCTATATATGTCACTTTAGCGTCCTCATTCTTTTGTATATATCCAAATTTCCATCTTTCATCATTTCTCTTCTGCTTCAAGGACTTTTTATGCTAGTGTGCCGGCAACAAATTCTCTTGCCTTTATTTTTTCCCCCAATAAGTCTTTATATCACTGCCTTTATTATTATTTTTTTAATTTTTATTTATTTTTTTAAAGATGGCATTTCACCATGATAGCCAGGCTGATCTTGAACTCCTGACCTCAGGTGATCCACCCACCTTGGCCTCCCAAAGTGCTAGGATTACAGGCCTGAGCTGCCTCGCCCAGCCGCCTTTTTTTTAAGGGAAAGAGAGAGACATGGTCTTGCTGTTGTCCAGGCTAAAGTGCAGTGACGTGATCCGAGCTCACTGCAGTCTTGAACTACTGCACTCAGGCAATCCTTTGGCCTTAGCCTCCAGACTAGCTAGGATTACAGGTGTGAACCATCACATCTGGCTAATTTATTTCATTTTATTTTTCATAGAGACAGGGTCTGGCTATGTTGCCCAGGCAGATCTCAAGTGATCCTCCTGACTCAGGCTCCCAAAGTGCTGGGATTTCGGCATGGGCATAGCGCCAGGCCTATTGTGGTTTTATTTTGCTGAAAGTTTATTGAAATTCTTGAATCTGTAGTTTTATCGTTTTTAGTAAACTTGGAAAAAATCTGAACATTACTCCTTCAAGTATTTTGGGAACAGACTTCAACACAGATGTTATTAATGTTGTTCCATGTCACTGAGGTTCCCCCCAATCCATTTTTTTTTCTGTACCTCACTTGTGCATATTCTCACATAGATGTTCACTATGTTTTTCTTCTGCAGCACCCAAACTGCTGTTAATCCTATCCAGCAAAATTCTCATTTCAGATATTGTATTCTTCTTTAGAAATGGTATTTGGTTTTCTTCAATTATCCTCATTGTGTTGTTTTTCTTTAAATATACCGAGTTATTTGTAATCGCTGTTTTACTGTCCTTATCTGCTAATTTATCATCTGTCATTTCTGGGCTTGTTTCTAATGTCTGATTTTTCTCCTATCAATCACATTATTACTTTTCGCATATCTGACAATTTTTGGCTGAATGTTTCTACTAAATATCCTACGTATTACAGAAGTCTCTCTCTCTCCATTCTGGCTGGTGCAAACTTGAATGGGTGCTGGAATTATCCATTCCCCAACAACTGTTCTTTATCCAGCTCATGAAGATATACCCTACAAAGTGTATATTGTATCCAGCCAGACTCAAGGTGATCCCTCTGCAGATTTCTGGAGTTCTGTCATAGCCTGCTCATCCTCAGTACCTTGCTCTGCAAATCCAAGTCATTTCAGCCTCCTTGAGCCCCAATATCTGCCTCCTAAACTCAGCCAGATTGTCAGGCAGGAAGTTCATCCTAGGGCTCATCTTATATCCCTTTCCAGTCTACTGAGGTAATGCTTTTATTATCACTCTATAGTTTTTGTATTAGTCACTAGATAAAAATTAGATTTCAGAGTGTCAACATTTATTCAACAAATATAAAAGGCCTACTGTGTGTCAGGCACTGTTTTGAATATTGGAGCTACAACAAAGAACCAAACAAAAATTCCTTCCTTAATAGAATGTCCCTTCTGTGGGGGGGGGTGGGGGGGTCAGCTGAGAAGTACTAAATTAAAAAATCAAGTAGAGGAAATAAAAGGAGAAAGTTGGGCAGGTTATTTTAAGTAGGATGGTCACAAAAGACCTTCCAGTAAAAGTGACACTGGAAGAGAGATCTAAAGAAGGTGAGGGAGTGAGCCATGGGAATGTTCTAGGGGAAAATATTCCAGGTAGGAAAATGCTTGGCATGTCTGAGGAAGAAAAGAAAGCCACTGTGGTTGGAGTGAGGGAACAGTGATGGAGATGAAGCTGCAGGTCAGGGAGAGCATGTTGGATCCCAGAACAGGTATATTAGCACTACACAAGGCTAATTTAAAAAAAAAAAAAAATCTTTTTGTAGAGATGAGGTCTCATTATGTTACCCAGTTTGAGGCTGGTCACAAACAATTCTCTAGTCTCAGCCTCCCAAAGAGCTGAGATTACAGGCCTGAGCCATTGCACCTGGCCAAGGATTTCTGATTACAACAGTAAGAGGATGCTTCTGGCTGCTACAAGCAGATGAGGTTGCAGGGGTCAATGGTGTAAGGAATGATATAGTCGGCAAGCTAAGGCAACAAGGCAGCAAAGGATGCTGGTGGCTGAAACCACAGTGCTGGTAAGAGAAGTGGTGAGAAGGAGTCAGTTTCTGGATAATTTATTAGAAACCACAGTTTCTGGTGAATCCCTCATCTTTCCTTACTTTGGAATGGTATATGGAAAACATACACATACTCTGAGTACAAGTCTTTATTTAGTAAGATAAATGCCAGGCTTAGAGTCTTAAAATTGATGGGTGATAGGATCTATACAATTAAAGATAACGATAACATTAGTGGTTTGGAAGAAAGTAAGTAGATTACTGCACCACAACACTTTACAGAATTACAGCAAAACAAGATTTCTATACTCTACAACTGTCTCATAGATAAGCTAACTTTCCAACAGCTACAGAATAAGCAGATTTAATGAACACATTTAACTAGCTTTTCACTATAAAATGTCCCCAGAAGAAGTTTTATTATGCTAACCAAAGATTAAATAAATACTTCTAATCTACTGAATGTGTAAAATTTCCACAAAGAAAACAAAATAAAAGGCTTCAAAACCTATGATAAGATGACTGCTGGGTAAATTGATGAGCCAAACCAAAGGGAATAATAAAGCTGCCATGAAACAGATTCCCAGAAGAGCCCCTAAAGGAAAATGCTGAAGGTGTCAGGAATCACTCCGCGTGTGCCTCAGCATTTCAGGGCTGGAGCACACCAAATTAGTAATTTTACCAGTGGGAAACAAAATCTATCACAGATAACAAACAGATTCTTTACAGATCCCTCCTTCCCCGGTCCAGGCAGGGAGAATAATGTGATAGAATAAAACGCCACACATCATAGATGTCAAATGTGTATGGCTCTCCCAAAGTGCAAGCCTGATCGTGTGCTCCTGAAGCAGGCATGGGTGTGGCCGAAGCTTACAGGTAAATGGTTTCCATTTTGCTGTATCATTTTATACAGACATCAGGCACTCAAAGTGATCTCACAATCATTTCTGTGGTAAACCATTTCATGAGAGAAAAAAGCAACTCCTTCCAAAGTTATGATTTAGCTAGGCTAGAAGATTCACAAACACTTGGTCAAGTTTAAACAAAGCATCTGCTGAGCTGGAGATTTTAAAGGGGGCAAGGAAGTGAGCAGGGCAGAAACCTTCTTAACCTGAATCGTTTCTACAGCTCTTCCTCATTTCCCATCCTCCCCAGCTCATTTAAAGAAGGTAACAGATGATCTCCAAAGGACACAAAGGGGTAACATACTTATAAAACTCTGGTAACAGAACAAATTAGAGCCTAGAGTTAATTAATTTTTATATTTATTTAGGAAAGCTCATTATCCATCATTCAAACACATCCCAAATTCAATTAGGCAAAAAGTCAAACTTGGGTGAAAAGCTGACAATGTTTGATTAGAGATTTCTATTTCTCCTGAAAACACACAGGCATAAAAACCAGTCTAGCCTTGCAGAAACCTTTCTGTGTTTATATTAAGCACTTCATAAAGTGAAGCTTAGCAATCTGGGTTTAACACCCTCCTCCTCAGTCCACAACTGGGTGAAATATCTCTTACTGGCTCCATGGTAAAATGCATTACTCATTTTAAAGCTATTTGCCAAGTGAAGAAGTAGAGAGAGCAACCCATTCGCAGCCAGGAGTCTGAGAAGAAGGGCTGAGACTCTCACCTTAGTGTCCTCTCCTAACACAGGCCCAGGCCCAGAGCAGGCACTCAACATAATTTTGTTAACTGAATTAATGGATGCTTCTAAAGGTTCCTAAAGCTTAAAGGGTCCTTAACACTATACCAACTTTTTTTTTTTTTTTTGTAGAACAGAAGTGCTCCTGAAAGGGAATGTGTATAAGCAAATGTCTGATCCAATCCTATTTTCTTAATTACTTCTTACAAAATGGAAGTTACTGAATTACTTTTACTTATTTTTGGCAGTTGACCCACACAGCCTCCTGACCAAACAGTGCCAAAATAGTTACTAAAACATGGATTCAAAGCAGAAAGAGTCATTTTTGAGTGGTTCTGACCATGATGTCCATTTTAAAAGTCTAAAGGGAAGAAAAAATTCCAAGGGTACCTTTTACTCACTAGAACCTCAGGGAACTACAAAGTCCCTTAGCACCCGTCACATCTTCTAAGCTCTCCCGGAACCTCCATTATACAAATGGTTGTCTAATTTGATTGTTTGGGTTGTTACCTGGTTCTTTAGGGAAGCTACCAGTGCTCAGAAATGTGCAGACAGAGCCAGATGGAAGGGAAATGCAGAAGTAGAGTAAAGGCAATGATTTAAAATGCAGTATGTGAACACACAGGGTGTACATTTCCTGGAACTTTTGCAGTAGTCGCTGAATAGGAAGATATATATATAGCAGAGGGTGCAGTGGCTAGCATAAAATTGTAGAGACCAGATCTTCAAAATAATGCATGTTAAACAAATTGTAATCACAAATCTCATTATACATGAGAAAATTTCTGTGTAACAAAGTATACTCTGAGAAATACACAAATCATCAGACTCAAGGTCTTTTGACTCAAAAGCAATGCTATATCCTTCATATATGAAAATTAATGAAACAATTTACTACAAAAACCTTAGGAAAATATTTTTATGTGTACATTCCTATAAGCAATATGAAATAAATCATATAATTATTAAATGCTAAGATACGCTCACTGTTTAATAGAAAAAGCTTAAAATTAAGCTAATCAGTATGAAGTCTGTTTTTGTTTAAATTTTAAGATAACTATATACTGAATAAAAACAGATACTAAAAAGCAAACCATCCACCTCAGAATCTTACGTTGTAGTTGAATGAGAAATACGGGTTGAGGAGAGGAAGGAGCAAAACTGGTCAGCACTGAAACAAAGGAACAAAAATGGCAGCAGGATACCAATCAACCATCCCTGCCACAGCTGGAGGAAGCGTTGGGTCTGCTCGTACAGTGGTCTGGGGCAAGGTTAATACATAATGGAACTACAAATCACTAACACAACAATTATGTGCACTTGGAAAACTATGTGGGGAAAAAAAACAATCAATTGCTTTACAAACTCCCCACAAATCAAGGGACAAGGGCAGGAATGGGGAGTATGAAAAACCTTTCATGAAACCGGGATGGGGACCTTCTGGTGGAGATGGTGGGGCTGGTTTCATGCTCTGATGTATACTCACTGCTCAAAACATAAAACAGTGGTCAATTAAATTTAGAGAAAACCATAAAGGCACAGTTAGGCTCAAAAACAGCATGAGAATGCAAATGAATGAAAATGAAACAAAAGCCTCCCAACTCAAAATCACCTACAAGCAAGGCATCAAACACAGAAGATAACTAGTTAGCTCTACAAATGATAACCAACAAATCAACTAGAAGAAAAATCCATTCCATACAGAATTTATTGTATAGCTTGTCAGCGACTTTCAAAATAAACGTACTTGGGCTGGGCACAGCGGCTCACACCTGTAATCCCAGCACTTTGGCAGGCCAAGGCGGGTGGATCACTTGAGGTCATGAGTTCGAGACCAGCCTGGCCAACATGGTGAAATGCTGTCTCTACTAAAAATACAAAAATTAGCTGGGTGTGGCGGCATGCACCTGTAATACCAGCTACTCTGGGGGCTGAGGCAAGCCAATCACTTGAACATGGGAGGCAGAGGTTGCACTGAGCTGAGATCCTGCCACTGCACTCCCGCCTGGGCACAACAGAGCAAGACTCCATCTCAAATTAAAAATAAGTAAACATAACTTGGCCAGATGCAGTGGTTCACACCTATAATCTCAGCACTTTAGAAGGCCAAGAAGGGCAGACCACATGAGCCCAGGAGTTCAAGACCAGCCTGGGCAGTAAGACCCCATTCCTACAAAAATTTTTTTTAAAAATTAGCTGGGTATGGAGGCTGTCACACTTGTAGTCCTAGCTACCTGGGAGACTGAGGTGGGAGGATTGCTTGAGTCCAAGCAGTTGAGGCTGCAGTGAGCTATGACTATGTCACTGCACTCCAGCCTGGTGGCAGAGTGAGACCCTGTCTCAGTAAAAGAAAGAAAGAATAAAATAAGCAAATAAATATATGTAAGATAAGAAATACATGAAGGACTCGTGTATAAAAAAGACATTATGAATAAAAACAGGAAGAATTAAACCAGAACAAAGAGATACGACTGAAGAAGTGACAAATCCTGGAAATAAAATGAATCATGAAAATTTTTTTTAAAACCTCAAGAGATAGGACAAATGCTAGATTAAACCCAGTCAAAACATGAGCAAATTGAAAGCTATGACAGAGGAATTTGCCCAGGATGCAGCATGAAGAATTATGAAACACAACGGAGCAGTTCAGAGATACAGGCAATAGACAGACTCCAGTCCACACTCAAAATAATATCAGCACTGACGGTGGCTCACGCCTGTAATCCCAGCACTTTGGGAGGCCGAGGTGGGTGGATCACGAGGTCAAGACATCAAGAATATCCTGGCCAACATGATGAAACCTCCTCTCTACTAACAATACAATAAAATTAGCTGGGCATGGTGGCACGCACCTGTAGTCCCAGCTACTTGGGAGGCTGAGGCAGTAGAATTGCTTGAACCCAGGAGATGGAGGTTGCAGTGAGCCGAGGTCACACCACTGCACTCCAGCATGGCGCCTGGTGACAGAGTGAGACTCTGCCTAAATAAATAAATAAATAATCAATCAGCACTGAGACATGGAGGCAAAGGGTCAGGCTCAGGATGTTGAGAATAAAAAATCTTCAAAGTAAATGACAATATCATTTGGAGGCTTAATAGAGCATTAACATGGTCATTTACTTAATTTTTTAAAACTCTATGGTTACGTAGCCATTTCAGATAAGAAACTCTTAAAAATACAATAAAAAGGGACGTTTATCATTGATGGTGACCCTAAATCATTTACAAAAAACAAAGTCACTTTATATATGTGTGGCTAATTGCTATTTTTGATTCCCTGAGGCCTGATGCAGTTTCAGAACTGAAAAATTATTTTCCACCTAGAATAATGAGATTCATCTGGAAATGGCACATCCTATCTTTAAGAAAATACTGTTAGCAGTAAAAGCAGCATTTTGACGTGGTGGTCTACTACTGAAAAATTTTAATGCAGATAAAATGTATTTGGGCCTTAAACCAGAATTCAGAAACAGCACACTGACTTCATTATAGTAAGCTACTGGAGCCTTTGTTTACATTATTTATACAAAGAATTAGAATAGAATCGTTATCAAAGGATAAAAACTGCTTTTCCAAGTGTCCCTGACTTTAAACATTATTTTTACAGTCCTTAATAGTGTCTGCTTTTAAAAAATCACTTACGTTAAATGTCATGAATTTCACCTTGGGTAGAAATCAATAGGCAGAAAATGAATCAGACTTACAGTAATTGATGTCAATAAAAGATATTGGAACCACTATTTTTTTTTAAATGCTGAGAACCACAAAACCATTCCTGTAAGAGAACAGTCTAAAAAATCAAATCTACTTTCACTTCTGTTTTGTTTACCTTCTGCTTTCCATAATGAAGTTCCATAAGAACTTCAGGCCCTGGGCTCTGGCTGTTTGCCAGAGGACAGTGGTAGAGTTGACTGAGGACATACATAGTTGGCAGACATCTTAAAGTGGAAGGCTCACAGCTTTCCTTACTGGGAACCAGACTACCAATCACCAGCATCTGCCCTCCATAGGCCCAGGGAGAATGGTACAATAGGAACCCACATGATACTTCTACTCTGAGGTATGAGAACCATCCTCACAAAACTGGGATGATACTTTGGTGCACGATTTGGGAGTGTGAATGGGAGGAAAACAGAACATCAAAATGAAACTGGCTTTGGTTAAGAGTTTCTTTTATATTCCAAGAGCAGCACAAGATTCTGCTACAGAACCAAGGAAAAGGCATATGTATTATTATCAACCAAATGAGTTTTTAAAGTACTTTCTAGATGTAGTGTATTTTTCCACTCACCATTTGAGGGGTAAGGATGAAGAAGGAACAAAAAATAAAATATGACCAATGCCCAAAATTATTTGAAGTGAGAGTGCTTCAGTGAAGCCACAACAATAAAACAATAAAAAGACAATTTGGGGAAGAGAGGAAGCAGGCAACCAAGCTCCTCTGTGTGGCTTTCCAAAGAATTCCCATACGTCCCATAAGCAACGTTTAGATTCAATGCATGAATCCCTTCAATTCATCCAAATATCGACTGAGCACCAACTACGTGGCAGGCACTAAGCATATGAAGATTAATAAGAAAGACGAAAGTCCTGCCCTCACAGAGAAGACAGCCAAACAGATGTCTGAGCTAGGTGCTGTTATGTGTAACACTCACAAATACTATAAATCCCCCTCTGTCAACAAGTGTCCCAAATATAAGGGATCTAATCACTTCCTTTTTTGGACATGGGATCTGTCGCACTCTGTCACCCAGGCTGGAGTGTGGTGGCACGATCAGGGCTCACTGAAGCCTCGGACTTCCAGGGCTCAGGTGATCCTCCCACTTCAGCCTCCTGAGTAGCTGAGACAATAAGCACCACGCACTATGTTCCACCATGCGTGGAACCATCCGTTCATTGATTTTGTTTTTTGTAGAGACAGGGAGTCTTACTATGTTGTCCAACTGGTCTTGAACTCCTGGGCTCAAGCGATCTGCCTGCCTTGGCCTCCCAAAGTGCGGGGATTACAGGTGTGAACAACTGAGCCCAGCCTGATCACTCTAATAAAGGCAGAATGAATGATTAGAAGACCACAATCTCTAGCTACACCTGCATCTTCCTCTTTGCTGCTTCTTGGGGAGTAAGAGTTCTGGCACTGAAATGTGCCTAAAACAATGGTACCAGGCTGTACAAATAAAACCACATGTATCATACATCATGAGCAGTTTAAGGATAACTTGGTCTACAGACAGATTTCTCATCTTTTTCAGGGTAATCCATGAGGAAGATGCAACTCCACTAACATAGAGCTAATTTAGGATGCTGCCGAATAAACAGCAAAGATTTTAAATTGTCGGTTCAGTGAACGCTTACTATTTACCGTGCCAAGATGTGTTATGCCTTGTCAAGACATTACAAGAAACAAAACCCATTTTAGCACATGGCCTATGGTTTTCTATTGTTTTCCCCACTACGAAGTCATGCAATTTTGAGGGTGACTTGAAATTCCTACTCAGGAAAATGTATCTGGGCCAGGTGCAGTGGCCGATACCTGTAATTCCAAGAGGAAGAAGGATCACTTGAGCTCAGGAGTTTGGGACTAGCCTAGATAACAGAGAGACTTTGTCTCTAAAACAAAAGAAAAGGTATCTGAATGCAATCAAGTGAAAGTAATATTATGGGAATGACTTTACAGCCACTCTAATCTAGTTGTTTTAAAATAACTTATAATCACTGGCATTTTTAAATTGTTGACAAATGACTAGTGGCCCATGTCACATCTGCTTACAAGATACCTGGACAGGATGCCACTGCAAAAGGCAACAAGCCCTTGAGTCTTTTGGAGAGGTCACTCTTTGTGTTGTACTTTCTATGGGTTTTGACAAATGTATGATCACATGTATCCACTATTATAGCATGAAACAGAATATTCTTATGACCTAAAGATCCCTGTTCCACCTATCCATCCATCCCACTCCCCACCCCCCACCAAGCCCCTGGCAACCGCCAATCTTTTGTACTATCTCCATCGTTTTGCCTTTTTCAGAATGTCATATAGTTGGAATCATTCAGTATGTAGCCATTGTCCACCTTTTTCTTAATGACATGCAACATTACTTATGTATTCTGGCCACAAGTCCTTTAGAGGTCATACATGCTGCAAACAGCTTTCTCTGTATCAGTTAGATTCTGCTGTGTATCCAGCACCCTAAAACATAGTGGGCCAAAACAACTACTTGTTTGTTCATGACTGTGTAAGTTGGCCATTCAGCTTAGGTTTAGCTGATATGGCTCGTCTTTGTTTCAGGCTGGCAGGGTTCATACATGCATTTGTGGTCAGTTGGTATGGCCAATGGCCTAACTCACATATCTGATGCCGGGGGCTGCTGACAAGGGTTATGGTGACAACTGGGCCACATATTGTTCATCCTCCAACAGACTAGCCTGGGCTTGTTCACATGGTAATACTAGAAAATTCTCGAAAGTGGCAAGGCGGCAAGCCCCAGTATGCAAGCAAACCAATCTTATGTCATGATTGTCAATACTTCACTCACCAAAGCAAGTCACGTGGCCAATTACAAAATAAAAAGTAGGCTGGACACAGTGGCTCACGCCTATAATCCCAGCACTTTGGGAGGCTGAGGCGAGCAGGTCATTTGAGGCCAGGAGTTTGAGACCAGCCTGGCCAACATAGTAAAGCCTTGTCTCTACTAAAACTAGAAATAATTAGCTGGGTGTGGTGGCACATGCCCGTAATCCCAGCTACTTGGAAGCCTGAGGCTTCAGAATCGATGGAACCCAGAAGATAGAGGCTGCAGTGAGCACAAATTGCACCACTGCACTCCAGCCTGGGTGGCAGAGAAAGATTCTGTCTCAAAAAATAACAACAAATAAAATAAAACTTGAAGACACTGTACCTCACCTCTTGATGGGAATCACACTCAAAGGAACTTGCAGAGAGAGGTGGGAGAGACCTGTGGCTACTTCTGCAAACAATCTAATGTTAATGGTTTTTTTTAAATAAAGAAAAGTTCTTAAGTGTATCTTATCAGTCTTATGCTTTGTAGTTAACTTTTTTTGGTTAACTAGTTTAATCTAGTTATTTAGTTTAATAAACACTGCCTATCCCAATTTCATAAACACATTCTCCTATGTTCTCTCTTGAAAGTTCATTTAAAAAAGGAAAAAATGTTCTGCATATTTTAATTTATATCTTTATCATGCCTCAAACTGTTAGAATATACAGACAACAACATAAGACCTATCTGTCCCTTCTAACAACTGTTTATATGCACAGTAAACACAACTTCAAGAGAAGTGTGACTTCACTTACAAGTGCTTGTAGGCTAGATGATACACACATAGTGTTTGTCTCCTTCCATCCTTTGACTTCTAATCTTTTGGAACATTAGTGTTTTTCTTGTTCATATAGGCTCTTCACATATTTTAAAACCATCAGCTCTATCTTTATTGGAAATCACTTTTTCAACTTATCTGTCTGTACATTTAAAAAATTTCAGGCAGGACGCAATGGCTTACGCCTGTAATACCAGCACTTTGGGAGACTAAGGGAGGACTGCTTGAGCCCAGGAGTTTGAGACCAGCCTGGGCAACATGGTGAAAACTCAACTCTACGAAAATAAAAATAAAACAATTAGCTGGGTGTGGATGGTGCACATCTGTGGTCCCAACTATTCGGGACACTAAGGTGGGAGGATCCCTTGAGATCCAGAGGTCAAGGCTGCAGTGAGCCATGATTGTGCCACTGTACTTCAATTCAGCCTAGGCAACAGTGAGATCCTGTTTCAAAAAGAAATTAAAATTTAAAAAAATTAGGCCAGGTGTGGTGGCTCAGGCCTGCAATCCCAGCACTTTGGGAGGCCAAGACAGGTGGATCACCTGAGATCAAGAGTTCAAGACCAGCCTGGCCAACATGGCAAAATCCCATCTCTACTGCAAATACAAAAAAATTAGCTGGGCGTGGTGGCAGGTGCCTGTAACCCCAGCTACTCGGGAGGCTGATTTAGGAGAACTGCTAGAACCCTGGGGGCAAAGGTTGCAGTGAGCTGAGATCTACCACTGCACTCCAGCCTAGGCAACAGAGCCAGACTAAGTCTCAAAAAATAAAAAAATACACAAAAATTTAAAAATAAAAATATGGTATGGGAGGATAATAAAACTCAATGCAGCAGTAACAATAGAGCTGCTACCACTATTTAGCAAGATTATGAGTGATTCTTATTTTTATTTATTTATTTTTTGAGACAGAGTTTCGCTCATTACCCAGGCTGGAGTGCAATGGTGCGATCTTGGCTCACCGCAACCTCCACCTCCTGGGTTCAGGCAATTCTCCTGCCTCAGCCTCCTGAATAGCTGGGATTACAGGCACACGCCACCATGCACAGCTAATTTTTTGTATTTTTAGTAGAGGCACGGTTTCACCATGTTGACCAGGATGGTCTCGATCTCTTGACCTCGTAATCCACCCGCCTCAGCCTCCCAAAGTGCTGGGATTACAGGCTTGAGCCACTGTGCCCAGCCAAGTGATTCTTATTTTCTATTGTCTTCTATTTTATAGCAAACATGCATTACCTGTATTAAAAAAAAAAGTTTAAAAGTAGTTTTTAATTTTTATGTATTCAACCTATTTGACCCTTTCCTCTGCAATTTCCTTTATTGCTTCTAAAAGTAGAAAGTCTTCTTCCTCAGTATGGGAATATCACTTTAGAAAAAAAAGCATTTGGCAGGACTCAGTGGCTCACACCTGTAATCTTAGCACTTTGGGAGGCTGAGGCCGGCGATCATGAGGTCAGGAGTTCGAGACCAGCCTATCCAACATGGTGAAACCCCATTTCCACTAAAAATACAAAAAGTAGCTGGGTATGGTGGGGCAGGCCTGTAATCCCAGCTATTCAGGAGGCTGAGGCAGGTGAATTGCTTGAACCTGGGAGGCAGAGGTTGCAGTGAGCAGAGATCACACCACTGCACTCCAGCCTGGGCAACAGAATAAGACTCGTCTCAAAAAAAAAAAAAAAAAAAGAAAGAACAAAAGAGAAAAGCATTTAACATTAAACCATATGGAGTTTATTGTCCTTCTACAGTTTTCAACCACGCCCATGATATATTGCCTTTACTTCTCATACTGTGCTAACAATAGGTGTTTCTTCTTGTTTGGTCAGCTTAAGGCAGTTCTACTATGCTTGGTGTCTTCTTTGCATTTGTGTATTTCAGCAGATCAAAAGGCTGCATCCTCCCTCCTATCCAGAAATTCAAATAGTAACAAAATGCAGCTGCATCTGGTAGTTCTGATTTCAGAATGAATATATCACTATTTTTCAGAGACAGACAAACTATTATAATTAGAGAGAGTTGGTTTTTAAGATGATGACGCAGATTACCTTCATTCTTTGCAACTATTTAGCAAGTTAAAGCTCAAGAGGAACACAGAGTTTTTAAAACATAAGAAATTTTAAAAACCTACAATAGTATTTTTGTACTTTGTCCGTCTGTAAGGAAAGAATGGGCAGGCATAAACATTTCCCCCTTCCCCCATATTTATGTTGTGTATTATGTTGTATATAAGAAAATATTGAAAACATTACATTGTTTCTGTTTACCATGCTCATAAGCAGATCCTTAAAACAAAGAAAGCATAGCTCTCCATGGCAGTTATCTGACTTCTAAACTCCAGGGGAAGCAAGTTGTATTTTACCAAATATATTAAATTAAAAAGCAATGTTCAGAGTATCTATTTCATATAATAGCCAATAAAATAGCAAAATCTCAAATGAATTAATATATCTTACCACCTCCTCAACATATTTAGTAAAATGGGATTTTTAAAAAGTATTCTTATCTCTTTCCTCTCTAGTCACAAGCGCTGGGCAACAGATAGAAGATATTTTGTTCGTCTGCCTTTTCAGAACTGAATAGATAAAAAATAAATTTTCCATACAATGGAAACAGGCAGTAAACCTTTGCTACTAACATACGATCAATTTTTAGAAGCTTTTGAAAGCTGAGGGATGCCAAATCCTTTCTTAAGAGGGCTTGCTCAATATCTCAAAGCCACAACAAAACTATATAGGAAGCAAAATCCATATACATATTGCTAGAAACAGACCCAGGGTCACTATTATTACATAAATAACTTAGGCCTTATAAACAGATATTGCAGGGGTAATATCCTTTAAAGATATTACTCAATTGGCTATACACTCTTCCTCCAAAGCTCATGAAATGATGCCGTCTAAGTTAGGCTAGCAGGCAAACAAAGCCCTAGGACTTGCAAAAATCAGGATGAACAAAGAACTCTAGCAACATTAAGGCCAGTCACATTTTTGTGCAACATCAGTACATAAACTCAGAGGAAAAAGTCACTCTTAGAATGTATCTTTCCTACTGCTAAAAATGAATCTTCACAAGATTACTCAAAGCAAACAGTATAAAATTTCACAAAGATACATTCATCTTGTCCTTAAGAGACAAGATACCTAGAAAACCAGAAATGTAAACTCTTTTAAAGTACCTGGTTTCACCCAACCCCCTCAGTTTTAAGGGTCACTTTCAGAATGAAGACCGCATTGTACATGCAGCCAACTTTTGTCCTCGCATTTCAAGTTATGCCAAGTGTTGATGGGGCAGGCAGGTAGTTACATCATGGTCCCTGTCCTCAATGAGTTCCCACCATGGCCACAAATAGTGTTGTGTAGAAGTGCTGATCAGAGGGGAAGTCTATTCTACAGGAAGAAGGGAAAGGCATCAAGGTTAGCTAGTAAAAACAAGAGTGGCAAATTCAAGAGTAACTGGAGAGCAGACACATCTGGTGAAGAGGAAAGAGGAAGCTTCCAGGCACCACTGACCTGCTGCCTCTCCTTGCTGACTTTGGTTGGCCTCAATGGGTGGGACTAAATCACACAGCTATGTCCAAGCCGCTTCCTCCAGTCTGTTCCAGCACCGTTGCTTCTAAGGAAACCTCAGCAATGAGGGCCAGGGTGGAGAAGGGACGGCCATTCTGAGGCTAGAGCAATCTCAGAAGCTTGCTGCCTGTGTCACTCTATAGGTTCTTGCCATCACGTGAAAGGTCAGAAAGAATAGAGTAAGCTCATGCCATACTACAATGACCTGTGACCTGGGTCTGTTTGCCCAGGCTCTTAGAAAGGAGCATGGGACACATGCACAACTGCTACCCATCTTGCCACTGTTCACCAAGCCTGGAAAAGCTTCCCAGAAGGGATGATATATGAGCTGCCCCATACCTCTAAAAGGCGCCGACACTCACAGGTCTAGCTTGTTCATCAGCACAGCACAATTATGCAGACACCAGACCCTGGGTAAGGACTTACTGAATGAGTGTGCCAAACAGACCAGAAAGAACCAAGGTGATAGCAGTGGATTTGGGTTGAGAAAACAGACATGACTATTTGGAAAACAAAATAAGAACTGCATAAGGAAGTACCAATGACCAAGTCAACTTTGAGAACTCTCTCCGTTCTTTCCTTGACCTCCTTAATAGAAGGCTCACGGGGCATTTTCCAGTAGTGAGTAATTTCCTGCTGATATCCAGGGAATGGCTGGGTGTTGAGAGAAACATTTCTCGGAAGAATGTGCCTCTTCACCTCTACTTCTGCAGGCTGCACTATTTTCTAATGGGTACATTCCCGAGATGGAATGCGGTACATTCTATCTGACACAGAATCGAGGCTTCCCACAGCCTCCGTGCAAACTAGGGACCGAGCAGGTGGATGGCTGGGATATCAAGAAGGTTTTTACTTGAAGCCCTGAAACAAGCCACATAGACACCTAGTATAATCCACAGCACTCCCAGTGGCAGGAGGACCTGATCAAGACACAACATAACTCTATTGTGTCTTGAATAGCTGCAAACACTATTCAGGCAGGGATGACAAGCACTGTCTTCCCAGCTCCCTGTGACTCCAAGAGCTCACCATCATGATGAGCTCCCTAGGGGATGGACTCTTCAGTACTTACTTACAGGCTGATGGATACCTCTGCCCAACCCTGGACAGTAGAACCTTCTCTCCTGGATATTCTGCCTTTCTACCTGAGTCCAAAGTATAGGTGGTACTGGCTCCTCTGATCCCTGCATGACATGGTTTGTAGGTTTTGCCCCCTCCAAATCTCACATTGAAATGTAATCCCCAATGTTAGAAATGGACCTAGTGGGAGGTGCTTGGGTCAGGGGGCGGGAGATCCCTCATGAACAGCTGTTAACTTTGTTTTTAAAATTTTTTAATAAATGAAGTTAAAAAAATGTGAGAGGAAGTGAAAGAAACAGATGATAGGCAAAGAAGATGAAACATACACATAACAAACAGGCTGAGTTCCTGAAGAAGGAAACCCAAGCAATGTCCCAGACGAACAACTTTCAGTTGAAAGAGAGAGTTTTCAACTCTAATTCAAGGTTTTCCTAAAATTAAAAAAAAAAAAAGATTTAAAACTACATATTGAAAGAGCACATGGATTTTTAAGGAGAACAACCCAAAACAACCAACACCGAGACATGGTTGAATAAATAATCAGACTTTGATTTAAAAGGTTTAACAAAATCCTTTGCTCCTTGAGCCCAGGAGTTAAAAACTGCAGTAAGCTGTGACTGCATCACTGCACTCCAGCCTGGGCAACAGGGTGAGACCCTGTTTGTTTATTTTTTAAAAAGAAAGAAGGAAAAAATCCCTTGGGTACCTAGGCAAAAAACCTAAGTCACTTACAAACAAAAGATAATTAGACTGTCAAACTTTTACAGCAATACTTTATACCGAAAAACAACAGAATAACATAGTTACCTTACATAAAGAAAGAAAATGTGAGCCAAACATTTTTATATATCGACAAAAGGGCCGTATGTAAATGCTGACAAATTATGAATGTGCATTGTAGATCCACAGACTATTGTTTCCACAAGCCCTTCCTGAGGAATCTAGTGCAGAAAGAGCTTCAGGAAGAATTAAGAGAAGAACTTAGAGTGAGCCTTAATATTTACTAGTAGGTTTAAGACAGAAGGATGTAACGGAGACAACGCTCTATATACTACGGCTATGTGCAAGGCAGGGGCACAGAACAGGACAAGTTTGACAATCTTGCTTATTGGTTTTATAGGTAGCAAGTAAGAATACTTCAAATCAGACTCTGGGGGAGGGAGGGTAAAGGAAGGGAGAAGAAATGAATACCAGCTAACTTCAACCCTGCTCACAGTAGGGAATCACAATAACAGCCAAAAACTGAGAAGATGAAGGGCATGTAATAGAAATATTAGTACAGAAGCAACTATTCGAAAACACAAATATTCCTAAATACCAAAAGATTTAATCATTTATAAAATTTCTTCTCAAAAATTATATAAATGACATGTCCACTGCATATAATACAAAGATAAAAGGATAACCTAATCAGCGTTCACAGCCCAGCAGTACCTACTCTTCCACACTTCCCCAAACACTAGCAAATGTAAATAGTGAACCCCCCTGCTTGTTTTTACACAGACAGGATCACACTGTACACCTGACTGACAGTCACACCTAACTAGTTTTTCTTCTCAGGTCCTTGCTGTTTGCTTGCATAGAGTCCCTTGGCTTTTTTTTCCCATCTGGCTTTCTCGTCAATGTGCTTGCAACTACCCCAGACCACCTGACAACCAGCTTCTCTTCTGTCCTTGTCATGCTTTCTGAACTCCAAATACTCTAAAATAACTTCCTTTTCATATTTCTGGGTTTTTTGTTTTTTTTTTTTTTAGTTTTCACAACACCCTGAAATCAAAAATCAGGATTGTTTTCTGATTATAAAGGTACTGTGTTTCCATTTAGAAAATTCAAGTAACACTGAAAACCAGGAAGTATAAATCAACTGACCACCTACGTACCAACTAGGGTGGTGAATCTCTTTTCAGTAATTTGTTCCCCAGAGAGGCAGACGGTGGAGAAAGTTCGATGGTCTATAACCACCTGAGAACAACATCCACTCAAGATTAAGAGCAAGCTCTCAAAGCCTCCTTTGTTACTGGTACTTTCCTCGTTTATTCTTTTACTTACTATAGTCTGCTTAAATTACAGGCCACTTGACATGTACATTACTGTCAGGCCTTTTTCAGACATGGCTGATACTCCAGTCCATCCTGAATGGCATTAAATGGTTCTCTGTTGGTTAGGTATCATCCAGCGTACCTTTCAGCAGCCAAGCAGGAAACTATAAACTGGCTAAACCATATCTAAACAATCAATAGGCTGGTAAAGTTCAAGCAGATAGGCAGTTCTGTTTTCAATCTCATTATTTCTCTTGCAAGTAGCTGCTTTCTTAAAATGGGTTTAGAGAAAACACACAAAGGTATGAGGGAGATACGATTAGGAGAGGGGATGCTTTCTGAGGACAACAAGAAACCACCTAGAATCCAATCACATTAAAAACACAATGCATACACACATGAATCCAAGTAAAGCTGGGGAAATATGAGTAAGACAAGCAGCTGTATCAATGTCAATATCCTGGTTGTGATACTGTACTATAGTTCTGCAAAATGTTATGAGCAATGGATGGGGGAACTGGGCAAAGTGAACATGGGATCTCTGTATTATTTCTTACAACTGCACAGGAATCTACAAGTTATAACAACAATTTCAATTCAAATATATGATTGGCAGAATACACATCAAAATGTTTATAGAGTGCTTATCCTGTAGTGATTAGGAATAAAGAAAAAGTTTACTTTTTTTGTTTTCCACAGTAAACATGAAATATAGTACAAAAATAGAAAAATAAGTATTTCTTAACAAGAGGTAAAAAGATGTAATCAAGACTTGGGACATGTAAAAAATATTTTATAAAATCTCAAGGAATATAAGGAAAGGGAATTCAGGACTGTTCAATAAATCACAGGATTCCAAGTTATTTCAAAAAACCTTAAAATTAAAAAAATCTGGGTAAACAAAGGGAGGGCCTATGTATAGTGGCAAAAAATTAACTTAAGGGAGTGGTATGTCAGGAGGTGACGTGCTCTAGAGACCAGTGTTCTGGCCACACTCCTTCCCTGTGTTCTTTAAAATCGCCAAGCCACTTCTAATCACGTCATTCTTTAGGCCTTGCTTAAGCGCCCAAGGACCACTTCAAACAAGCTCAAAGCTCCTTCGTAAACACTTGCAGTGCGTCTTTTATTTTTCTTTCCCAGCACTCCTCCACAATTAAAAGTAATCATCTGTGTGACTGTTTCACATTGATCTTCCTCTTATGACTCTAAAAGAGCCCATGGGTACACGTTTCTGATCAGCACACCGCCTGGTAACTGTAAGCACAGAATACAGTTTTCATGAAGTAAGTGCCAACATAACTTATATGAATGTACAAATGACTATCACAATGCTTTACAGAGAAAAGTAAGACTCTTCAAGAATAACTCTTAGGTGGTAGATAACTCTCAAGAGCTGAGTCTTCAATAAGGCTTTATCTAATTTCACAAACATTTCTGAAGGATTTATGGAGGTATCCCATCTTACGTGGTGACTAAATCCTATAGTTAGTATGAGGTAAAATTTGCACACAATCAAAATTCACCTCAGGAAAACATACCTTAAATTGCCAGCAACTAAGCCGTAGATACTTTAATGCCTAGATTTTAACCTCTTTTCAACTGATACCTCCCTTTCCCCAGAGGGTATCACGGTGTGGTTTGATACTGGCAATGTGGTATTCAAGGAATCTCCTTCTTTCTTTGGGGTGGGGAATGGGAAGCAGCACATATGGTTTAATTAAGAAAGGCTAAATGTATGTATGGCACAAGTCCACAGGGTGACAACGTTAGGTGCTGAAGATAGACAGATGTGAAAGGCAATCCTATATTCCTATGGGGTTCACATTCTAGCTAAAAAGAAGGTAATGTATAAGCAATAGAATAAAAATATTACTTCATACAAAATGTCTAAGTACTAAAAAGGAAGAGCATGCTGCAAAATCCTGTTTGACCTGTCAGAAGCTAAACACTGTTCTTTCTAGCGGCTTGCATTCTATAACCAAATCCTAACTTTCCTCTAGGCCAATGGAGTCCTCTGGTGAATTAGGGCAAAGTTAATGCATTCACAGAGGCAAAAGAGAAAGAGTATTCATCACAAAATATCTCCCATACTACAAAAAAGTGGGGATTCAATAGAAAGAACAGCTCGGTGTAGGAAGAGGAAGGCAGTGCTCCTCTAGGCAGGGGCTGTGAAGAGAATGGCGGGTGGCTCTGCAGGCAGAAGACATCCGTAAAGAGAGTGTGAGGCGTGTGTGGCAGGTGGATGGGGGGCTGGCCAGGAGAGCAAGGGAAAGCATCTAGGCATGCCTTCAGTACCTGTGTTAGGAATCCTCAGCAATGGGGAGCCAATGGAAGTTTTCAAGTAGGACAGTGATATATCACATGTCCATGAAAGATACAACAGAAAGGAAGGGCCTAAACCAGCTGAAGGCAACTTTAAAGACCACAGATGAGAAGGGCCTGAATTAAGGAATGGGAAGAAGGCGAAGGAAAGAGTTTCAGACATACAACTGAAGAATAAAACTGGACCTGTAATTCCAGCACTTTGGGAGGCCAAGGTAGGAAGACTGCCTTAAGCCAAGAGTTCAAGATCAGCCTGAGCAATCTAATGAGACTCTGTCTCCACAAAAAAAAATAACTAACAAGTTAGGTGGGCATGGTGGCACAAGCTTGTGGTCCCAGCTACTCCAGAGGTTGACGTGGTAGGATCAATTGAGCCCAGGAATCTGATGTTACAGTAAGCTATGATCACACCACTGCACTCCAGCCTGGGTGACAAAGCGAGATACCGTTTCTTTAAAAAAAGGGGTAAGACTTAAGTTGAGAACTTGGAAGTCAACTGGATGTGAGGGTAAATTAGAGTTGAAGATTACTTTAGGTTTTGAGTTACAGTCTAAGGAAGAGATACAAATATTAACTTGTAAACATATCCACTGACTTTATAATTACTCAATGTATTTCTCAACATAGCAAAAGAGAAAAAGGCATTATTGCAAAAACAAAAATCAAGCTTACAAGACAGATAAAGCAGTCTTCTACATTACAAAACACACCCTCCAAACAAAAGCAGCAGAAAGCTTACAGAATATATTAGAAAACATATAAAATCTTATGGGTAACTGACTTCTGATATATTTTAAAATAATGAAGCATATTTTCACAGGTTAAAAAAACGGCTCAAGTGCTTGACTGATTTTCTGGCAAAAATAATTAAATGTGTTTCAAGGAACTGCTGGTAAGTCAGAGCAAGAAAAGCTAAAGTCTCATTTGGAGTAAATCTGCTGAAAACAGAAAGTGCTACTTAATACGACAGCTTCAGCCGGGCACGGTGGCTCACACCTATAATACCAGTACTTTGGGAGGCTGAGGCAGGCGGATCACGAGATCAGGAGTTCGAGATCAGCCTGACCAATGTGGTGAAACGTCACCTCTACTAACCATACAAAAATTAACCGGGTATGGTAGTGCGCACTTGTAATCCCAGCTACTCAGGGGACTGAGGCAGGAGAATCACTTGAACCCGGGAGGCGGAAGTTGCAGTGAGCCGAGTTCATGCAATTGCACTTCAGCCTGGGCAACAGAGTGAGGTACTGTCTTTAAAAAACAAAAACAAAAACTGACAGCTTCTACAGCCCGACGACCTGCTCCTCTTCTGTGCTCAAAATTACTAATGGGGGGTTAGGGGGGCGGGGAATCCGGGAAACTTCCATCACTTTCTGCCAGAAGGCACTTGCGGAACAATCTGGAGATCTGGACTTCTAGGGAGCAGCCCTCTTCCACCTCCAGCCTCACCTGACCTATCTTCTTGTGATGCCAGACTGAATCTTTTGGAAGTGGTACATCAAATCAGGCATTCTCGGGGGGCAAGGGTGCCCCATTCTGCTGTGAAGTGAAACAGCAGCCATCAAGTCAGGGACAAAAAGCCTCGTGTGAACAAGCAAGGAGCCTTCAGCTCTCCACAAGCCAGCTGTAAAGAGCCAGTTGAAAAGAGCGGGCTTCTACATGGAAATCCCTTAGTCTGCATCTTCATCAACTGCAACCAAATGCTCTTGCATTTCAGCAGTGTTTGGCTGAGGACAGAAATGGGGTACAGGCTGAGTGCCTCCAGGCTGGGGGCGGGAGGCAGTGGATAATGTGATGTCTACCAGAGATGACAAGTTGTAAGTCTGCTGTACAGTTATGTACAGCTATGAAAAGATCTCATCTGAAAACTAATCTTAAATAAGAAATATAGGGCCAGGCGAGGTGGCTCACGCCTGTAACCCCAGCACTTTGGGAGGTGGAGGCAGTAGGATCACCTGAGGTTGGGAGTTCAAGACCAGACTGACCAACATGAAGAAACCCCATCTCTACTAAAAATACAAAATTAGCCGGATGTGGAGATGCATGCCTGTAATCCCAGCTACTCTGGAAGCTGAGGCAGGAGAATCACTTGAACCTGGGAGGCGGAGGCTGCAGTAAGCCGAGATCACACCATTGCACTCCAGCCTGGGCAACAAGAGCAAAATTCTGTCTCAACAAAAAAACAAAAGAAAAAGAAATATAGTCAAAATTGCTGTTTTCTGCGACACAATATACAATGGAGGTGAATGAGATGGAAATGCATGTAGGGTTTACAAGATTAGTCACCTGGGATTCTACAACTTCTCATAGCAAAATTAATATGTAATAACTCTGCCACAACATTTAGATTTAGAAATTCACTAGAACACCTCAAAGAAACTATATATTTATTTCAAAAACAGGAGAGTCTGATAGGATATTCAGTTGTAGACCAGAGGCAAAAATCCTGGTCAAAAGCAAGAAAAAAAAAAAAAAACATAACAGTATTAGAAGAACAAAACAGGCCACTACCTGGGGATCCTAGAAGAAAACAGAAGAGGATAATAAAGACAGCCACGCCCAAGAAGTTTCCTGGAAGCTACTGATCTCCATCCCCAGCAATTCCAGCCTAATCCTATTTCTCAGGGCTCCAATCTACTCTCTGCATTCCGGAACCCAGTCTGTACTCCAAAATTCATGGGAATGAAACTTAATTGGAAACGATAAAACCAATTCCAGTGCCAGGATTACAGAGAAAGGGATATATGAATACACACCCACCCACACACAGAGATACACACACACACACACACACACACAAACACACACACCATCATCTACATGGAACCCAGAATGGTTTTTATTCATAAAATCATTATTATGTGTAATATTAAATACCACACATACAAATCATTATCATAGATAGTTCTATGGGGATATTACATATTAATTGCAATACTGCAGGTATGTTGCACATTACATAGGTTCTATGGACTCATTAGGAATTTAACCACCATTCCCAACACAGATTCTACAGGACAATACAATCAGAGCTCCAGACAACCAACTTTCCAACTTTCCATGCATGACACATGTGTGCATTAAGGACTGTCTGTACTTCATGCTTGATTACCAATTTGACTCCATGCCAGCCAAAAAGGTCCATCTGAACATCATTCTCTGAACTGACCCAAAGAAGATTTAAGGGGACACTCTGTAAATAATAAACGGTGAACCTCGCAAGCTAGGTACTCCATGACACATAAGACTGGCCATGGCTTTTACCCAAAGCCTCTTGATTTAAAACAGATTACATGACGATATTTAAAAACAAACAAGAAAAACTCATGGACACGAAGTTTGGCCACGAAAAGATGCTGCTCTATTTTGCAGGCTGTTGTGGTTAGTTTTTTGGCTGTTTATTAACATCTCTATAATCCATCCTCTTCAACTGGCATTGGCAAGTTACAGAACCCCCCTTAAATACAGAAGCAGAAAGTATAACTACAGACAGATTCGATACCAGAACACGCAGTTTATTACTAGTCTGTAACCAGTCCCAGGTCACAAGGCACACATACAGAGAACCACAGGGCTACCGTGGTTACCATGTGCATAGCCAACACCGCACACCCTTCGGCCTTATAGGGAAGTAGCCTTAAGATCCCACATGTCAGTAATTGCTAGTGGTAGCTGTGGTGGCCATGCAGGGAGAGGATGATAAGGAGAGAAGCAGGACAAAGAGTATGGCTGTGGGGGAGGACTCAGTAACACACAGAGTGGGACCGGGGGGCCAGAGCCCAGCATACTGGAATAGAGAGGCTCGCTGCTTTCCACACCATCTGCAACAGCTTCTGTAAGAATCCCGCTTCTGGGCGCAGTAGCTCATGTCACCTGTAATCCCAGCACTTTGGGAGGCTAAGGTGGGCAGATCACCTGAGCTCAAGAGTTCAAGACCAGCCTGGCCAACATGGTGAAACCCCATCTCTACCAAAAACACAAAAATTAGTAGGGCAAGGTGGTGGGTGCCTGTAATCCCAGCTACTCAGGAGGTTGAGGCAGGAGAATCGCTTGAACCTGGGAGGCAGGGGTTGCAGTGAGCCGATATTGCGCCACTGCACTCCAACCTGGGTGACAGAGCGAGACTCAGTCTCAAAAAAAAAAAGACCCCCAACAATCCCACCAATAATCCTGCCTTAAAAGTTTTATTTCTACTTTGTTCTCAATTGTCCCACTTCTGGCCTTCAATCTCATTAAAGGGCACTTTTATGTTTAAAAACACTCAGTGAATAGCACTGAGGATTCAGAACCACAGTCTAAGCAAGAGCAGCAGACTGTGGCGTCCACAGAGGAACTGCCTGTTCTGTTCGAACTCAGTGACTCTGACGACAGGCAATCAAAGGCTCCAAGAAAGTAGCCCGTCAGAGGAAGGACACTAGACCAGGAGAAAACTGCTCCCTTCGGGTCCCAGGTCTGCTCTAGGACCACTCATCAGGCTGGGTCTCAGTTCACTTAAAAAACAATCCTTGGCCAGGTGCCTGTAATCCCAGCACTTTGGGAAGTTGAGGCAGGAGGACTGCTTGAACTCCAGCCTAGCCTGGGCAAAATAGCCAGACCTTGTCCCTACAAAAAATTAAAAAAAAAAAAATTATTAACTGGGCACAGTGGTACATGCCTGTAGTCTCAGTTACTTGGGAGGCTGAGGCAGGAGGATCATTTGAGCCCAGGAGGTTAAGGTTGCAGTGAGTTGTGATTGTGCCACTGCACTCCTGGGTGACAGAGTGAGACTCAGGAGTGCAGTGAGACATGTCTCAAAAAAAAATTAAAATTAAAAAGAATTTTTTTAAAAGCAACGCTTGCTCCATCATTTACTGCAAAGGATTCTACTGTTAAGTAACAGAAAGTGCATTGCAAACTGTGAAATTAAGTGCTTTTATTCTAAATTCAATTACACTCACACAAAAGTTCCAGTTAAAACAAACCTAAAAAAAAAAAATCAGCTAGGCACGGTGGCTTATGCCTATAATCCTAGCACTTTGGGAGGCTGAGGCAGGTGGACCACTTGAGATCAAGAGTTCAAGACCAGCCCGGCCAACATGGTGAGACCCTGTCTATACTAAAAACACAAGTATTAGCCAGGTGTGGTGGCACACACCTGTAGTCCCAGCAACTCCAGAGGCTGAGGCACAAGAATAGCTTGAACCCAGGAGGCAGAGGTTGCAATGAGCCAAGATCACGGACTCCAGCCTGGGCGACAGAGCAAGACTCTATCTCAAAAATAAAAATAATAAAAGTAAAAAATAAAACATAACAAAGAAGCCAAACCAACCCTGAAAAATCCCTTTTTCACAAGAATAGACATGTCATTCAGCTCCAAGCTATAAAGCCCAACTTGCCTAGTCAAGAACAAGCTTCTAAGTTTATTTTTATGTCTTCTTTCTCTATTTAAATAATCCCATGCACTTCATAAGATCCAGGAGATGGGGGAAAAGTTGAGATCCACAAACAACAGAATAATCTTCAGGGCTAAACTAAGGGTAATATATTAATAAAAAAGTTAAAAACAAAAACAATGATTTTGTTTCAGATGCAAATGCGTCACCTGCTCAGAATTTTTGCTATAAACTTTCCAGCAAGATCAAAATCTCAGGAAATTCCAAACCAATAAAACTCTAAAAACAAACTACTTAGGAAAAATGATCTAACTTGGGAGACCCAAGCATGCTCCTCCCATTGTCATCCAGTTTTTACTTTTATAGAGGACTAGCAAACCAACCACAAAATCATATGCTAACAAGAGCTTTGCTTCCTGCAAGTTGAAAACTCTCTGGCTTTTAATAAATGCCTCTACTTCCTGTCAGCACTGGTCAGTCCCAGCTACCAAACCTGCAAAGTCTGAATGAAAGAGACACTCTCCTACCACTGACGTCTCTCATACTTGGCCGGCACACTGGAATACAAGACCAATAAGCCACAGGGAAACTACTCTCCAGCGTGGCATGGTCTGTACAGGACATGGAGGTAGGGCCAGCTGATGAAGACTGCTTCGAGGTGAGACTTAGCTCCACTGAGCATTAACAAAACCGGGATTAAATCCACTAAAATGAAGTCCAATTCCATGCAAGGCACTGTGAGGGAGCCACCAAGCATTACACACAGTTCTCGCTCAGAAATGGTATACAATCGGCCAGGCATGGTGGCGCATGCCTGTAATCCCAGCACTGTGGGAGGCTGAGGCAGGCAGATCATGAGGTCAGGAGTTCGAGGCAAGCCTGACCAACATGGTGAAATCCCATCCCTACTAAAAGTTATCTGGGTGTGGAGGCGCATGTCTATAATCCCAGCTACTTGGGAGGCTGAGACAGGAGAATCGCTTGAACCCAGGAGGCAGAGGTTGCAGTGAGCTGAAATTACGCCACTGTACTCCAGCCTGGGCAACAGAGCAGGAGGGAGGGAAGGAGGGAAGGAAGGAGGGAAGGAGGGAAGGAAGGAGGGAAGGAGGGAAGGAAGGAGGGAAGGAGGGAAGGAAGGAGGGAAGGAGGGAAGGAAGGAGGGAGGGAGGGAGGGAGGGAGGGAGGGAAGGAGGGAAGGAAGGAAGGGAGGGGGGAAGGGGGGGAGGGGGGAAGGGGGGGAGAGGGAGAGAGAGAAAGACAAAGAGACAGAGAGAGAGAGAGAGAGAAAGCAAGCAAGCAAGCAAACCTTGAGAGGGCCATGGGAGGACCTAGACTAGGCACCTAACTTGGACCTGTGGAAAGGGGAAATCAGAGTAGGCATCCCAAAAGAAATGTACAGATCCAAGATGGCCGACCACTAACAGCTCAGGATTGTAGCTCCCAGTGAAAGCTCAGAGAACGAGACGACGCCACATCATTAGACGAATTTTCGTCACTCACCGATTAGCCGACTCCCAGTGGAGGAGCCCCACGGGTCGCCAGCGCGACTCTTGTGGCCGCTGCAGCGGTTTTGCCGGCGTCTCGGCGCAGCAGCTCTTCACGCAGAGCCAACGGGACCGCTTCCCCTACTGACCAGAGTTTGGAGCTCCGGGAAGTCAGAGCCGCTTGTTGCGGACTCAAGAGGGAAGCCAGACCAGAGATTCCCGGGCAGAAGAGCACCATCAGTCTTATCGCTGCTATTTAGGCTGCCACAGTGGGTGGCTCGGATCCCAGCACTGGGAATCAGTAAGTCGGACGTCGACTCAGAAAACTAATTAGAAAGGCAGTTCATCTAAAATGAAGGGAAAAAAACAGCCTAAGAAGGCCGAGTATACTCAAAATCAGAACCCATCAGCAACGGAACAAGCCCTGATGGAAAAGGACTCATCAGCAACCGAACAAGCCCTGATGGAAAAGGACTCATCAGTAACGGAACAAGCCCTGATGGAAAAGGACTGTGTTCCATTATCTGAAGTAGGCTTTAAAAGGTGGATGATAAGAAACTTCTGGGAGTTAAAGGAACTTGTTCTAACCCAATGTAAAGAAACTAAGAACCTGGAAAAAAGGTTCGATGAAATGTTGAAAAGAATAGACAATATAGAGAGGAATACAAATGAACTTATGGAGTTGAAAAATACAACAGGAGAACTGAGTGAAATATGTACAAGCTTAAACAGCCGAATGGATCAAGCAGAAGAAAGGGTATTAGAGGTCGAAGACCAACTTAATGAAACAAAACGACAAGACAAGAATAGAGAAAAAAGGATAAAAAGGAATGAGCAAAGTCTCCAAGCAATATGGGACTATGTGAAAAGACCTAATATACGCTTGATTGGTGTACCTGAATGTGACGGAGAGAATGAAGTCAAGCTGGAAAATACTCTCCAGGACATTATCCAGGAAAATTTTCCTAATTTAGCAAAGCAGGACACTATTCAACCCCAGGCAATACAGAGAACACCACAAAGATATTCCTCAAGAAGACCAACCCCAAGGCACATAATCGTTAGATTCACCAAGATCGAAACGAAGGAGAAAATATTAAGGGCAGCCAGAGAGAAAGATCAAGTTACCCATAAAGGTAAGCCTATTAGGCTTACAGCAGATCTCTCAACGGAAACCCTACAAGCTAGAAGAGAGTGGGGGCCAATATTCAATATACTTAAAGAACAAAACTTTCAGCCCAGAATTTCATATCCTGCCAATTTAAGCTTTACATTTGAAGGAAAAATAAAATCTTTTAGGAACAAGCAAGTACTCAGAGATTTTATTACCACCAGGCCTGCTTTACAAGAACTTCTAAAAGAAGCATTATACACAGAAAGGAACAACCAGTATGATCCTTTCTAAAAATACACCAAAAAGTAAAGAGCGTTAACATAAAGAAGAATTTTTATCAACAAAAGGACAAAATAGCCAGTTAATATCAAATGGCAGCAACCCTAAAGTTAAATCAACCAAATCTCCCAATCAAAAGATACAGACAAAATCCAATGGTATATCCAAAGATATACATAGACTCAAAATAAAGGGTTGGAAAAAAAAAACGTACCAACCAAATGGAGAGCAAAAATAAATAAATAAAAAGCAGGAGTTGCAATTTTCACATTTGACAAAATAGATTTCAAAGCTATAAGGATACAAGGGTAAAAGGATTAATGTAACAATAAGAGATCTTAACACCCAGATACATAAGACACATAGATTTAGATTCAACGAGACAACAAATTGATAATGATATCCAGGATTTGAACTCAGAGCCAGAACAAATAAACACAATAGAGGTCTCCATTTTAAACACATAAAATATGCATTAACCACTTTAAACACTCAAAATATTGATCGGCCATTATTGAAACCCATTTTAGGAATGAAGTAATATTCCTTTTTCCCTCTTTTTCTTTTTTTCCCCTTCTTTTTCTCTTTTTCCCTAAAAAAAAAAAAAAAAAAAAAAAAATGTTTGGCACATGTTCACTTCATATTTGCATGGCAGGCTTTACTTTTTTGAAAATGTTATGTAGCGCCCTAAAAAAAAAAAAAAAAAAAAGAAATGTACAAAATGTGACTGGAAAGAAGAACAAGCATCAATTAAGTAGAAGGGAGGCTATTCCAGGCAGACGAAACAGCAGTATGCAAGGCTCCACGAGGCACAGACCGCCATGATGTCAGGAACAAAGCGCCTCTGAAGGCTGCCCCAGAGTGCAAGGTGTGTATGTGCACACTCTGAATTCAAGGGCCAATGCTCCTGCCTGAGAGTGAATGAGATGGCTCAAAAAGAACAAAAGACCTAAATGAAAGTGCCAGCTGGGGTAAACCTACAGGAACTCCTCAAGTTGAGGAACAAACAGAGAAGACACCAACAAGTGAGATCTAGGATTAGCTAGATAAGCAGGAGATAGAAAAGGAAAGGAAAAAAGTTATAAAAACAGGGAAGAGGATATTCAATAAGCAAATACAGGTCTACGACACTGAACTGCACTAAAATAAGGATGCAAAATAGACACTGGATTTGCAACAAAGAAGCTGATAGTAATCATTTTGTCAAGAATTATTTCAGGCCAGGCGGTGCCTCCTGCCTGTAAACCCAGCACTTTGGGAGGCTGACGCAGGCTGATTACTTTAGGTCAGCCTGGCCAACATGGTCAACACGCCAGCATGGCCAACAAGCCTGTCCAACGTGGCGAAACCCAGTCTCTACCAAAAATACAAAAAATTAGCCGGGCATGGTAGCACACCCGTAGTCCCAGCTACTCAGGAGGTTGAAGCAGGAAAATCCCTTGAAGCTGGGAGGTAGAGGTTGCAGTGAGCAGAGACTGCACCACTGCACTCCAGCATGGGCGACAGAGCGAGACTCTGGCTGGGGAAGAAAAAAAAAAAACGATTTCAGTGGCTTAGTAGTGTAGAGCCTCACTTCCCTGGAATATGAACACACAGAGTGACTGGAAGATAAACAATGGGCACAGTGACCTATTTACTTCAAAAATTTTAACCGGAGAAGGAGAGCATAAAGCAGTGGCCAGAGGGGCAGGCTCTCCTGGCAGAAGCTGAGAATGTTGAACTGGCACACAAGATGGTAATAGGGAGGGCCTGGGATCCATTCCTCAGAGAGTCACCAACCCATTATTGGATGATGTCTTGAACAGGCAAGATGGGAAGGGGTCAGGAGCACAGACTGAAGGTGCCTCAGACAGGAGCAAAGGCTCCTTTCCCCTGGAAGTGAAATGAGGTGTAAAGGAAGGCAGGTAAGCTTTAGATCTGATGGCCAGATGCTGGGGGAGACAGATTTGGGATTGAAGACTGGATTTCCAGTGGCTCGATACTGAGAGGTTTTTTCCAGCAGCACTTAGGAGCCTGGGCACAGGAAGATAAAGGCAGGTGACAAGCCTGCTCCAGAGCTAGAGCTCAGGTAAGAAGATGAACACAGTACAGCTGCGAGGCAGCATCTAAAGTGACTGACCACAGTCTCAGCAGCATGAGGGAAGTGAGGAGGCTGCAGTGGAAGGAGGGAAGAAACAGCTGGAAATGTGAATGAAAGAGAAAACCCAAAGGGGAGAAAGTAACCGAGCAAGGGAATGTGGAAGCACAGAGGCTGTAACTAGAGAGAAGGTCTGAGCTTAAAAACAGGTCAAAGGTAGAGACTATCTCAATGGCCAGGGAGGGAAATGGCTAGAAGGAAGAGCGGAACAGGAAGTTCCCTGGGACATGAGGTGATAGTGCTGGGTGGACTGCCCAAATGCACACTGACATGGCTTGGGGGTGACAGAAGCCTTGAAATGGAAAGACAGGTTGTGAGCCAGGTAAACTCAGGGGATAGGGAGTACTGCAAGGGGCCCATTTAAACTACAAATAGGCTGGGCGTGGTGGCTCACACCAGGCAATCCCAGCACTTTGGGAGTCTGAGGTGGGAGGATCACTCTAGCTTAGGAGTTCAAGACCAGTCTGGACAAAATAGTAAGATGTTGTATCCCACACAAAAAAAATCATTAAAAATTAAATTAAATTAAATACAACAGAAGGCAAGCCATTAAGCAATTCCCCAATATAGCAATTTATTAAAAAAGCTTAAGTCCTAAGATACATTCACGCCTATAAATACATAGTGAAAGAGTCCACACACACTCTCTCTCTCTCTCTCTCTCTCTCTCTCTCTCTCTCTCTCTCTCTCTCTCTCTCTCTCTGTGCTCCCCTGCACCCTCCAGGCATTTTCACTCTCCTCAGCAAATAAGACGACGAAGCATAATCAGCCAACTGGGGTCTTCTCCAGAGTTTGGACTTCTATCCAGGATGCCTTTTTAATCAACTCATTATTATTAATCTGCTTCAAAAAGCTGCCTCCCCCTGTGATAGTGTGGCCGTATACTGGCTATACTTCAGTGATTGTGTCAAGAAGCTTAGGAACTATGGTTCTTTTACCCCATACATCTACTTCTGCCACATATATACTCCACTCAGTGACACATAAATGACTCCAAAAGAAAACTAGGAGGAAAAAAAAAAAATCTCCTCACCATTCAAAAAACAGTCAAAGTACCTTTTTATTCTCCTTTGTCATCTATTTTTAAGGAAAACCTTTCCCCTTTCAGACATTTAAATGATTTGTAGTCAACAACTATTTAAAAAAAAAAATCCAGGACTACTTCTATATATAATCTTCATAGCTAGAATTAGAAATAGGAAAAAAGGACAGATGCTTTCACAACTTGAATGGTTTATAGATTGCCAGTTCTGCTATCTGGCATATATGGCATAGACACTGCTTCTATATGGCAAGGGAAGAATTTAATAAATGTGTGAATGGAAGATGGGGAGCAATCAGTAAATCATTCAGAATTCCTCAAAATATTTTTGTGTTTAAATTTAAATAAACAAGCTGGGCACGGTGGCATGTGTCTGTAATCCCAGCACTTTGGGACGCCTAGGCGGGTGGATCACCTGAGGTCAGGAGTTCGAAACCAGCCTGGCCAACGTGGTGAAATCCTGTTTCTACTAAAAATACCAAAAATTAGGCAGGCATAGTGGCAGGTGCCTGTAATTTCAGCTACTCAGGAGGTTGAGACAGGAGAATCGCTAGAACCTGGAAGGCGGAAGTTGCAGTGAGCCAAGATCATGCTACTGCACCCAGCCTGGACAACAAGAGTAAAACTCCATCTCAAAAATAAACAAACAAATAAATAAATTTAAGTAATCAGAAATTTCAGAATCTGTAATCACATCTGAAGTGTTACAATGCCTAAAAATTCAGTCTCATCACTTAGCCATTTAAAAGTAAGATAATTATCAACACACTTAAGTTTTCTTAATAAGGTACTTGAAAGAATCACTCAAAGCTATCTGTGTACTGAGAATTGCTAATAAGACTACCTAGGTTGACACAGTGGCTGACACCTGTAATCCCAGTGCTTTGGGAGTCCAGGGTGGGCGGATCATGAGGTCAGGAGTTTGAGACCAGCCTGGCCAACATGGCGAAACCCCATCTCTACTAAAAATACAAAAATTAGCTGGGTGCAGTGGGAGATGCCTGTAATCCCAGCTACTCAGGAGGCTATGGCAGGGAGAATCGCTTGAACTCGCAAGGCGGAGGTTGCAGTGAGCTGAGATTGCACCACAGTATTCCAGCCTGGGTTGACAAAGCGAGACTCCGTCTCAAAAACAAACAAACAAACAAACAAACAAACAAAGGAAGACCACATAATGATAATGGGATAAACCAGCCAACATCATTGAAAATATCCCTTAAAATTCACAACAACTAAATTAGACCTTTATTCTCATAGTGTCAGCTGACAATCAGTGGGCTAGGCACATACTGTCAATGTATTCCTAGTGCGAAGGCTAACATTTGAAGATTCCTTTAAATAATCTTTACATATTAAAATATAATTCTGTTTTTTGTACAAATCAAAGATTATCTGCATACATACTTGGATAAAGTTATCACTTCACTTCAATGAATACTATACTGCTTGCTTACTAATTACAGTGCACTGTTGTTGGTGTTCTAGGGCTACAACATTTATTATGAAACAAATACCATCTTCCTGGAGAAGACACCTACACAGTCACCTACACTATCTGGCAGCATGAGCTCAAGGCCATGATGGAATAACCTCCACTAGGCTACCCTTCTGGAAGCATTTAGAGGCCATATGGCAGTCAAGGTTAAAAGTAATGGCAGAGGAAATATAAAAAGGAAGAGAGGAAAATACATACAATAAGAGAGTAACACATATGCATTGTGTGAGGGGGTAGGGAAGAAGTGTTAAGACCAAAGAGGAAGGAAGTGAAATATGACCTCATGCTTTCGAGCCTAGGTGACACTTAACATGAACAGAAACAGGCAAGAAGTCAATCCCAGATAAGGGAGGGACTCAGAGAACATACAAGCTCACTCTGCATTGCCTTTCAGAACTCCACTTAGATGTTACCTTTATACACTATCCTTTATTTGTTTCACCTGCTCCCAATCCCAATTACATACCTCTTCCTGAGCATCCCCATAGCACCTGGGGCCTAGGCCTAAAAGAGCTCATCACTGTGAGCCAGGGTTATCTTTATTCAGCCACTTTGTCTGCTGGACTACTGAACTTCCTCGGGGCACGGACCAAGTTTGTGTTCCTCACCCACGTAACCCCACTGCCCAGCATGGAGCCTGGTACCTAGTAGCTGCTCATGTATTATTTGTTGAATGACTCAGTCAATAAGATGCTGGCTGCAAGGAGCTTACAATCTAGACAAGAAAAGCAAATGAAAGATGAACAAAAAGCTTCACAGAGAAATTGGTCCTTAATTGTTGGTTTTAATTTCACATACACATATCAAGCAGCCATGCTGTCATGTCATATGATCCAGGAGTGCTAAAATACTGAGCTGGTTTTGTCCTTTTGGGAAGCGTTCTCTGAAGCTTCTGAGCATTCTCTGAATGCTCTACATTTAAACACCCCACCACCTACCAGATACTTCCCCAAACGTCCTCTATCAACATGTTCACAACCCAATCACCATCTTCTTTGCACACCTGTTCGTTTTCCTGTGTTCCCACCTCGGTGAGGGGCTCCATCTACTAATCTGGAACATTCCTCCCATTTCTTCTTCTCCTCCTCCCCCCACATTGAATAAATCACCAAATCCTCCTGATTTAAGACAGTAAGGCATAGAGATTAAAAATGCAAATACCTGGCCGAGTGTGGTGGCTCACCTGAGGTCAGGAGTTCGAGACCAGCCTGGCCCACAGTGAAACCCCATCTCTACTTAAAAAAAAAAAAAAAAAAAAGCCAGGTATGGTGGTGGGTGCCTGTAATCCCAGTTACTTGGGAGGCTGAGGCAGGAGAATCGTTTGAACCTGGGAAGCAGAAGTTGCAGTGAGCCGATATCGCACCAATGCACTCCAGCCTGGGCAACAACAGTGAAACTCCATCTCAATTAATAAAAAAAAAAAAAAAAAAGCCCAAACAAACAAAAACCAAAAACCAAATACCTTTCCCTTTGGAGAAAGGTACAAAACCTATGACAAAGACCTTGACTGTGCTATAATGGTAAAGCATCATCCTTATCTATTGCTTGTTCTAATTCGCCATACACAACATAACTCTATAGAACAACAGGTGTTCAAGAAGGATCAAAGAAAAGGCATATCCTACAACATAATATGCACTTTTGTGGCTAAAAGGGAGAGACCTTTAACAAGATACATTCCTCCCTGCAACCTATATATTTATTTTCTTTTATTGTGGCTATGAGGATAAGGTAGAAAAATCATCTAGTCATGAATTTGGACACATGACAAATGGTATCACTCCTGACCAAGTCGTAAAGCAAGTCAGTAAAACCTTACTTCATAGCCATCTCAGTACAAGCATATTTGGGCAAGTCATTCTTTATCAGCTCCCATTAGGCCCACCCAATTTAACTTAAAGTTGGTCATCAAAAACAGTTCCTGGAAACAACTGAACATGGGACAAAAATACAGCCACACTCAGTGGCCTGAGGTAGGAAAAAATGGTGGTAGCTTCTGACTTCCTCAAAATAGCAGAAGGGGGCTGAGGGGAGAGAGAAAAGAGGAAGGGCAAGAAGCAGCACCTGGCCAATGATTTTACCCTGCATTTTAATGTCAAGGGTACTCCCTCAGGCCACCAACCCTTTAGCCCTTTGCGTCCACTTTATCTAATGATAATACACCAAATACCTACAAGGCCAAGCATCATATAACATTAACAACAAGCTTGAAGAGAAAACTCAGCTTGGGTAAAGGGTTGCAAACTCAAGGGCTAAGTAACATACACCAACAAGGGCAGTGTGACCCACTGTGGGAGACTGTAGTAAACTCTGGAACGCACATGTGTCCATCTAAAAGGAGTCGTGTCCCCCAGCCCAGCAGACCACTGCCAATGTAAGCTCAGACAGTATGATTTTCAGACTTTCCAAGAAAGGACAGAATCCAGAGTTGCATGTCATTTCTCCTGATTCACTTATAAACAATGGCACAAATTAAACTCTTTTTTAAAAAACATTGTGCAGACCAAGCAAAATATGACTGTGGGTAGCCCATTTGTGACATCTAGGTAAGAGGTTAGAAAACTAGGCAAAGGCCAAAAACTACAAACTCTCTCCTCCTATGTCCTAATAAATCAGGGAGGATTAGCACAATCCCTTGTTTCTCTTCACAGCCATATACTTGGAAGCTGAAGCAATGACCACACTGCCATAGTGCCACTGTGAAGCTGGATCCAGGACACAGGAGAAAGCACTGAGGGGCTGAGACCCCACTGTCTTCCTGAAACATATCCTGCTCCTATAGACCAATTGATAGTATATGATAAATAGTGCTGCATGTAAAGGACTTTGCACAGTGCCTGAGGCACAACACAGAATTCAGTAAATGGTAGCTATTAGAGGGTTTTAACCTGAATAAGGGCAGGACATGGAGCAGACTGTGTTTCTCTCTCAAATGGAAGATTTTTTAGTCCAATTACAAAAATCCAACATTCCTCTTTAGACAAAAGAAGAATTTGAAAAGGAACTGCATTCATCCATGTGGCATTCAAGAATTTTAAAATATAATGTGATTTATGCCCCCACAGGCATTTTATTATTTTTAAGGAAATCCATGGGTTTTTAAAGTTTTAATTTGAGTTAATACGAAATTTTAAAGTTCTGTCCCACTTTTAGATTGGGGGATCAGGAACAGCCAAATAATGCTACCAAATCCAGCATGAGTAGGGCATGAAGCCCCAGTTTTTCCAGAAAGATCATCCCGCCCTCTGGTCTCCTGGTATAACCATGAATTTGTAGAAAGTTAGACTGGGGTCATGCTATATGGCTGTCTAGTCTAATGACTACATTTTACAGATTCTGTATTGTAACTCCTCGAAGTCCCACAGTCAAAGGCAGAGTCAGAACCCAATCCCGGTTTCCTGAGTTTTCTTCCACGACCTCACATGTCCCCTCCTGTGAGCATATATGTTCAGGGTGGCTGCTTCAGGGGAACAAGGCACCTTGAGACTAAAGCTTTGAAACACAACTGTTCTGTATGAAACTAACCAGTACTGGAGGCAGATACAAGCCCCTACCCTTAGGAGCAAAAGGCTCTACCAACCAAGGGCACAGGCTGGGGAAGGTTTCCTATACACAGCCCAGCAGTCTTGCTTCAATACATTGCAGGCATGGTCCTAATCTTTTAAAAATCCTTTAATATCAACTATGCCTTCTTAACCACTGGCTTGGAAGAAGAATTCCATACCTCTATGAAAGAATATAATTTACTTTCTGGAAAAGTAGAAGTGTCACTAAGCAAAGAATCAATGATTTTTTTTTTCTTTTTTTGAGATGCAGTTTCACTCCTATCACCCAGGCTGGAGTACAGTGGAGTGATAGTTGCACTGCAACCTCTGCCTCCCAGATTCAAGCAATTCTCCTGCCTCAGCCTCCCAAGTAGCTGGGATTACAGGTGTACGCCACCACGCTCGGCTAATTTTGTATTTTTCGTAGAGATGGGGTTTCACCATGTTAGTCAAGCTGGTCTCGAACTCCCAAACTCAAGTGATCCACCCACCTTGGCCTCCCAAAGTGCTGGGATTACAGCCTACGTCACCACGCCCAGCTGGAATCAATGATTTTTAAATAATGTTACTATGCTTCAAACTGTCCAACTTCCAAAGTACTGAGAAAATATTTTTTGAAATATAGCCAAGTATAGAATATAAACTGTGTCCTACATTCAAAAGTTGTCTTTCTAGAAAGCATGTTTTAATGGCAAAGGATACAAAGCAAGCTGTAAAAGAGACTAAAATTAGCTCAAACCACAAATAACCTAACATACTTATCACTTCCTTATGATCAACCTACAAAAATCGAACTTTAAAGGCACTTAGAAAAAACTAAAGGTGGGAGGCCAACTGCATCCTTTAACTTCAGCTATACCCTTTCTTCTTTCTAACATAGATCCTGGCATGTAAACATTGCCAAACGATGACATTGTATTAATGTGAAGGCAAGCACCAGGGAAACTACAGGAGCTCGGTTTTGCCCTCTAACTAAAACAGCATGTACCGTGCAGTTCTTAAGTGGTTAAAAGGGTAACTACCTCCTCAAACTGAAGATGGGAAATGAAGATGAAGGGCCACACCCATCTCCAGCTGCATTTCACAGACAGCTAAGGACACACCACACTCCCACTTCAAACCAAAGTAATCCTCCATCTTCTAAAGCCATCTATTTCCTACTTGCAAAAGCAACATCTTCCAAGTCATTGGGAAACCCAAAGTTTGTCACCATCCGAGTAGTGGAACAAGTTGCAACATGAGGCTTCGTTGACAAATATGTATTCATGGGGAAAAAAATGCACTGGGTTTGTAAAACTACAACTATTCTCTCTCTGAGTGATAATTATGTTTGGTAAATTTTCTTATAAGTTTTTGGAGAAAATTCAAGCTCATAAAAGATGAAAACGAGTGGTTAAGGATGAGTATAGAACCTACCACTGTGCACTCTCCAATACTGTTACTCAAACTTTCAAAAAGTTATTTTCATTAGCAGGTAGAGAAACAGGGGAAAGTAGCAGACCTGGGTAGCTATTTGTGATGTCAACAGAGCAAAGAAAATACTGATAATGGCACTAACATTCCTACAATTTATTCAAGAAAAACCATCAGTAAGACATGAAGGAACATTTAGAAATGCTCAGAAATGATACCATGACAGGTACATAAAGGACCCATTAAAACCTAACATTCTAGGGATGTGGATTGTCAAGGAATGTTCAAGAGCGACCCTTAGGTGTGGCTAAACCAGCTTGTATGCTGGGGACTGCTCCAAAAATTTGGTTTTGTGCTTGTAGAAACCTGATGCAACTTCCTGATCTTGGCCCCATTCTGCCTCACCCCACCTTAAAGGATGATCCTTAACACTCCGGCAACAGGGAGGTGGCATATAGGTAATGAACAATAATGGTAATAATGCTCTTAATTCAAAAGTGCTGCCAAGATACAGTTCAGATCAGGTTAAAAACAACAAAGCAAAACAATGACAACAAAAAAACAAAAAACAATATATTCCCTCCCTACCCCCATCCCCAAAAAACTCACTGGGTACCTTCTTAGAGGCCTCTTTTCTCTGTGTAAAAGTTAGCCACACAAATATTTATGACTCAGTGAAGGCATATTTTCCCTTTATCCTTACAGAAGCAAACTAAGCCCTATTTGAAAAGTGAAACAGTAGTTCAAAGTGACAAATCAAGGTGAGTTAAAGCTCATTTACCATGTTATGCTAAACGCAGTTTGCTTATTTGTTCTCTTGAGTGAAGTTTTATTCAGAAGTGGCTTCGTCTTAGACAGTTTTAAGTAACCTATGTTCTTAAGAGAATTCTATCTGGAATAATTACTGGATGTTCACTTTCCTGTAAGCAATTTGCAATAGTGTGCAATCCTGTAACCAGTGCCCATCTGAATAAAAATTAGCTAAGCTGTTTCCTGTCATTTGACGTGGTGACTTTTAAGTAAGATTCTGCAAAAGGAAGAGACATGCCAATAAAAGATACATTAAGAAAGGAAAAAAGTCAGGAGAAAAATGTTTCTTAACAGAGATAAGGGAAGAGTTTTCCTTTTCTAATCACTAAGAAATTTTTAAGCATTATTTTGGAAACCTAGTTTTGCTATGCTCATCTTATCTCTGCAAGTGATGTTTCTCACCCACAAAAGCCACAGACATAGCCGAGGCTTCTCCTTCTTCATCTGTAAAAGTAAAACATACCTCAGTCTCTAGGAAGAAACAACTGAAAAGTAAAGCGAGGGAGACAGAGACTCAAGTCTACTTGGGACCCAAAGCTTTACTTCAACAAGTGGTTAGTCCTCAAAAAGGGCATAGAATTTTCGAGCACAGTACTAGATTCATAGTAGTAAAGAATATGTTTATCTCCCAGAGAAAATGCAGACCTTAAGTGTCCCTTTGTCATGTTTACTCTAAGTCTATATTATAGAGCAGACTTCTTGGAGCACTAATTCTATCTAATTACTGTAGGCCATCCATAAAACCTTACTGCCTTGGTAAAATCACAAGCATTCAGTAAATCAAATCATGTCAAAATTTTTCTCTTAAAAAAAGGACAGGGCTGCGCACAGTGGCTCACGCCTGTAATCCCAGCATTTTGGGAGCCTGAGGCAGGCAGATGGCTTAGGCCTGGGAGTTGAAGACCAGCCTGGGTACCACAGCGAAATCCCATCTCTACTCCAAAAAAATCATAAAAATTAGCTGGGCATGATGGCACATGTCTGTTGTCTCAGCTACTTGGGATTCTGAGGTTGGCGGATCACTTGAGCCCAGAAGGTGAAGGTGCCACTGCACTCCAGCTTCGACGACAGAGCAAGACCCTATCTCCAAAAAAAAAGTTATTAAAAAAATAAACTTTTGGCCAGGCATGGTGGCTCACGCCTGTAATCTCATCACTTTGGGAGACCAAGGCAGGTAGATTACAAGGTCAGGAGTTTGAGACCAGCCTGGCCAACATGGTGAAACCCCATCTCTACTAAAAATACAAAAATTAGCTGGGCATGGTGGTGCACGCCTGTAATCCCAGTTACTCAAGAGGCTAAAGCAGGAGAATCACTTAAAACTCAGGAGGTAGAAGCTGCAGTGAGCCAAGATCACGCTACTGTACTCCAGCCTCGGTGACAGAACAAAACTCCATCTCAAAAAAAAAAACTTTTAAAAGGACTAAAAATCGCTGATAAGTAGTTGGTATTATCTGTAGCATGACTTGTACCAAAGCCCAGAGATCAATAGATTTGATGGCTACAGTTTACTTTGGCTCTTTCAGGGCAGGAGGGAATCTTCTGTGTGAAAAGGCCTTATTTCCAGTTTTCAATCAAAATGTACACACTGTCAGGAAGATACTGATGATCATGTCAAGCTGCTTTGAAAAAGGAGAGGGTGGCTGGGTGTGGTGGCTTACAGTTGTAATCTCAGCACTTTGGGAGGCTGAGGTGGGTGGATCACCTGAGGTCGGGAGTTTGAGACTAGCCTGGCCAACATGGTGAAACCCCATCTCTTTAAAAAAAAAAAAAAAAAAAAGAAAGAGCCGGGCGCGGTGGCTCAAGCCTGTAATCCCAGCACTTTGGGAGGCCGAGGTGGGTGGACCACGATGTCAAGAGATCGAGACCATCCTGGTCAACATGGTGAAACCCCGTCTCTACTAAAAATACAAAAAATTAGCTGGGCGTGGTGGCGTGTGCCTGTAATCCCAGCTACTCGGGAGGCTGAGGCAGGAGAATTGCCTGAACCCAGGAGGCGGAGGTTGCGGCGAGCCAAGATTGCGCCATTGCACTCCAGCCTAGGTAACGAGAGCGAAACTCCGTCTCAAAAAAAAAAAAGAAAGAAAAAGAAAAAGGAGAGGGCAGTAGCTAGTAAACTCTGAAGGCCATTTCTACACAAAGTAAAGTATTAGTTCTAAAATGCTGGAGACTTAGGTACTTTCTTCTCAAATATGGCATATGTGTAAACTGTCATATTATTCAAATGAAACTTAGACCAGATGTAGGTTTCTTCCTAAAATTACAACATAAAGGGCAGTTATTCTTTGTGTACCTAGTTAGGGTTGAATCTTTTGTAAATTCTCAAGAATCAGTTCCTCTATCTTTTACAGGAAAAGCCACCCCGTTGCTACTTGAGAGAAAAACTGCAAAAGCATAGCGTATGTGTCAGGGCTACTCATTTTCCCACATTACTAAGTCAAATGAATTCTATTTACCAAAAACGTTTAATGCCTCTTGGGAAAAAACACCCCATCTTTTGAGCCGTTAACTACACTCACAAACCTCCTATAAACTTTTGAGCCTAATTGTACCCACCCACACCTTAGAAAACTGAGTAACCGCTATAGTTTTTACAAGGATTATTCAGGAACATTAAATTCTCTTTGTGAGTACACTAAGAATTTTTATTACTTGACCTGAACTTAGGATCATTTTTACCAAGGAAGAAACCAAAACCCAAAGAAAGTAAGAGCCCCCTCAGCACTGTTAGTATGACAGCTGAGACTACAACTATACCCAGACACAGAAGACACCAGGAAAAGCAAAACATGAAACTACTCTCTAGGCCTAAGGGTGGTCAAAGGCCAAAAAATGTCATCACCCTTTATAGTTTGAAAATAAATTCAGACTTGTTAATGGTGATTACTTTATAGAGAACTATATTTTATATCCCAAAATCAAAAACATATTTTATGAACCAACCACATGCAAAGGCCCTCTAGAAGGTTTGTGAGAACCAGTCAGGAGTGAAGAGGGCAGAGGAATTCCACAATTCTGAGAGACAAACATATCACCTCCGAGTTGCCTATAAGGTTCACCCTAGGTCAAGTACAAATTAGTTGTTACATTTAAAGCTTCTGTGAAACAAATCAGTGGGGTATCAGCTTCTACTGGATAAGAATGCCAGCCTTTCTTCCAAAGCCACTAGAGCAGGCAATACTAAATTACCTCATAAGGCTGACTCAAAATGTGGCAGGGCTTTCTCCCAGAGTGACATCTGCTATTGGTACTAATGTGGGCTAATCTATTCGCTTCTATCATTGCCCCCCTAGAATGGGAGCCAGGAAGCATGTTTTGCACCTCTTTACACCATCAGACTAGCAAAGTCCTGACAATTCAATCCCAACACTTGTTAGGTATCTACTCTATGCCAGGAGCAGAGGACTCCAAGATGAATGAGAAAGATAGAACAGGTGGTCTCAGAAAGCTTGGGCTCCATTAGAGATAAACTTGGATATAAAGTAGGAGCTAGAGCCAGGCACAGTAGTTCACACCTGTAATCCCAGCACTTTGGGAGGCCAAGGATGACTGCTTGAGCCCAGGAGTTTGAGACCAACCTGGGCAATACAGCGAGACCTCGACTTTATAAAAATAAAAATTTTTTTAAAGACACAGCTGCATTGACAGCAGGGCTTTAGAAGAGATATGCCAGCTTGTATGAAAACACACAGGTGACGGAGCTAAACTCTGGTGCTAGGAAGCACACATTTGAGCTGGAAGGTATAAGCTAGATTGAATGGGAGAGGCATCCTGAACCAAGTGCTAAGCAATGGTATAGAGGAACAAAGGGTGAGGATGAGTTTGGAGAACGCTGCCGTTTCTGGTGTAGCTAGAATGGAAGCCACATGGGAGGGAAGGACCGGAAGCTGGATGCCGTGGTAAGGAGGAGTTTGAACTTTACAAGTTCAAGTTACGGAAGCATAAGAAATAGGTACACAGAGGGGTGATGGATTCAAATCTAGTTTTAGAACAATTAATTACTCTAGTGATGATCTGAAGAATATACCAGTGGAGGAGAGGGGAATGTGGCGTGACTGTTGAGGGGCCATATTAATGGGTAACCAGTTCCACTCCTTTCTGCAGTGTGAAACTAGAAACCACTGCAGGCTCATAAGCAACATCTGAGAACCTAGACTTCTTAGTGTGGTGGGAAGGATACCATAGTGACCAACCAATGAAATGTGGCAGAGGGGATCACCCACTACTCCAAAGTCCCCAGCCCTTCTGGATACACAAAACGTGCACACGGAATGACTGGTGCCAAACTACATCATCTGGTAACAATGACCCTGCTAGAATTCCAATTTTCCTGAACATGGGCAGCATAAAGGAACATGCCCAGCCTAAGCCTATTTGCCAGTATTACCTGTTACCAGAAACAAATTAGCATAAACACTGTAGGGAGGGATGCCAAATTGTGCAAAATATATATAGGCTCAGGCAGGCCTCAGAAAAAGTACCTGCAAGCCAGGCACGGTTGCTCACGCCTGCAATCCCAACTGCAGGAGGCCAAGGTGGGAGGATCGCTTCAAGCCAGAAGTTCAAGACCCACCTGGTCAACACAGTGAAACCCCATCTCTATTTGAAAAAAAAAGAAAGAAAAAGCACTGCAAGGAACAAAAATTGCCAAAAGGATTCTGTAATCTAGAAGATCAGAAGACGGTTTTCTTTAACAAAGAGAAAAGGGAAAGAAAACGTAAGAAAAGGTCGTAATTTCAGTAGCTAAGTAAAAAAAACCTCCATAGGAAATTTCTTATTTGTTTCTACCGTGAAATTCAGTATATATTCAGTTACATTATTCAATACCAGGTATTTTAGGTTTTGAGGAGCTATTCATGATAAAATGCAAAATGTAGGAGGAGCAACAGCAGATAAGCTGCAGCTAAGAAAAAGCGGCATTACCATTATCCCCCAGCTGACTTTTTGGAACCATCTGGTGTGGTTTACTCACTTCCAAAAACACCAAAGTATTCCTATAAATATGCCAGTGATGTCAAATAACAATAGCAAAAAGTTCTTCCCTCCACTATTTCTACTTTTGCTCCCAGTTAATTTAATATCAGCCTAGACAATTACAAAGGTATTTGCACCATTTCCAAAGTACTGATCAGACGCCTAAATTTAGTTCACTCAAACCAGGGCTAAATGAGAACATTTAGATCTAATGGGTCACTGAAGATGACTAGAACTTCCCAATCTCTCCACGTCATTTCCGTTAGTCTTTTTTTTAAGTGAAGTGAGTCATAGTGTATAGATATTTCTCTTCTGAATAAGGGTTTTTTTTTCCTCTAAAGAAAATGATATTTAAATAAACGTTATTGGCAAGTCTTAATATTCTTCTTGTTGGAATATAACATAAGCTGTCCATCAGTAAGGAATTTTAGTAAACCATTGTTACATGGTTTTAACCTAGTCAGGGATTAGATTATATTTCATAAGAAAAACAGCTAAAAGGCCAGGCGCGGTGGCTCAAGCCTGTAATCCCAGCACTTTGGGAGGCCGAGGCGGGTGGATCACGAGGTCAAGAGATCGAGACCATCCTGGTCAACATGGTGAAACCCCGTCTCTACTAAAAACACAAAAAATTAGCTGGGCATGGTGGCTCGTGCCTGTAATCCCAGCTACTCAGGAGGCTGAGGCGGGAGAATTGCCTGAACCCAGGAGGTGGAGGTTGCGGTGAGCCGAGATCGCGCCATTGCATTCCAGCCTGGGTAACAAGAGCGAAACTCCGTCTCAAAAATAAATAAATAAAAAAGAAAAACAGCTATAAAAACAAACGTCAATTGGAAGCGTGGCCCATTTTACAAAGCCTGCCTCTAACATGGAATAAATCTTGCCTTCATTTCACAAGCCACTATTGCAGTCTCCTTTATCTGAAACAATCAAATCATTCAAACTGAGATATAATGAATGGTGTCAGAGAATCAAAGAATTTAAAGAGAAAACAAGCAAAACACCTGACCCAGCCCCTCTTAAACTACAGATGTAGGCAGCACATGAGCTATTCTTTTCATTCACTCAACCCTCTCCTCTCTCCTCTCATTCCAGCTCCATAAAACCAATCTCTTTCCTCACCTGGGCTCACTCTCCTTTTAGACAGCTAAGCCAAATCAAACAACTGGATGATTTTAAAGTGTTTAAATGCTAGAAAACAATCTTTAAAGCTATCTATATACACTATCAAAGCTGACTTTTTATAGACCTAAATGCTTATTAGCATCTATGCTATTTATTAGCATTAAAGATTAAAAATACAGTTATGCTCACTTTATCAAACTGAACTGGCATAGAATCTCTGCCTGAAAAATTTGTTTTCTAAACTGCCATATTCCTCGGCATTCCAAAGTCCTCCTGACTGTTTTTTCTTTTCCCAATAGTTTTGAGTTTTTACATCTTTTTGTTTTAATTAGAAAATAAGAGTAACTGACCTGTTTACCAAGTTGTAAGCAAAAATTACATTGCTTCTCTAATCACAATAGGCTAGGCAAGCTCAAACTATGTCTTTGTATAAGGCTGCCCTCATTTTGACATGTAATATTAATTTTTTTAAACTTTCATTTTCTGCCAATTGTAAATACATTTCATTGAATCTCTGAAAAATAATGGTTTTGGTAAAATGATACATACCTTGGAAAACTAGCCACTTTAGACTCAAGGTCATTTGAATGGTTTTAGAAAATGCTACAGTTGTATGACAAAGAGCTAGCTTTACACTTAAAAAGAGAAAAGCAGCCAGGCGCAGTGGCTCACGCCTGTAATCCCAGCACTTTGGGAGGCGAGACAGGCGGATCACTAGGTCAGGAGTTCAACACCAGCCATGACCAACATGGTGAAACCCCCGTCTCTTAAAAAAAGAGAGAAAAGCTTCTGCTTTCAAGATTTTAGAGAAGAAAAATATCCATACAGTGGAGGTGAGAAAAGCCCACCATGACAATTTTCTAAGACCAAAAGAAACTACCTCCAGAAATGTGGCAATCCATTAAGAAGCAGGAAAATCTCAACACCTTGACTACCTTGTGCGGTTTGTGGCAAAAAAACCTTAAGAACAACGAAGGAACTTAACTGAAAACTGACACACTCTATAATAGTTGCATGCTTAACAGTTTTAACAATGCTTGGGTGACAGGTCAGGCCACCCTGGCTTAAAACTGTAAGAAACAGATGGGGCAGAGTGGCTCACGCCTGTAATACCAGAACTTTGGGAGGCTGAGGCGGGTGGATCATGAGGTGAGGAGTTCAAGACCAGCTTGGCCAATATGGTTGAAACCCCCATCTCTACTAAGAATACAAAAATTAGCCAAACATGAGCATGGTGGAGAAAAGATTTCTCCACAATGCTTCCACTTGTGATGGGGTACACCATAATCAATTCCAACACTTCAGATCAAGAATTTTCATGTAAAGCCCCATAAGACTCAACTGCATTAAACTGATGCAGAAAATCTGTCTACACATTCTCAGTTACTTGCAGAATTCATTCAACTAATTCAGAGACCAGATATGATATACAAGTTTTATATACTGATAATATGTATTAGTATATAGATTACAGTAGTTAGAAATATTAGTCTAGTGGAAACTAATATACACACTACAGTCTAAATAAAAAGAATCCCATCAAATAAGCTTGATGTAAATTCACATGAAAATCAAGGCTGCCAAAAAAAGGCATTTGTTAGTCAAGCATACCAAAGAACTGCTTAAAGCTTTTTTCCTTTTTAAGTGGTGCTCGAAACAGCTGATAGATCTCACAATTTGCCTTTTGAGCCTATAAGCTGAAAACAGAATAAAAGGCCTTCTCCCTTTATACAAGTAACAAAATCTCTCTATTCTGTACATTGCTTAATTTAAGATACTGTGCAAGTGTGGTTTTAATCTTCACAGCCCCCGCAATGACATTTAATTGGGAGCACGTATTTTCTTCGGAGGATTTAGCTGCTTATGAAAGGAAAATCTCTTTGTGTTTTTAACTATTTGTTTTATAGATATACGAGAAACCCTACTTTCCTAACTTTTTAACACACATAGAGATGAAGACTCCTAAGACAAGGTCATCTCAGCCATGACCAAAGACTAAGCTGCTGATTGAGGAAAGATGATATTTTAGAGAGGGTTAAAACGCTAACCTTCCTGATTCCCTGCCCGAAAAGATAGTATCATGGCCCCAATGGAGTGGGTACCGCAGGCCTCCTGGCCAGAAGGTTCTGTAGCCCCATATTCTCATGGCTTTCTGCTCCTCCTGGTTCAGCTCACAAAGCAAATGTCTCTGCCTCTGACTGGCCTTCCCTGAGCCCTGTCTCTAAGGCAGCCGGCACCTGTACTGGCTATGCAGTCGCCCCGTTAGGAAGTCGTTCTCTTCACATCACCCGTAACTGAATTCGCTTCTGTGTTTGATTGCCCTATTCGACTCTACGCTTCACTAAGACTACGATCTTGCCTGTACTGTTTAGCAAACACAATCTCCAGTGCCTAAGCGATGCCCAGTACAGAACAGGCTCGCCAACTCCTATCCAATAAATGAATGAACAGAAAGTGAGAAGGGGACTGTCATCCCTGGGACTCAACGCACAATGAGACTAGGAGAAAGGAAACGTGAAGGGGGTGAGTAACCTTTTTCCCCAGGGAGACAAAGGGAGAGAGTCTGAGGTGGTCCAATCCAGAAAAGGAAATAGTGGGGATGCTAAATCACCCCAGGGGACAAAGAGTGGACAGGCAGGGGGCGGGGTCAGGGTGCGAGGGATTCGCGCTTAGAGCACAGACCGGCGGCCCCCCGGCTTGAGAATTCACCAGGGCTGGAGAATAGGAGGGAGGTGGGGGATTGAAGGGGGCTCCAAGGCCACGACGAGAAACAGGCCCACCAGGGGGACAAAGAGAGCGGGAGGCGCAGTGCGTCGCTGTCCCATCGAATCCTTAAGCGGTAGGGGCGAGGCGGAGGCGAGACCCAGAGGGAGTCTGGGGCCTGGGAACCTGAGGGGGATGTTCCCGCGGCCTAAGCGAAGGGCCCGCCACGCTCCGGGGCGCTCCCGCACCTGGTAAATGGCCGCCCAGCTCCCGGACTTGTCGATCTGCTCGAACTCCTTTTCCATCTCCATGACGGGCCAGGGCGGCTGCTGTGCCTCCTTCTCAGCCCACTGTGCTGTCTGCCGCTCCAAGCCGTGTCGCGCTCTTAGCCCCGAGGCCCGCTGCAAGCCCCAACTCCTGCCGCTACCGCCGCCCTAGCCGCCGCTGCTTCTTCATGTCAACCGGCAGCCGGAACTACGCACCGCGCCTGCCAGGGGCTCCGCCCCTGAAGCATAAGGACCAATCAACGATCGAGAATGTCGACAAGCACTTCCGCGGGGAGGAGTCGGGGGAGGTGCTAGGGGAAGTAGCCATAGCACCGCGAGACGTCTAATAGCTCGCGCTCCCTCCTCCCTTCGGGGGGCTCTGGGCTCGGGCGTGGCTCTCGCGGGTTGCCTAGGCGATCCCGGGAGCCCCGCCCATGGCGCGTGGGCTCGCCAGGCCCGGGAGGTCCTTGAGTTCCAGCCTCCACCTTGCCCTTTGAGTCACAGAGTGAGTGGCCTTAAAGTAGTCATGCACTTTTCCTGCAGCGCCAGAGCCCTGGCCTCAGTAATCCAAGCTAGAGTATGGGAGGAGTAAACCGTGATCCACTTCCTGCCTCCCAGCTCTGGCCAGATGTCTGCCCTCTTTTCATGAAACTCAGGAGTGTCGTGGTTCACCAGGCTGCTGGGGAAGCCCACTACTCTAAGGGTAGTGCCCTGTCTGAAACGCAGAATTTCCATTTGGGTGCTGCAGGAATGAATGGATGGAGTACTGAAATGATTTTTTTCTTTTCTTTTTTTTACTGGAATGATTTTCTTTCTTTTTTTTTTCTTCAGAGACGGAGTTTCACCATGTTGGCCAGGATGGTCTCGACCTCTCGACCTCGTGATCCGCGCGCCTCGGCCTCCCAAAGTGCTGGGATTACAGGTGTGAGCCACCGCACCTGGCCTACTGGAATGATTTTAAATGTTTTCCAGAGTATCAGGGAACTCCTACTCAGACTGAACGAGGCAGAGCACAAATTTCCTGGTGCATTATGTTAAATAAAAATCATAAGAGTCCAGGCGCGGTGGTTCACGTCCGTAATCCCAGCATTTTGGGAGGCAGAGGTGGGCAGATGCCTTGAGACCAGGGGTTCCAGAGCAGTCTGGGTAACATAATGAGACCTTGTCACTACTAAAAGCTAAAAAAATTAGCCGATGTGGTAGGGCCAGCTGCTGGGGAGGCTAAGGCAGGAAGGTCACCTGGGTCCAGGAGGTGGCAGCTGTGGTGAGCTCTGATGGCGCCACTGCACTCCACCCTGGGTGACAGAGTGAGACCCTGTCTTAAAAAAAGAGAAAAAAAAAAAAGCTGGTCGCGGTGGCTCATGCCTGTAATCCCAATACTTTGGGAGGTCAAGGCAGGTGGATCACAGGATCAGGAGTTCAAGACCAACCTGGCCAACATAGTGAAACCGCGTCTCTACTAAAAATACCAAAAAAAATTAATGGGCGTGGTGGCGGGCGTGTGTAATCTCAGCTACTTCAGAGGCTGAGGCAGAGAATTGCTTGAACCTGGGAGGCGCAGGTTGCAATGAGCCGAGATAGCTCCACTGCACTCCAGCCTGGGCAATGAAAGCGAAACTCCATCTCAAAAAAAAAAAAAGTTCCGCACTAGGGTCTCAACAGACTAGACTAAAAATTAAAATGGTGTCACTGATGCTAAAGTCCTACATCATCAGACTGATGACTTTCACGAAATCACAGAGAGAGATACACAGCCTGATTTCCCAAACAGGCTAGGTTTAATCAGCATAATGAAGTTCCCTTCGCTTTAAACCTTACAACAAAAAGTAACCTGAAGTAACCCGGTATGAACCAATCAGTTATTTCTCTCTTGTTCTGTTTCCCTGTTCCTGCCTTACAAGGAAAGTAACTTTGAAATGACCAATCGCTTTTCATTCTTTGTTTCTGCCTTTTTCAGCCCTTTTCTGTCTATAAAAACAATCTCCTCTCATTGGGACACCTGTGCTATTTTCTGGAATGAAGTCTTGCCCGATAAAGAATCACAAATAAAGCCAGTTAAGACGTTTAAACGACATTGGTTGTAATTTTGTCTTTTGACATTTACAACTACCTGGGAAGTGTTGACTAATGCAGGTTCCTGGTCCCACCTCCAAAGGATTCAGATATCTTTGGTCTAAGGATGAGACCAGGAGTCTGCATTTTCACCCTCAACTCCAGCTGATTCTCTTACCTGTGATCCTTGAAGCACCCATGAAAAGGTTGGGCAGGCTGCCTTCCCTTGGGCTCTTCTTTGGGTTTAAACCATCCTCCTCTGGGCCTGGCATGTCATGTGGACATTGTGAACTGCAGGCAGTCAGAAAACCTAGAAGAGAAAAAAAAATAGAAGAGGAAACTGAGGCACAGAGATGTCTTCATTCTGTGTTGCCCACAGCCACTACCTGGGATTATCAGCTGAGTTCCAGCTCATTCCCTGAGTGCTTGTGGCAGGCACTATGCTTGGAATTCTAAGTACATATTCTCATTCAATCTCCACACCAACCCTCCAATACAGGTGATACTAAATAAACAAGGAAACCAAATGGCTGTGGTGGCTCATGCCTGTAATCCCAACACTTTAGGAGGCTGAGTTGGGTGCCTCACCTGAGGTTGGGAGTTCAAGACCAGCCTGACCAGCATGGCAAAACCGCATCTCTACTAAAAAAAAAACAAAAATTAGCAGGGTGGCATGCCTATAATCCCAGCTATTCTGGAGGCTCAGGCACAAGAATTGCTTGAACCTGCGAGGTGGAGGTTGCAGTGAGCCGAGGTTGCGTCACTGCACTCCAGCCTGAGTGACAGAAGGAGACCCTGCCTCAAAAAAAAAAAAAAAAAAAAAATAGCTGAGTGTTATGGCATGCACCTGTAGCCCCAGCTATTCAGGAGGCGAAGGTGGGAGGATCACTTGAGCCTGGGAAGTTGAGGCTGCAGTGAGCCATGATCACAACACAGCACTCCAGCCTAGATGACAGAGTGAGACCCTGTCTCAAAAAACATAAAATAAAACATTAGATGGGGTTGGCAGGGGGCAGGTGCTGTGGTTTACGCCTGTAATCCCAGCACTTCGGGAGGCCGAGTTGGGTGGATCACCTGAGATCAGGAGTTTGAGACCAGCCTGACCAATATGGTGAAACCCCAACTCTACTAAAAATACAAAAAAAATTAGCCAGGCATGGTGGAATGCAAATGTAGATCCAGCTACTCAGGAGGCTGAGACAAGAGAATTGCTTGAACCCAGGAGGGGGAGGTTGCAGTCAGCCAAGATTGCACAACTGCCCTTGGGTCTGGGTGACAGAGCGAGACTCTGTCAAAAAAAAAAAAATAGATGAGGAAACAGGCACAGAGAGGCAAAATTACTTGTCCAAAGTAGTACTGCACATTGGTATGGAAACCTGCATTCTAACCTGGTCTCCAGAGGAGTTCCTGCCTTGGAGCTAGGCTTCATGGGTCCAAGTTCCAACTGCATAAATTCTAGCGATGCAAGCTTGGGCAAATTTTCATTAATCCCTGCTCTGTGCGCTCCTTTGTAAAACAGAGATAATTAAAGTGTTTGCCTCATAGGGATGATGTGAAGATTGGATGAGTACATATCATGCTCTTAGTATACTGAGTGACTCGATAAATATTGACTATCATTACTCCATATCTTTAAATAATAGCAAATAAAGGAGATAAATGGCCAGGCATGGTAGTGCGTGCCTGTAGTCCCAGCTACTTGGGAGGCTGAGATGGGAGGATCACTTGGGCCCAGGAGTTCTGGGCTGTAGTGCACTATGCTGATTGGGTGTCCAAAGTAAGTTCGGTGTCGATATGGTGGCCTCCGGGAGTGGGGGACCACCAGGTTGCCTAAGGAGGGGTGAATTGGCCCAGGTCGGAAATGGAGCAGGTCAAAACTCCCATGCTGATTAGTAGTGGGATCGCATCTGTGAATAGCCACTGCACTCCAGCCTGGGCTATATATATATATATATATATATATATATATATATATGGATCATGAAACCCTCTTATGCAAAATCCTCCAGCAGTTCCCCATCCTATTTAGAAGAAAACCCAAATCATGTCTAACCCTCGGCCACAAGGCCCACGTGACCTGTGTCCCCTCGCTTACTTCCCTGCAGTCTCAGATCTATCTCCAAATACACAGGGCTGGCTCCCACCCCAGGCCCTTTGCACCAACTCCTCCTTCTGCCTGGATCATGCTTCTTAAAGATCTTCTCAGCTTTCGGGTCTCAGGTCAAATGTTACCTCCCTGAACAGGTCTTCCCTGACCACCATTGCTAAAATAGTCCCCAGTCACTCTCTAGGGGAGGAGCCTCCCTTTCCTCTTCTAGCTCCTGGTGACTCTTAACACTCATCTGTGTCTTACTTATTTGCTAGGTTGTTTCCTTTTCCTGCCCTCCACTGTCATGTTCTAGGAGGGCAGAAACCTAGACTTCTCGTCTGTTTCCTTGATATGTCGTTGAGAGGAGGGACTCAGACTCAGGTCTGCCCTGACTCTCTGAGGCTGGGTGCTGATCTGCAAAGCTCTGGCGCTTCCCTGCTAAGGCCTGGCCTAGAAGCAGCCACGCCCTGGGATCCTCCAGCAATGTGATGGTGGTGATTGGGACTCTTTAGTGATGACTGGTTAGAAAATAGACAAATGATCATGTGACATGGTGGCTAAAACCTTTTCCTGGCAGGCATGGCTGAGGAATGATCTCAAGTGGCTTCCCCAGCCTTTTCTTCATGGATTTAGCTAATGGAGGAAATCAGCACTATAAATCAATGACCCATTAAACTTTTTTAAATGTCCTAAGAGTTGTCAGTGGAGAAGGATGGCTGTTTACCAAGCCTCCAACAGATCACTGACTCCCAACTTAGCAAGGTCTGCAAGTTTCCTGGAAAAATTGGTCCTGATCTTCTTCCTGGGAGATGGCACAGTTTTAGGGGCTTGTGATCCCGAATGAGCCCTATGGGGTCTCCGATGACATGTCACTTCCTCAGTGACCTCCCTTCTGACCACTGCTCATAAACAGTGCCCTATCACTCTACCCCTTTTTCTTCCTGACACTTACCAGGCATTAGTGACTTATTTTTTCCCTTATGTTACCATGTGATGTGATGTTATACATTTGTTTTATGTGTTTATCATCTGTCTCTGCCAGTAAATGTAAACTTCTTAAAGAAAGAGACTAAGTCGATTTGGTTTATTGCTGTCTTCCCTGCACTACAAATCATTCCCAGAAGAGCCTATCAGTTCTTAGAAGTTTCTAGAAACAAACATAACAAGACTTCTTTGTATATCATAGACTCAGAGCTGAAGAGTCCTCAAGCTTCCTCCACTTACCACTGAGTACACGTAGCCAGGAAGGAATGTGGCTCTTCCCTCTGAGATTCACCCATGCTCGACTGAGGATTTGAGCATCTTGACCGATTGGCTGATTTAGGGGCAGCCACAGACATCCCTGTAATGCAATAAGTAATGGGGCAAAGCCAGGGCCCAGACCATTAAAAACTGGGTGCACAGAACTTCAACCTTCAGCGACAAACCATGCTAGCTAACAGCGTTACTTTTTTTTTTGAGACAGAGTCTCACATTGTTGCCCCAGGCTGGAGTGCAGCAGTGCAATCTCAGCACACTGCAACCTCTGCCTCCTGGGATCAAGTGATTCTCCTGCCTCAGCCTCCCTAGTAGTTGGGATTACAGGTGACTGCCATAATGCTTGGCCAATTTTTTTTGTATTTTTAGTAGAGATGGGGTTTCATCATGTTGGCCAGACTGGTCTCGAACTCCTGACCTCTAGTGATCTGCCTGCCTCAGCCTCCCAAAGTGCTGGGATTACAGGCATGAGCCACCATGCCTGGCCTAATAGCATTACTTTGAATTTTTATTTCCCAATACTCCTGCAAGCCTGGTGTTTATTCCCATTTGAGAGATGATAAAATAGCTCCTCAGAGAGAGTAAAGAGGTGAAACCAATGAACACCCAGTATAGAGTGCCTTGCATGCTGGATGACTGAGCACTGTGGCTTGGAGCTAGGAGCTTCTAACCCCGAGGCTGCTACTCACTAGCTTGCAGGCCTGGGGCAAGTTGCTTAAGGGACATCCTGGTGTCAGTCTGGATACTTTCCAGTGAGAAAAATCCAACTGAAAAGCGGCTTTCGCAAAATGGGGAATTTATTGGTTCTTGAAACTGAGACGTCCAAAGGAGGCTTGCTTCAGGCATGGCCAGATCCAGGAGCTCAAGCAATGCCACTGTGACTCTGTCTCTCCCTAGCTCTCTTATCTTTCTCCCCCTGTGCTAGCTTCACTCTCAAGCAGGCTGTCCTCTAGAGGGAACCACGATGGCGCCAGCAGCTCCAGGCTCCCCGCCTGTCAGCTCAGCAACTCCAGTGGAAAGAGCTTCTTTTCCCTGGTGGGCCCTGAGTCCTGGCCTTGAGTCTTACCGATCCAATTGAAGCTCATATGCCATCTCTAAGCCAATCCCTCTGTCCAGGGGAGAATTTGTTAAATGAAGAAACTGAGGCTCAGAGAGGCCACTTATTTAACCAATGTCATACGGCCAGTCAAGTGGGAATTAAATATAGGCAGCCTGGTTTCAGCATCTGTTGTCAGCCATGATGCTATTCAGTCTCTCCCATGAGCTCCAAAACCAGTAGTAATGACAATGGGGATAGTAATAATGGTAATCATTAGTTAACACCACCACTGTGAAGCCTGAACTATTATGATCTCCATTTGAACCATGCACAGAGAGGTTAAGCACCAGGTCCACAGTCACACAGATGAGAAATGGTGGAGTCAGGATTTGAATCCAGTTCAGCTCTATTTGCTGCTTCCAGTTCTGAAATTGTGTAAAATACATGAGTTCTGCACTATTTCAGAACTCACGGTAGGTTAGAGCACAGAATCTCCCACTCACATCTTCACTGAGCTCATTTTTATAGACTCCCCTGCCTTCTAACACCCAGAAGACATTTTAAACTTTAAAAAGAAACAAGTCATTAAAAAGAAACAAAAATAAATGCATAAATAGAATCCCAGGCTGGCTGACTGGTAAGAGCAACTTCCCCAGTGGGGGAGGAGGAGGCATTCAGGGGGAACTAGGGGAATCACGTGTGTTCTGAGAAAGAGGGTCAGAGATGTGAGGGAAAGTTCAAGGAGGGAAGTTGGACCCAAAGATGGAAACCAGTCCCTGCCCCGTGCTTTCAGCAAAGGAGGAGTCTGGGGAGGCTTTCTAGAGGCCATTGCAACTTCCCCACACTGTAGTTTGCAGGGTTGAGGCTTGGGGGGCACTTTCATTGCACACATGTGGTTCTGGGTGTGGGTTCCAGAATTAGGCTGATTTGGGCTCATGTGCCCCTGGGCAAGTTCCTTACCCTCTCTGATCAGTGGGTTTCCATCTTTTTTTCTTTTCTTTTTTTTGAGACAGAGTCTCACTCTGTCTCTCAGGCTGGAGTGCAATGGTGAGATCTCTGCTCACTGTAACCTCTGCCTCCTGGGTTCAAGCGATTCTCCTGCCTCAGCCTCTTGAGTAGCTGGGATTACAGGCATGCACCACCACACCCAGCTAATTTTTTGTACTTTTAGTAGAGACGGGGTTTCACCATGTTGGTTGGGTGGTCTCGAACTGCTGACCTCATGATCCGCCCACCTCAGACTCCCAAAGTGCTGGGATTACAGGCGTGAGCCACCGCACCCAGCATCTTTTTTTTTTTTTTTTTTTTTTTTTAAGACCATCTCGCACTGTGGCCTGGGCTGGAATGCAGTGGCACCATCTCGGCTCACTGCAATCTCCGTCTCTCGGGTTCAAGCAATTCTCTGCCTCACCCTCCTGAGTAGCTGGGATTACAGGCACCCATCACCACACCCAGCTAATTTTTTGTATTTTTAGTAGAGATGGGGTTTCACCATGTCAGCCAGGCTGTCTCAAACTCCTGACTTCATGATTCACTCGCCTTGGCCTCCTAAAGTTCTGGGATTACAGGTGTGAGCCACCATGCCTGGCCATGTTAGTTTTCCATCTTTTACAGAAGGCAGGGACGTGATGATTATATGAGAGTATGAATGTGAAGCACTCAGCCTGGTCTCTAGTTCACAGCAAGGATTCAAAAAAGTTCCTGTTGTTTTACAGTTGTGTAAATTGCTGAGTGAAAAAAGCAGGCTACCATTTCCAGAAGTTTTCATAATGTATGTTGCAACCTGCAATTTTACATCCCTATTTTGTTTGGGTTTTTTTCTTTTTTCTTTTTTTAGAGATGGGGTTTCTCCATGTTGGTCAGGCTGATCTCGAACTCCCTACCTTAGGAGATCCGCCCATCTTGGCCTCCCAAAGTGTTGGGATTTCAGGTGTGAGTCTGTGCTCAGCCAAAATTCTTTCTTTATTTTTTTGAGATGGAGTCTTGCACTGTCGCCCAGGCTGTAGTGCAGTGGTGCGATCTCGGCTCACTGCAATCTCCATCTCCTGGGTTTAAGCAATTCTCCTGCCTCAGCCTCCCGAGTAGCTGGGACTAAAGGCCTGCCCCACCACACCCAGTTAATTTTTTTGTGTTTTTAGTAGAGATGAGGTTTTGCCATGTTGGCCAGGATGGTCTTGATCTCCTGACCTTGAGATCTGCCCATCTTGGCCTCCCAAAGTGCTGGGATTACAGGCGTGAACCACTGTGCCTGGCCCCAAAATTCTTAATAATTTTTGAACAAGGAGCCCTGCATAGTCATTCTGCATTAAGCTTATGTAACCAGTTCTGAAGGTGAAGTATAGATTTTCAAGTTTTTGAAGAGGATTTGGAGCAGTTTTGTCTCTGAAGGCGGGAATGGTCTTCTCCCATTATTCTGGGAGAAATCAATGCTTTTGGGGAAAATCCGAAGACACTGATATTAGGCAGATGCAGATTCCCCATGCTGACTTGTTTAGTAATACTAGTTACGTTAGCCACACGTATGGGGCTTTGACTAAGAACTAGGCACTTTACCTTCATCATCTCTCTAGAGCTTCCCAACAACTCTTCAAGGGAAACTGTCATTCACTCCATTTCACAGATGAGGAAAGTGAATCCTGAAGTGATACGGGATTTGCCCACCGTTATACAGCAGTGTTGTGATAATGTCTGTAAGTTGGGTGGATCTGTACTGGGACCACAGACTTTTAGAAAACAGGAATGAATTTCTAAGCTTTGGTTTAGATAGGAGGCTTCCTAAAGTCCTTGGGAGAGTGTGTATATTTCTGACCAAGTATTTGCTCCAGTAGTTTCTGTATTTAAAGATAGAAGTGGTCTTCTGTCTGAGACTTGACTGTGCATAGAAGATATGCACAGCTGCCATGTTGCCCAGGCTGGTCTCTAACTCCTGGACTCGAGGGATCCACCCGCCTCAGCCTCCCAAAGTGCTTTTCTTCCTCTTGTGCTGGTGGGAAGCCCATGGAGAGGACTCCCATTTGGAATAACTGAAGGCAGAGGGACCTGGGCTTGGGGGGATCACGCTTAGAACTCTTGTGATGGCCTCACCCAGGACACAGGGAAGTGAGCTGCAAGGGGAACCACATGGGGATGGCGCTTTCTTCTAGGGGACACGGACATTCCCACTGCCCTTATCCTGGGGCAAGCAAGGAAGCCAGACTCATTGTGGGAAGGGGAAGGCCTTTCGCTTTATCTGGGCAAAGAGAAAGAAGGGGTCCTAAATTCTAGGGAGAAGGGATTAGGCAGCCATCATCCACAGGAGGTAGGCTGGCTCCCACAGCATGGCAGCATGCTAGAGAGAAGGGAAGGTGAAGACCAGCAGGAAGGACAGCATGAAGCAGGTATGTGGCTTCTAGGCACGATTTATTTACAATTTCGTTTTGCATTTCCTTTTTCTGCATTGTAATTCTTTTTACTTTTTTTCCCCTCATTTTTCCATTGCATTCCTAGAGGATCTGCATTGTAATTCTCACTTGTTATCAACAAGGCTTCAGTAAAATTTTGTTCACTGCTATGGGCTCATCTTAGCTGTTGAGTCAGATACTAACTGTCCCCAGTGTCAGTTCTCTGCCTTCATAGAAACAGAATTGTTAACTAGGCATTAGTTAACCTGCCCACCTAAAGACTACATTTCCCAACTTTCCTTGCAACTAGATGTGCCATGTGACTACATACTGACCAATAGGATCTGAATAGAAGTGATGTGCGACATTTCTAAATCATGCCCTGAAAGACTTCGTTCAGGAACAATGTGGGTTGGGGCTGGGGTCATTTTTTTCACCTTTTTCTTCTATACTACTGCCTGGAATGGGACATGGTGGCATCAACTTGAACTCTTGGACAAGAGCAACATGGAAGGGATGGAAGAAACCAAGATAGAGAAAGCCTGATGGCCGGGCATGGTGGCTCATGCTTGTAATCCAAGCACTTTGGAGGCCAAGGCAGACTGATCACCTAAGGTCCAGAGTTCAAGACTAGCCTGACCAACATGGTGAAACCCTGTTTTGTTTTGTTTTTAAAAAAAGAGAAAGCTGAGACTCTGACCAGATGGGCCAGCCCTATTAGCCTCAGACTGATCACACACTGTTACATGAGCAAGACATAAAAGGGCTGATATTCAGCTGACATGCACAGCTGATATCCTGACTGCTTGTAGGTGTCATTCTGATTGGTTAGAAATACATTTCCATGGCTGGGCATGGTGGCTTACACCTGTGGGAGGCCTAGGTGGGTGGATCACTTGAGTCCAGGAGTTCGAGACTAGCCTGGGCACCATGGTGAAACCCTGTCTCTACTAAAATACAAAAATTAGCCAGGTATGGTGGCAGATGCCTGTGTCCCAACTACTTGGGAGGCTGAGGCAGGAGGATCGCTTGAGCCCAGGAAGTTGCAGTGAGTGGAGATCGTGCCACTGCACTCCAGCCTGGGTAACACAGCAAAATCCTGTCTCAAAAAAAAAAAAAAAAGAAAAGAAAAGAAAGAAACTTCTGTTTGGTTTAAACCACTGTTAATGAGGGTCTCAGTTATAGTAATTGAACCTATCTTCAAGTCAATCCAGCCATGTTTTGGGGGTTATTAAGGAAGAGGGCTGGGTACCACTTTCAAGTAGAGATGGTGCTAGTGACAGGAGCAGCATCCTGGTTCAGACAGTGAGGAGATGGCAGACAAGGGCAGTAGATGCCCTGGGAGAAACAGCTCACTGTGGTTGCCAAGCAACCACAAGCATGGGCCAGGGACATGAGAACATCCCCCAGAGATTCTGAGTAATATCCTGCAGAAAGAACCTGATTAAAGTGTGGTCTTCTTAGGGTCATGGGGTTCCGTTGTTAGATATTAAAGAGGAAGATGGAAATCTGGGGGACAGCTAGGGTTATAAATAGGGCCCAGTGAATGTTAATTCCCTTCTGAGGCAGACACTATTGGTTGCCAGTCTGCTTATCTTTCCCTTCCCCCTTGTTGGCTCACAGTGCCTGTCCATTTCAGTGCCTGAAAAACATGAGAGGCCCCTTCCTTTGCATTAGGGCATGGGCGTGGGACCCAACAGCAGGATTGCAAAATCTGCCTAAGAGCTTCTGGGAAAGGTTTTCCCTTCTTGTAAAAGAGACATGTGGGGCCGGGTGCAGTGGTTCATATCTATAATCCCAGCAATTTGGGAGACTGAGGCGGGCGGATCATTTGAGGTCAGGAGTTCGAGACCAGCCTGGCCAACATGGGGAACCCGTGTCTCTACTAAGAATACAAAAAATTATCCAGATGTGGTGGTGGACACCTGTAATCCCAGCTACCCAGGAAACTGGGGCAGGAGAATTGCTTGAGTCTGGGAGGTGCAGGTGGCAGTGAGTCAAGATCGCGCCACTGCACTCCATCCTGGGTGACAGAGTGAGACTCCATCTCTTTTTATCTTTTTTCCTTTTTTTCTTTTATGTCCTTCATTATCTAGTTTATAGAGACTCCATCTCAAAACACACAAACAAAAAAAAAGGCATATGAAAGGATTTTTTATTTTTATTTTTTAAAAAACCAGGTTAAGATAGAATAGCAAAAAGATAGAAAGTACTTAGGTCCTTGACATCTTTATCAAATCGTACCTGGGACTGCCTAGCTCTGGACTTGTTTGAAGACATCATAAACATTTTTTTTTTTTTGAGACAGAGTTTCGTTCTTGTTACCCAGGCTGGAGTGCAATGGTGTGATCTCGGCTCACCGCAACCTCCGCCTCCTGGGTTCAGGCAATTCTCCTCCCTCAGCCTCCTGAGTAGCTGGGACTACAGGCACAAGCCACCATGCCCAGCTAATTTTTTGTATCTTTAGTAGAGACGAGGTTTCACCATGTTGACCAGGATAGTTTTGATCTCTTGACCTCGTGATCCACCCACCTCGGCCTCCCAAAGTGCTGGGATTATAGGCGTGAGCCACCGCGCCCGGCCCAAACATTTTTACTATTGAAGCCACTTTGGGCTCACTTTTGTGTTACCTGCAGCTGAGAGCATGCTAACTGATACAAGGTCTTTGTCTTCTGTCTCTTCCTTCAGCCCTATGGGACACAGGTTTAGCCACGTTCCTTCCCCAGAGCACCAGTTGCTTTGGAAGTCAAGATCTTTTGGAAACCACCTGTATTAACTTATTCATCACTGCCCACTAAATGAGATTCTTTCTGGTCACTCCTTACTTCTTCATTTCAGGAGTGAGACTGTATCTGGTGGGGTGAGAGCAGAACCTCGGCCTTCCTGCAACTCTGTATTTGGGTACGGAATGACCCTCTCATATTGGTCTTAGCAATCTGCACGTGTCTCTCTCAGCAGACTCTCAGCCCTCACGGTTGTGGATAATATACTACATCCCCAGGGCCTCGCCCAGGAACTGGGTGAGAAGAGGTGTTCCCTGAATGCTTGTCAAATGAATATATGAAGAATTAATCATCACATCCCATGTTATTACCTCCCCAAACGGAGCCAACTTCCCTCCCACTGCCTTCCTGCATTCCTCTAGGACAAGATGGTTCTTGCAGAGAGTGAGGATGAAGAAGAGGCTAACCCAATTCTCATTTTCCAAGCAGCTTTTAATCCTTGCCTTCTTAAATTACCCTTAATCTAACCACTTTCAGCCTTGACGTTGGTTCAACACTGAGGCAACTCTGACTTTGGTCTTCTCAAAGAAAAAAAGAAACAAGGAAAGAAGGAGGAAGAGATGGAAACTCTGTGTATTTGAATTAGAGAAGCAATTTAAAGTGTCTTCACATGCAGAGCTGTAAGTTCTAGCACTGGAGGTAGATTTTTGTTCTTTTTTTTTTTGAGATTGAGTTTCGCTCTTGTTACCCAGGCTGGAGTGCAATGGCACGATCTCGGCTCACAGCAACCTCCACCTCCTGGGTTCAAGCAAGTCTCCTGCCTCAGCCTCCCGAGTAGCTGGGATTTCAGGCGCGTACCACCATGCCCAGCTAATTTTTGTATTTTTAGTAGAGATGGGGTTTCACCATGTTGACCAGGATGGTCTTGATCTCTTGACCTCGTGATCCACCCGCCTCGGCCTCCCAAAGTGCTGGGATTATAGGCATGAGCCACCGCGCCCAGTTGATTTTTGTTCTTATTTCTGTTTTTTCTTTTTTTGAGATGGAGTCTCGCTCTGTCACCCAGGCTGGAGTGCAGTGGCATGATCTCAGCTCGCTGCAACCTCTGCCTCCCGGGTTCAAATGATTCTCCTGCCTCAGTCTCTGAGTGGCTGGGATTACAGGTGTGCACCACCACGCCTGGGTAATTTTTGTAGTTTTAGTAGAGACGGGGTTTTATCATATTGGTCAAACTGGTCTCGAACTCCTGACTTTGTGATCTGCCTGCCTTGACCTCCCAAAGTGCTGGGATTACAGGCATGAGCCACCGTGCCCAGCCTCTTATTTCTTTTTCTTATCACAAAAGGAATACACATTCAATGAAGAAAACTTAACAAGTGTATATGCAAGAGACAGAATTTACTCTTTTTCTTTGTTTTTTTTTGTTTGTTTGTTTTTTTGCTTTTTTTTTTTTGAGACAGAGTCTTGCTCTGTTGCCAGGCTGGAGTGCAATGGCGTGATCTCAGCTCACTGTGACATCTGCCTCCCAGATTCAAGCAATTCTGCCTCAGCCTCCTGAGTAGGTGGAATTACAGGTGGGCACCACCACACCAGGCTAATTTTTGTATTTTTAGTAGAAATGGGTTTTCCGCATGTTGGCCAGGCTGGTGTCAATCTCCTGACCTCATGATGTGCCCGCCTCAGCCTCCCAAAATGCTATAGGTGTGAGCCCCCGCACCTGGCCATACAATTTACTTTTAACTCTCACCACCTGTGCTGGTCACTGCTTACGTTTTGGTAAACACATTTTCACATGTTCTTAAGTCTTTCTGTCACCTCATCTCGATCTTCGTTCCCCCTTTATTCTAACTCCTCCCCTTTCACTCTGTCTTTCTCCAGATCTCTCTTTTTTCTCAAATTTTTTTTTTTTTTTTTTTTTGGTGTGGTGACAGAGTCTCCACAAAAGACACAAAAGAGATTGTGCAGTGGCACAATCTCAGCTCATTGCAACCTCCGTTTCCTGGGATCAAGCGATTCTCCTGCCTCAGCCTTTCAAGTAGGTGGGATTACAGGCATATGCCACCACACCTGGCTATTTTTTTGTTGTTTTTAGTAGAGACAGGGTTTCACCATGTTGGCCAGGCTGGTCTTGAACTCCTGTCCTCAGGTGATCTGCCCACTTCAGACTCCCAAAGTGCAAAAGAAATAAATTCCCCAGCTCCTCGCTTCTCAGATACAAAAATGTGGAGGCATGGCCTCACAGTCTCTCAAATGTCCCCGGTGGGTTTCAGCCTCACTGACCCAGTGGGAACCTGCTCATTCTTGTTTTTTCCCAGACATTATTTAAAGATATGTTTATTTGAAGACATCAGGAGCATTTTTACTATTTAAGCCACTTTGGATTGCCTTGTTACTTGCAGTTGAGAGCATGCTAACTGGTACATGGTCTTTATCTTCTGTCTCTATCTTCCTCCTGCCCTATGGGTCTGAAGTTCAGCCACATTCCTTCCCCGGAGCCTTTGTTGCCTTGGAAGTCAAGATCTTTTAGAAGCCACCTGCATCAGCTTGTCACCACTGTCCTAAAAAATAGTCTTCATCGTCATTCCCCACTTCCCCACTCCTCACCTGCTGCCTCCAAGGATCTCCCTGGTACCTAATTACTTGCATTTCAATCCTTGTCTCAGAGTTGGCTTCTGAAGGAACTTAGATGGACACGGCAGACTTTTCGCGTTTCCTTTTGTCTAACTAAAAGGCTTCAAATAGAAATGTCTTCTTCGACTGATTGTGAATCCAAACATTTCTGGCATATTTAAATAAGCAGATCGTCCCAACTTTTAGTCCTCAAGATATCAAAACTATCACATCTCCCTCCAGCAGCCCCCCATTACACACCTACTTTGTGCCAGGCACTTTACATGTGCAACAGGACCATGTGAGGGGTGCTCCGAGTCTCTTGGCCTAAGTTCAAAGTTCATTCATTAAACCATTGGGGTCAGCCACCTGCTTTCACTGCTCATTGTGGAGTCATTTCAGCAGAATGGCAGCCCACCCTTATGCCTATCCTACTGCGGATATAAAGGAGAAGAGGAAAGAGAGGATGCCTTGCTTCTTCTGCTCCCCCACCCACTGCCCCAGCTCCAAGCCACTAGAATCATGAGTCTAGCTTGAACTGGGTAACATGGGAAGAGGGGGTCTAGAATAATTTTGAATCAAATCTGAGAATGAAGTTTTTTCCAAGGAAATTTATATTGAACTGTATAAAAACATATACAGAAAAGTATATGTATGTGCACACACCCACACATATACCGTAAGTGCACAGCTCAATGAATTTCCCCAGACTACACATGCTCACGTAACCTGCACACAGACCAAGATATAGAACTCTACCAGCCTCTCAGAAAGCCACCTGTTCCCCTCCTAGTCACTACCCTTCACCAAGGGTGACCACTATCCTGTTAACACCCTGGATTGCTTTTGACTGTTTTTGAACTTCACATGAATGAAATCATGCAGTGCATGCTTTTTTTGTGCCTGTCTTCTTTCCTTCAACATCATGACCTTGAGATTGGGTCTAGCTGTGCTTCACTTGTTTAAACTGACATTCTAATTGGAGGAGGTTTGGGCTTTAAGACCTGAAATAGACAGCTTTGTAGCCAAAGAGTCAGTCAGGCATGTTACGGAATTGTTGAGAGGTCGGTTGAAGAAGCCCACTCTTTAATAGCTCTGTGACTTTGGGCAACTCACTTAAGTTCTTCTTTCTCTGTTTCTTTAAAGTGGGGATAACTATTGGTTCCTACCTCAGAAGCTCATTGTGAAGATTCGATGAGTTAATACATGCCAAAAGCTTAGGCGAGTGCCTGGCACAGGGGCGGGGCCACCTGGGAGCTTGCCACTACCTCTGCTCCTGCCTCTACTACCACTACTCTGTTATTCTGAACATTCCCCAGAGGGAAAAAGGAAATTTCAACAGAGACCGTTTGGTAGCAATTATTGTAAAAATAAAGTGGTTCCATAGTTACACCTCAACAAGTTGAGACGTATCACTGAACCAGTTAGACATGTGCCATCTCAGTTAAAGTTCACATCAACCCTGAGAAGTGAATGCTGTTTTGACAAATGAGGCAACTGAGGCTCAGAGGGAGAAGCAACACACTTCTCAACTCACTCCGTGAAGGTTACAGAGCAAGTTGGTGGTGGAGCCAGGGTCTCTGTGACCCTGCGTGTTCTCCTTGCCTTGTGCCTAATTCTCATCTCCTGCTGGAGCTGGTGGTCCTTAGGATGCACTACATGACCCCACTGGGCTGCCCTTGGCATGACCCTCCTTTGTGGTGCTGCTTTAGAACTTACCAAAATATTTTCTGTGTGGACTTCCCATCAGCCCATTCACGAGGCTTAATCTTTCTTGTGGATCTCGTAAGCAGCACTTTATGAAATACCAGGTGAGTCAGTCATACTCAGCAAACAGGTTTTATGATTGACTAAGAATGTTGGGGCTTTTTGCTGAAATTAGCCAACTGAGGTAATAGAATTCTTCTGTTGCATATCACAGAAATTCGTTCTGGCTGGGCTGGGCATGGTGGCTCACACCTGTAATCCCAGCACTTTGAGAGGCTGAGGTGGGCAGATCACGAGGTTAGGAGTTCAAGACCAGCCTGACCAACATGGTGAAACCCCATCTCTACTAAAAAGAATTATCTGAGAGTGGTGGTGGGTGCCTGTAATCCCAGCTACTCAGAAGCCTAAGGCAGGAGAACTCCTTGAACCCGGCAGGCAGAGATTGCAGTGAGCCGAAATTGTGCCATTGTACTCCGGCCTGGGCAAAAAGAGTTAAACTCCATCTCAAAAAAAAAAAAAAAAAAAAAAGAAAGAAAGAAAAGAAAAGAAATTGGTTCTGGCCAACAGGAACAGAAAAGGAATTTGTTAGAAGGACGGAAGGATGAAAGGTACTATTTAGAAATGGAGGAAGAAAGCCCCAGAACCAAGTTTTGAAAGAACTGGACACATGATTCCCTGGGGGATCTTGCTGGCGTCAGCTGGCAAGAGTGCTCTTCAGCTCTGAGGATGTGGCACTCAGGACACTTGGCTGCAAGTAACAGAAAACTCAACTCAACCTGGCTTAAGCAGTAAGAGAGTTTATTGGTAGGAAGGGCAACACCAAGGTTGGTTGATTCAGAGGTTTGAGAATGTAATTGAGATCCAGGGTTCTCCCTCTTTCTCGCTATTACTATCCACATGTTGGCTGTATCTGAAAGCTAGTTCCCTATGGCTGCAAAAGGGGGCTGCCAGTAGTGATTATGATCGTAAGATCATTTGCTAAAACATACAGTGCAAAAGAGAGGGAGTGTCTCCCCATAGTTCTCTCTCTCGAGAGTAAGAAAATGTTGCTGCCAGAAGTCCCCAAGAAATCTATCCTGGTGTTTTTTTATTTCTGTTTTTTTGAGACAGGGTCTCACTGTGTTGCCGAGGCTGGAGTGTAGTGGTTCAATTATGGCTCACTGCAGCCTCAACCTCCTGGGCTCAAGTGATCCTCCCCCCTCAGCCTCCTGAATAGCTGGAACTACAGGAGTGCACTACAGCCAGGTAATTAAAAAAACTTTTGTTCTATAGAGACAGGGTCTCACTATGTTGTCCAGGCTGGTCTTGAACTCCTGGCCTCAAGTGACCCTCCCACCTTAGCCTCCCAAAGTGCTGGAATTACAGGTGTAAGCCGCTGCAGCCAGCTACCCTCTTGTCCTATTGGACAAAACTGCCTTGGGCCTGTTCACTCCTGAATGGATCATTAGCAAGAGGTACAAGAGTTGATTTTGGCCCCCAGGGGACATTTGACGATGTTTGAAGACATTTTTGATCATTGTAACTAGGAGAGGTGCTAGTAGCATCTCGTGGGTAGATCCTGGGGATGCATCTATGTATCCTATAATGGACAGGACAGCTCCTCCCCATCCCTTACACACAGAAAAGAATGAGTGGTGCCCAGGTATTGACAGTCCTGAGACTGAAGAACCTTGGCTTAGACACATCAGGCACATCTCTGCTCCTGGGGTATGATAGGCTGGTGAGAGTCACTACAGTTTCCACTGCAAAATTCTTTTCAGAACTTTTTTTGTTATTCTGTTTGAGATTGAAATTTCAGAGAGGGTTTGTGTGGCTTGGCCTGGGTCACATGCCCACTTATAGACGAACAGAGTGCAAGGCATTGTGGTTGGCCTGAAATTCCCCCACAGGAAGCTTGAGATACTGGCATAGGAAGTGGGACTGACGTTAAACAAGCAAAAACGACAAAAAAGCCCACCTCAACTGGGATGAACTTCCTTAGTGACATTCCTTACAAAGAAGAGGAAGACATCCTGGAGGGGTGGGTAGAGGAAAAGCATGATATATATTAGCTTGACTTTATTATTTTCATATATTTTTTGAGATGGAGTCTCGCTCTGTTGCCAAGGCTGAAGGGTAGTGGCACGATCTCGGCTCACTGCAGCCTCCGCCTCCCTGGTTCAAGCAACTCTCCTGCCTCAGTCTCCCAAGTAGCTGGGATTACAGGCACGTGCCACCATGCCCAGCTAATTTTTGTATTTTTAGTAAAGACGGGTTTCACCATGTTGGGCAGGCTTGACTTTAGAGATGACTGTCATCAATTCCTTCCCTCCCTGTATGTGTGTGGCATTCCTCCTTGAGATATGGGGTCTGCCCCTCCACCCCCTTGAATTTGGCCTGGGCTTGACCTTGTGACTGTTTTGACCAACAGAAAATAGTGGAAGTGAAGCTGGGTCAGTTCCGGACTTCCTGCCCCATAGCCAACTGCATGAGAGACCGCAGGTGAGAGCCACTCAGCTTACCTGCCAGCCCACAGAACTGTGAGTGGTATCAAATAATTGTTTTTAGCCACTAGGTTTTGAGGTAGTTTGTCATGCAACGACTGATAACCAGAAAAACACATCAATATAATATACCTGTAAAATGAAGATATTTCTGTCTTCATATTTACTAATCGTATTAGCTCATTTTGCATTGCTATAAAGTAATACCTAGCCTGGGCAACATGGTGAAACCAAATCTCTACAAAAAATACAAAATTAGCCAGGCGTGGTGGCTCATACCTGTAATCCTAGCACTTTGGGAGGCCGAAGGGGGCAGATCACTTGAGGTCAGGAGTTCGAGACCAGCCTGACCAACATGGTGAAACCCTGTCTCTACTAAAAATACAAAAAGTAGCTAGGTGCGGTGGCATGCACTGTTAGTGCCAGCTATTCAGGAGGCTGAGGCGGGAGGATCACTTGAGCCTGGGAGGCGGAGCTTGCATGAGCCATGACTGCACCACTGCACTCCAGCATGGGCGACAGAGTGAGACCCTGACTCAAAAAATAAAAAAAAGGAATACCTGAGGCTGGCTAGTTTATAAAGAAAAGGTTTATTTGGCTCATGTTCTGCAGGGTGCACAGGAAGCATGGCACCAACATTTACTAACAGCCGGAGGTGAAGCTGGAAAAGGCACGTCGCATGATGAGAGAAGAAGCAAGAGAGATGCCAGGTTCTTTTAAACAACCAGCTCTAGAGTGAATGAATTGATGGAGAACTCAGTCATTACCATGGGGAGGGCCACACACCATCCATCAGGAGTCTGCCCCCGTAACCCAAACACCTCCCACCAGACCCACCTCCAACACTGGGGATCATTTCAATATGAGATTTGGAGGGGGAGGAACATCCAATATATCACTAATATTTTAGTTAAAAATATTTTTATTATAAAAACAGTAAAAAAAAAAAAAAAAAAAAGGTGGGCGCAATGGCTTATGCCTATAATCCCAGCACTTTGGGAGGCCAAGGCAGGCGGATCACGAGGTCAGGAGTTCAAGACCGGCCTGACCAACATAGTGAAATTCTGTCTCTACTAAAAATACAAAAAAATTAGCCAGGCGTGGTGGTGCAAGCCTGTAATCCCAGCTACTCAGAAGGTTGAGGCAGGACAATGGCTTGAACCTGGGAGGCAGAGGTTGCACTGATCTGAGATGGTACCGCTGCACTCCAGCCTGGGCAACAGAGAGAGACTCCATCTCACACACACACAAGAAGTAGTGAAAAAGCATCATGAAAAATGGGGGAAAGAACCAAATACCCCTAGTCACACAGATTTAACTCTATTCACAATCAGCAGTTAGTTGTGTATTATTGCAGTACTTTTTTCCTATGTAAGCTTTCAATCCAGCAGTTTGAGAGCATCTCTTTTTTCTTTACTTTTATGGCTTTTTGTTTTGTTTTGTTTTGACGGAGTCTCACTCTGTCACCCAGGTTGGAGTACAGTGATGCCATCTTAGCTCACAGCAACCTCTACCCCCACCCCCACCCCAGGTTCAAGTGATTCTCCTGCCTCAGCCTCCCCAGTAGCTGAGATTACAGGCACCTGCCACCACACCCAGCTAATTTTTGTATTTTTTTTTTGAGACAGAATTACACTCTTGTTACCCAAGCTGGAGTGCAATGGCGTGATCTCGGTTCACCGCAACCTCTACCTCCTGGGTTCAAGCAATTCTCCTGCCTCAGCCTCCTGAGTAGCTGGGACTACAGGCATGCGCCACCATGCCCAGCTAATTTTTGTATTTTTGGTAGAGATGGGGTTTCTACATCTTGGCCACGCTGATCTTGACCTCGCAATCCACCTGCCTCGACCTCCCGAAGTGCTGGGATTACAGGCGTGAGCCACCGCATCCAGCCTTATCATCATTGTTATTCTGATGGCCATAATGTCTTTATAACCAGCAAGATATAATAGCTACCTATAGTAGACTGAATAATAGTCTCCCTTAAAGGTGTCTGTGCCCTAATCCCCTGAACCTGTGAATGTTACCTTATGTGGCAAAAGGAGCTTTAGAGGTGTCATTAAAATACAGATCTTGAGATGGGTTGGGGAGAGTCGCCTGGGTTAGCACGGTAGGCCCAGTGTAATCACAGGGGTTCTTATAAAAGGAAAGCAAGAGGGTCAGAGTCAGAGAAGGCCATTTGAGGAAGGAAGCAGGATCAGAGAGACTGGAAGATGCTAGGCCACTGGCTTTAAAGACGAAGGATGGACCAACCATGAGTCAAGGAATGTGAGCAGCCTTTAGAAGGAGGAAATGGCAGGGAAACCGATTCTTCCCCAGAAGGAAGGCAGCTCTGCCAACACCTTGAGTTTAGCTCCATAAGACCCATTTTTGGACTTCTGGCCTCCAGAACTAAAGGATAATAAATTTGTGTTGCTTTCAGCCATTAAATTTAAGGTAATTTCTTATAGCAGCAATAAAAAATTAAGACATCACTGGCAGGGCATGGTGACTCACACCTGTAATCCCAGCACTTTGGGAGGTTGAAGCGGGTGATCACAAGGTCAAGGGATCGAGACCATCCTAGCCAACATGGTGAAACCTTGTCTGTACTTAAAAAAAAAAATATTAGCTGGGCGTGGTGATGCATGCTTATAGTCCCAGCTACTTAGGAGGCTGAGGCAGGAGAATCACTTGAACCTGGGAGGCGGAGGTTGCAGTGAACCAAGATTGTGCCACTGCACTCCAGCCTGGGCAACAGAGACTCTGTCTCAAAAAAAAAAAAAAAAAAAAAAAAGAAAAAGAAAAGAAAAGAAAGCTAAGACATCACCTTATTAAGCATTTTACACACATCATCTTATTTTATTTTCACAGCCGCCCTGAGGGACAGGTCCTATTACCTCCTGCATTTCAGAAGTGATAGAGGAGAGAGCTGGTACTCAGAGAGATGAAGGGACTTCCTCAGGCCTCACAGCTACAGAGCCAGGGACACATGCTGGCCTTACTACCTATGGCTGTACTTAAAAACACCACGAATATAGGATTTATCTGGACTCCTGTAAACATACAGACATTGGTCTATGCCTCTGTCATTTGCTATTTTGTTTCATTTTTTTTTCTGTTATTAACATTGTGAGTTCTGTGGAAGTCCCCACCAGCTACAAGATGAAAACCGCAGTTTTTGAAATTGCAAGGGTCATTGACTCACTAGACAGTCTTTTTTTTTTTTTTTTTTTCTTAGAGAGAGAGTCTTGCTGTGCTGTCCAGGCTGGTGTGTAATGGCACAATCTCCGCTCACTGCAACCTCCACCTCCCTAGTTCAAGAGATTCTCTCAGCCTCCCAAGTAGCTGGGATTACAGGCGCCTGCTACCATGCCCTGATAATTTTTGTGTTTTTAGTAGAGATGGTGTTTCACCACGTTAGCAAGGCTGGGCTCGAACTCCTGATCTCAAGTGATCCACCTGCCGTGGCCCCTAGGATTACAGACATGAGCTACTGTGCTAGGTTTAGACAGACTTTATTGATATTGACATCAAAGGGTTTCATTTAAAAAGGTGAAATCCAAGTTTGATCTGGGGTTTCTTTCGATGGGCCAGATGTAATTTTGAAGAACTGCTGAATCTTCACTGTTATGTCAACCTCCTGTTTTTGAGATTAAATTTTCATGATACATTTATAGAAAATCTGCAACCTCTGAAATGGAGTCAAGATTAAACACACGTCTACTCTGAAGATGGCCAAGAGTCTGAGTATTCTTTTCTGCTCAGTTGAGGTTTCCCCTCCTCCTGCAGGTTGGTCTATCCATGAGCTGAGCTCACAAAGATCAGTGTGGAGCCCAGCAGTGTTTCCCCAGAGTGCTTTTGCATTTACCTGTTTGGAACAATCTTTTATGTATGTGCTGGAAAACAGTCTTTCCCCTCATTCTGCACCAAATGTCTGCGTTTCCTCATCTTTCTTTCATTTGCTCATAAGTGTGCTTCAAATGGTGAGGGTGACCAAGTCCTGGACTTTCAGCTTCCTGTTACCCAATTCCCCCCTGGAGTCAAGATTTGCTTCATAGTTGTTATCAAGCTTGATTTATTTTCTTTTTCTCTCTCTTTCTTTCTTTCTTCCTTCCTTCCTTCCTTCCTTCCTTCCTTCCTTCCTTCCTTTCTTTTTTTTTTTTTGAGATGGAGTCTCACTCTGTCGCCCAGGCTGGGGTGTAGTGGCACGATCTTGGCTCACTGCAACCTCTGCCTCCTGGGTTCAAGCAATTCTCTTGCCTCAGCCTCCAAGTAGTTGGGATTACAACTGTGCACCACCACACCAGCTAATTTTTGTATTTTTAGTAGAGACAGGGTTTCACCATGTTGGCTAGGCTGGTCTCAAACTCCTGACCTCAGCCTCCCAAACTGCTGGGATTACAGGTGTGAGCCACTGCACCCAGTCTATTTTCTTTTTCTTTTAGATTTTAAAATTTATTTTCTTTTTCTTTTTACCTTTCTTATTTTTTTCCTTGAACCAGAACTCAGTTCGAGTTTCCCCAAAATATGCAATTGATAGACCTACTGTAGAGTCTTCGTTATAACTTTTTTACTTTTTAAAAATGAAGGCATTATTTACCTGCAGTAAAATTTATCCTGTTTAGTGTACAGTTCTGTGATTTTTTTTTTTTTTTTTTTTTTTTTTTTTCTGCGACAGGGTCTCTCTTTGTTGCCCAGGCTGGAGTGGCACAATCAATGGCTCACTGTAGCCTCAACCACCCAGGCTCAAGTGATCCTCCCACCTCAGCCTCTCAAGTAACTGGGACTACACTACAGGCAGGTGCCACCAAGCTCAACTAATTTTTTCTATTTTTTGTAGAGATGGGGGCCTATCTCAGCTCAAGTGATCTGTCTACTTCAGCCTCCCAAAGTGCTGAGATTACAGGTATAAGCCACCCCGCCTGGCCTGGTTCTGTAAATTTTGGCAAAAGCATAGTCATCTAACCACCACCACAGTCTAGGTTTAGAACCACCATATTGCTTGTCTTCCCAATTTCCTGGGGACCCTTTGTAGTCTGCCCTTGTGCCCACCCCCAGCCTTTGGCAACCACTTAACGGTTTTCTGGTCCTATAGTCTTCCCTTTTCCAAAATACCATATAAATGGAATCATATAACATGTACCTTCTGAGACTGGCTTCTGTAATTCAGCATGATGCTATTGAGGTTCATCTACATCATCGTGTGTATTAAGAGTTATCTGTCCGGGCACAGTGACTCACATCTGTAATCCCAGCACTTTGGGAGGCTGAGGCAGGTGGATCACCTGAGGTCAGGAGTTCAAGACTAGCCTGACCAACGTGGAGAAACGCCATCTCTATGAAAATACAAAAATTAGCTGGGCATAGTGGTGCATGCCTGTAGTCCCAGCTACTCAGGAGGCTGAGGCAGGAGAATTGTTTGAACCTGGGAGGCAGAGGTTGCAGTGAGCAGAGATTGCACCATTGCACTACAGCCTGGGCAACAAGAGTGAAACTCCATCTCAAAAAAAAAAAAAAAAGGGAGGGGGCCAGGCACGGTGGCTCACACCTGTAATCCCAGAACTTTGGGAGGCTGAGGTGGGTGGATCACAAGGCCAGCCTGACCAACATGGTGAAACCCTGTCTCTACTAAAAATACAAAAATTAGCTGGGCGTGGTGATGGACACCTGTAATCCCAGCTAATCAGGAGGCTGAGGCAGGAGAATCACTTGAACCCGGGAGGCAGAGGTTGCAGTGACCTGAGGCTGCGCCACTGGACTCCAGTCTGGGCGACAGAGCAAGACTTCATCTCAGAAAAAAAAAAAGTAAAAGTGACCATGGATAAGGGTGAAAATGTATAACTCAGGCTCTAAGGCCCTGTGTGAACCGAGCCCTGCCCACTTCACCAAGCCACTCTCTGTTCTCCAGTCTCTTTTCAGATCTGGCCACCTGGTCTTTGCATGTATTGTCTACTCTACTCAGGACGCCATTTCTGCTTTCTGCCTGGCTAATGCCTATTGTCACAGGACGCGGTCCTGAAGGCACTACCTTGGGGGTATGCCTAGGTTCTGTTGCCTTGTTACCTGTTTTTGCATCTGCCTTTCTTATTTACCACAGTGGTTCTCCACTGGGAGTGATTTTGCCCACCAGGGGACATTGGACAATGCCTGGAAACATTTTTGGTTGTTACAACCAGGGTAAGAGTACTACTGGCATCTAGTGGGTAGAGGACAGAGATGCTGCTAAATATCCTACAGTTCCCAGAGCAGCCCACAAGAATGAGCCAGCCAAAATTTCACTAAGGCGGAGGTTGAGAAACCTGTATCACAACTAATAACGTCATTGCCTTTTATGGCTGCCTTCCTGTTTCCATTCTCACTTCCCCATCTGGGCTTCCCTTGCCCCCTCCCGCCATATGTAGTTAGCCGTTCAATGCCTCTTTTTCCCACTGGAGTCTAAAGCCTAAGGGGCAAAGACTGTGTCTGTCTTTTCTATGTATTGCGTATCATAGGTGCTTAATACATGTGTCAAATGAATAAAAAAGCAAATGAACACTATTATTCATAAAGCATCTCTTTGAGGACACAAGAAGGCTTTCCTCTTGACTTCTGTCTTGGTTAACTCTAAATATTATTTGGAAAAAAATAAACAAGGGGGAGGACAGGAGGGAGAGGGAGAGAAAGGAAAGAGGAGGAGGAGGAGAAGACAAGGAAGAGGGAGCTAGTGAACAGTGTCTTTGTAGACTCAACCTGAGCTGGAATTCCATCCCTTAACTGTCACATAGCCAAGAGCAAGTCCCTTTCCCTCTCTGAGCTCATTTTTCTCATCTCTAGAATCAGAATCATAAAACAAAAGTAAATGTGCTAATGGATGGCAAGTACCCTGCATTTTACAAATATTAGTTTCGGCCGGGAGTGGTGGCTCACGCCTTTAATCCCAGCACTTTGGAAGGCCGAGGCGGGTAGATCACCTGAGGTCAGGAGTTTGAGACCAGCCTGACCAACATGAAGAAACTCCGTCTCTACTAAAAACATAAAGTTAGCCAGGCAGGTGGCCCATGGCTATAATCCCAGTTACTGGGGAGCCTGAGGCAGGAGAATCGCTTGTTGCAGAGAGCCGAGATCATGCCATTGCCCTCCAGCCTAGGCAACAAGAACGAAACTTCATCTCAAAAAATAAACAAATGAAAAAAGATAAATGTTAGTTTTGTTCCTTTCTCCCTTTCCCCTCCTCCTCCTGAGTTTCCTGGCCGGCATGAGTGCTCACTTATCTTCCTGAGCCCACTCCAGACAGCTGCCTGAAGCTAGGTGGACCGTTCGATACAGGCCGGTGATGTGTAGCTGACCTCCAGCACCCGCACCTCTCTGCCCAGAGCCCATGTGCTTGATGTGCGCATGGCAGGTCACATGTGTGGCAAGGGAAGCGTGCTGGAGTTGATGGCCCAGGCACCACCCTCAACCTCCGAGAGTGGTCAGTAGTCACTGTGGATAAATGGCACAGCCTCCCCACCCCTCTGTGAGGCAATTCTGAAGTGTATTCCACACCAACCTCCCAGGGCCCCTCTGGGACTGAGCCCCAGTTGCCTAAAAAGGTAACTCGTCTTTTTTGCTTGTTTTTGAGACAGATATCCCTCTGTCCCCCAGGCTGGAGTGCAGTGGTGTGATCTCAGCTCACTGCAACCTCCGCCTCCTGGGTTCAAGCAATTCTTCTGCCTCAGCCTCCCAAGTAGCTGGGATTACAGGTGCGCACCATCATGCCCAGCTAATTTTTTTTTTTTTTTTGTATTTTTAGTAGAGACAGCGTTTCGCCATGTTGGCCAGGCTGGTTTTAAACTCTTGACCTCAAGTGATCTGCTGCCTCAGCCTCCCAAAGTGCTGGGATTAAAGGCGTGAGCCACCATACCCAGCCACCAGCTCATTAATGTACTTTAACATGTTCCTCCCTTCTCCTTCCTCCCTTCTCGTTCCCACCTCCGCATTCCCTCATTGTTCTTCATGGGATCACCTCCCAGATAAACCACTTGCACTTCTGAGGTAGCACTTGCTATCTGTGCCCCAGGATTTATCATTTCCTCAACTTCATCTGCCCAACTTCTAACTGGTAGCATGTGCATCTTTTTGTATGAGTATTCTTTTTCTTTTTGAGATTGAGTCTGGCTCTGTTGTCCAGGCTGTGGTGAAGTCTCGGCTCACTGCAACCTCCACCTCCCAGGTTCAAGTGATTCTTCTGCCTCAGCCTCCCAAGTAGCTGGTATTACAGGCACCTTCCACCATGCCTGGCTAATTTTTGTATTTTTTAGTAGAGACGGGATTTCACCATGTTGGCCAGGCTTGTCTCGAACTCCTGACCTCATGATCCACCCACCTCAGCCTCCCAAAGTGCTGGGATTACAGGTGTGAGCCACTGCACCTGGCCAAGTTTTTTGGTGTTTTTCTTCTGGTTGTTGGAATCAAGTAGCCTAAAGGAGGTTGGAGAATGAATCCTCTTCTTTCTATCTGCCTTCAACCGAGGAATGGAGGTGGTGTCAATACCCCAGCTTTCTGATTGTTTTGCCATGGGCAGGTCTATGTAGACCTACCCCAAAGTCCAAGGAAGCTGAGAGGCTGAAGAGATGATACTGACATGCTCAGTTCCTTAGAAAGAAACATTTAATAGAAACTTACACAGAGAGGCCATGTCTGTGTCTCCTGTGATGGGCAGACAAGATGGTGGATCCCCACTTCATTGTCCTCCAGACGCAGAGCTTCTATACCATCGGGGAGGGGTGGTTCAGAGGGATATGTAGGACAAATGAAGTAAGATAACATCAAGGTTGTTTGATCTAAAGGCAGGATTTAGGGTCAGGACCTGCCCTTACACAAGGAATAATAGATAAACTAGAAACCTTAGAGGTCTTCTTGGAACAAATCAGAAGCCACCGTGGTGGATTAGCTTCCAAGATGGAGTTGCTTTAGCCTCCCCACTGATGCTTCAGGCATGTGTTCTACACAGGTGGGATTAAGCCTCACCTGCCCAGGGGAGTAACTGTGTTGATAACTTGCTTAATATTGGTTGTCCTCCTTTTCCTGTGTCTCTTTTCTTCTCTACTGGTGTTTCCTTTGCTTTCCAAATAAATGATTTGTCCTTGAATATTTGTCTTGGGGTCTGTATCTGGAGAATCTAAATTAAGATATGAGGTGTGCTAACATGGGATTCCAAACTAAGACAGTTATCAATTAGATCCAATTGCAAACAGTCTTGCTTTAACTCTCCCCAAAAGGACAGAATAGGACATGCTGTTCTTCAACTAAGCAGCACTTCTGTTTACCATCTGGGGCCAAAGCACGTGACTCCTATCCCCCGAGTGGAAGGACCTTGTCTTCCCAGGCATTCACAAGCCTCACACTCCACTCTTTGGCACATAAATCACTCCCTTTATTTCACATGAACATCGTGTTGTATTTTGCAGTAAGTTACCCTTACTAAAACACAGAGGACGCTCTGTTGGTAGTTTTGGAAATGTCCCTGGGGCTCTAGCTGGGAGTGTCTCTTGTTTCTATGCAGTTACCTTCTGGGGATAGTCAAATATGTTGAATGTTGGCAGGGAAGAGTCACCCTAGTCCAACACTTTCATTTGCCAAAAACAAGTTTTGCAGATGACTGATGGGAAGTCCCACAGTGTCTACCAATGGTATCATGCTACTTTATGCTGTTTTCTAAATGTTCTTTCATTTTATAACATGAATATAATGGATGTTTGCTGATTTGGGGCCACCCTGCATCTACAGCACTCTCTTCCATGCCAAGTAACCTGAGTTTCCATTTGGGAACCACCCCTTCTGGAAGTTCTCTCCATCAGGAAGTTCCCTTGAGCCTGTAACCCAACAAAGAGCATATGACTTAGCACCAGCCAACCAGAGCAGTGGAGGTACAATAACTACCATGATTGGCTGGGGGCAGTGACTCACGCCTGTAATCCCAGTACTTTGGGAGGCCGAGGCGGGTGGATCATGAGGTCAAGAGATCGAGACCATCCTGGTCAACATGGTGAAACCCCGTCTCTACTAAAAATACAAAAAAAATTAGCTGGGCACGGTGGCGTGTGCCTGTAATTCCAGCTACTCAGAGGCTGAGGCAGGAGAATTGCCTGAACCCAGGAGGTGGAGATTGCGATGAGCCGACATTGCGTCATTGCACTCCAGCCTGGGTAACAAGAGCGAAACTTCGTCTCAAAAAAAAAAAAAAAAAAAAAAGACCAGCCTGTACAACATGGTGAAACCCCATCTCTACTAAAAATACAAAAATCAGCTGGGCGTGGTGGTGGGAGCCTCTATCCCAGCTACCTGTGAGGCTGAGGCAGGGACTCCTTTGAACCTGGGAAGTGGAGGTTGCCTGGGTGACAGAGCGAGACTCCGGCTCAAACAAACAAACAAACAAACCAAAAAAAACTATGATAATTGGCTCAGAGATGGCCATGTGGTGCAAATTGGTCCAATCAGAGTTCATCTCGGGATTTGCTTGGTAGCTACTAAGAAGGCTGCTTTGTCTTGCTCCCTCATGAGCTTAGAGTGGTTGTGGAGCTAAGAGATGCACTTGGCTCACTGGACATCTCAATTCCAGAGGAGTTGTTTATTCCCCCGTCTCTTCTGTTGGGTCACCGTGGTCTACTGTGTCCCTTGACTGAAGGAGGTCACAGCTTCTGTCAGGTGGCCTCTCTGTAGAGCTCCCTCTCTCTGGAGCTGGAAACCATTTCTTCCTTTGCTCCTCCGGGCCACTGTTACTATGTGGGGGTGCTGAGGACCCCTCTATTACTATCTAACTGTGATAAACGCCCTTTATTACTACCCTGGGAGTGTTGCAGTATCCCCGGGCCCCCTAAACCCCACCTACATGTTCACTGTCAAGAGAAATTCTTTCTTCCCTCCCTTCCTCCCTCCCTCTGTTGCTCTCTTCCATCCTCCCTTCCTCTCTCCCTTCTTCTCTTTCTTCCTCTCTTTCTCTCTCCCTTCCTTCCCTCCTCTCTCTCTCTCTTTCTTTCTTGTCTTGCTCTGTCACTCAGCTGAATGCAAACTCCACCTCCCAAATTCAAGCAATTCTCCTGCCTCAGCCTCCCAAGAAGCTGGGATTACAGGCATGTTCACTGTACCCAGCTAATTTTTGTATTATAGTAGAGATGGGGTTTCGCCATCTTGGCCAGGCTGGTCTCGAACTCCTGACCTCAAGTGATCTGCCCGCCTCAGTTTCCCAAGTGCTGGGATTACAGGTGTGAGCCACCGTGCCTGACCAAGAGAAACTATTTCTTAGCTCACATAGTAATGTTTCATAGTTCAGGAACACAAGTCAGTGACAAACTTCTAGGTATTTCAACTTGAAGAAATTCTTCATATTCCAAGATCACTTTGCATTCTGAAAGATACCAGCCCTCCTCACCTCAAAATCTTTTGTGGAATCATAATTTCCGTAGAAATCTGCATATGCCTTCTTTCTTGGTTCAGCCACAGTATAGAAAGCTGCAACCCCCAGGGATACCATGAATGCTCCATCAATATGAAATTGCAGATGCTTGACCCAAAGGCCAGGCATCTGAGGTTTTGTCAAAGCACCGGAGGTCATGGTCGTTACTGTCCTTGATAGGTGTGCGAACCTCAATACCAACATCCTTCCTGGCCGATGGAAAAAATGATGGTCCCCGCCTATATTTTATGGACAGTCCATTCATAAAACTCTCCTCCTGCCAGGGCGCAGACTGACGTGAATCTGCCTAATGGCCCTGGGAAATAGGTGCCTTTATCGTCATCTTTGTTTTACAGATCGGAAACTGAGAGACAGAGACGCTAAGTGAGCTATGCAAAGTCACGGAGCTAGTAATTGGTGGCACTGATACGGGAGTGGGGGCAGGAAAGTGCTGGGAAGGGCAGGGCGTGGTCCCTGGCTAGGGCTTCACCCCTGGGCCTGTGCCCAAGGACCTAGGTGAGGACAGGCATTTCTGTTTTCTTCCTGGAGTATATTAAAGCAAACTGTAGGCCGGGCACAGTGGCTCATGCCTGTATTCCCAGCGTTTTGGGAGGCCAAGGCCAGCAGACCACCTCAAGTCGGGAGTTTGAGACCAGGCTGACCAACATGGAGAAACCCCATCTCTACTAAAAATACAAAAAATTAGCTGGGCATGGTGGCGCATGCCTGTAATCCCAGCTACTTGGGAGGCTGAGGCAGGAGAATTGCTTGCACCCGGGAGGTGGAGGTTGCAGTGAGCCGAGATCGTGCCACTGCATTCCAGCCTGGGCAACAGAGCGAGACTCTGTCTCAAAAATAAATAAATAAATAAATAAATAAATAAATAAATAAATAAAGCAATTGTAACTTTTTGTCATTTCACCAGTAGTTGATACTAAGTTGTTCTTTTTTTTTTTTTTTTTTTTTTAATGAAACCATCGTCTTATTAGCACACCTTCCAAAATTAACAATGACATCTTAGTATGAACCAGATAATTTCTAAGAGGGCTCCAGCTTTGCCATTCTAAGGCCTATGAAAACGATCTTCTCCTTGATTCCTGATCACCCTCCTGCTCCCATCTCTGTCCCTCCTTCTGTACACATAGACAGATACACACAGAGAAGCACACAGGCAAATGTGCAAACACAGAACTACACAGAAACACATGCAAACATACATAGACCAACTCAAGAAACCCCACGCAGAGATTCTAGCATACAGACACATAGATACACACACAGAAACAGACATCTCACACACACACACACACACACACACACACAGACACACATGTGGGCACACATGCACACACTCCTCAATCATTTCTTTTTTTTTTTAACTTTGTTATGAGACAGAGTCTTGCTCTGTTGCTCAGGCTGGAGTGTAGTGATGTAGTTTCCACTCACTGCAACCTCTGCCTCCTGGGCTCAAGTGAGTCTCCTGCTTCAGACTCCTGAGTAGCTGAAATTACAGACTCCCGCCATCACACCCAGCTAATTTTTGTATTTTTAGTAGAGACAAGATTTTGCCACGTTGACCAAGCTGGTCTTGAACTCCTGACTTCAAGAGATCTGCCCACCTTGGCCTCCCAAAGTGCTGGGATAATAGGCATGAACCACCATGCCCAGCTGATTTTTATTTTTTTTAGAGAGGGTCTCACTATGTTGCCCAGGCTAATTTTGAACTCCTGGGCTCAAGCAATCCTTCTGCCTTGGCCTCCCAAAGTGCTGGGATAACAGGCATGAGCGACCACGCCCAGCCCTCAACCACTTCTTCAGGAATAAAGCACACACCCTGAATTTAGACCGGAAAGCACTTTAAGCTGGGTGGGAACTAGTATCTGCTGGGTTCCCACCCGCCTTCTGCCATCTCCCTGGTGCTGACTCACTTTTGACCCTGATCTTTTCATTCACCCAGGCCTTTGCTTTCTTTTGTGCAAAACAAGGGGAACACTTCCAACTCGCCTCCTGACAACGAGGCAGGATCAGTGTAATTGAAGGACTGCACATGCCTTGTGTACTTATTAAAGTGTTTGATAATTACCGTAAAAATAGCAGCAGTGATGAGGTGATTATAAGCCCCAGCAGAAGCCCCGAATAAACAAAGAGGCCCAGAAAGGGCTCTGATGTTCAATGTTCTGGTTCTAGACAACCTAAGACCCACAGCCCTCCTGGCCCTGAATCCTTACATTTGCCTTCTATTAATACATGAAGATGTTTTTGGTGGCCTGACAAAGAAAAGTTTCAAAGTCCAAATTCCCCATTCATGCCATTAAGGGAGAAAGATATTTTGCAGCTTGGTTCCTAAATTAGAAGATAATTTCTAAATCATCTTCTAATTAAATGTCTTCCTTTATCTCTGCACCATTTATACTGCTGCTGACACAGCTTCGGAGCCAGACTGCCCTCAGGGTCAAAGGGAGGTGGGGTGATATATTCTTTTTTTTGAGACAGAGTGTCCATCTCTCACCCAGGCAGGCAAGATCTCAGCTCACTGCAAACTTCGCCTCCCAGGTTAAAGCGATTCTCCTGTCTCAGCCTCTCCAGTAGCTGGGATTACAGACATGCACCATCTTGCCTAATTTTTGTCTTTTTAGTACAGATGGGGTTTCACCATGTTGGCTAGGCTGGTCTCGAACTCCTGACCTCAGGTGATCTACCCGCTTTGGCCTAGAAAACTGCTGGGATTACAGGCAGGAGCCACCATGCCTGGCTGGGTGATACATTCTTTAGGTGCATCCTTGGATATGCCCAAACAGGCCCTTGGCTCCTGCCATGCCCTGCAGAGGACACTCTTAAAATATCCAGGGGACAAATGCTATTTTTGAGATGCAGCTTAAAGGCTGCCTTGTGGTCCCTACATAATCCGCTGTCACTCTGAGTATGCTTCAAAATAGATCTTGCTTTGCCTTTTGTCCTTCCAGGAAACTTGGTTTCTCAGTTTTGACTTTCATCACGAGTTAGATTTGCTGATTCTACAAGTCCATATAAATGAGCATTAGACACCTGGGCGCAGTGGCTCACACCTGTAATCCCAGCACTTTGAGAAGCCAAGGTGAGCGGATCACAAGGTCAGGAGATCGAGACCATCCTGGCCAGACGGTTTCACTCTGTCTCTAATAAAAATACAGAAAGTCAGCTGGGCATGGTGCCACATTCCTGTACTACTAGCTACCTGGGAGGCTGAGGCAGAAGAATTATTTGAATCTGGGAGGCAGAGGTTGCAGTGAGCCCAGATGGCACCACTGCACTCTAGCCTGGAGAACAGAGACTTTGTGTCAAATAAATAAGCAAACAAACAAACAAATAAATAACATTAGACAGTATGTACTCCTTGTTGTCTGGCTTCCGTTGCTCAACAGAATATCTGTGAGATTCATTTGTGTGGGCTATATCTGTGGTGTGTTCATTTTCATTCTTTTAACACTAAAATAATGTACACTAATAACATATTTAGACTATTTTAGTAAACTTCCCAGATTATATATTAAATAATATATTAGTGTGTGCATGTATATACATACATACATATATAGACACATACATACATGTATGTAGTAAACATTTATCCATTCTGCTGTTTACCATGTGGGCCATTTCCAGTTTTGGGTTATCATGAATAAAGCTGCTATAAACATTATTTCATTTCATTTCATTTTTGAGACAGAGTCTCACTCTGTTGCCCAGGCTGGAGTGTAGTGGTGCCATCTCGGCTCACTGCAGCCTCTGCCTCCCGGCTTCAATCAATTTTCTGCCTCAGCTTTTTTGTATTTTTAGTAGAGATGGTTGGCGAGGCTGGTCTGAAACTCCTGGCCTCAAGTCATTTGCCCACCTCAGCCAAAGTGCTGGGATTACAGGTGTGAGCCACCTCGCCTGGCCTGCTAGAATGTTCTCGAACATGACTTTGGTGGACATATGTTTGCATTTCTTTAGGGTAGGCATGGGGCCCTAACCTGGAGTCCACACAGGATCTGCCCTTGTTGTTCTGTATATGGTCTCAGTCTTACTGGCTTCTCTCATTGCAGGCACAAGCACCCAACTGCCTACTTGCCATTGCCACTTTTTTTTTTCTTAATTAATTTTTTTATTTTTATTTTTGAGATTGAGTCTCGCTGTCACCCAGGAGCACACTGGTGTGATCTCAGCTCACTCCAACCTCTGCCTCCTGGGTTCAAGTGATTCTCCTGCCTCAACCTCCCAAGTAGCTGGGACTACAGGTGCCCACCAACATGCCCAGTAGAGACAGGAATTCACTGTGTTGGCCAGGCTGGTCTCGAACTCCTGACTTTGTGATCCGCCCACCTCGGCCTCTCAAAGTGCTGGGATTATAGGCATGAGCCACCGCACTTGGCCACTTACTATTTTTATGGCCTGCCCTTTTCCCACTCCCACCCTCACCATGACCTTAGGAGGGGTTGGGGAAGTGGGGAGAGAGGGGAAATTGCCACTCAGATGTTTATTGACTTCTCAAACTTAACACGCCATGCTCTGGGGTACCGGAGTGAAATCTGGGCCCCTTTCTCTAGCTTTCCCAGCTCAGTAGACACCATCACCACTCACGTGGTCACGTAAGCCAGAAGTCAGCCTTGAGTCTTCCTGGAATCTGCTCTCTTGCCCCTTCTGGGCCACATTCAACTCATCCCTTGCAATTTCAGGCTGTCTTTTCAATCTGCCTACTTGTCATCACCACTACCACCTCTCAGGTGCAGCCCCCGCTCCCTGTCCTTCCCCCAGCAAACTGTCCAGCCTCCCGATCAGTTTCCTGACTTGTGTCTCACCTTCCTCCAGTAGTTTCTCCAAATGGCAGCAAGATGCTCTTAAAATGGAAATCAGACCATCTTCTTTTAAATGTCTTCCCACTGCACTTAGCCTCCAGACCAGACTCCCGAGTGGTGATCTACAAGGCTCAGCAGCCTCGGGCCACCACTTGTCACATGTCACCTTCCCAAGCACACTCTTAGTTCCTGAAATACACCACCCTCTTTTTCAGCTTGGGACCTTTTGCATATGCTGTTCCTTCCCACAATCAGCTGTGAGTCCATTGCATATCTTTCTAAGATGTTTTATGCATGTGCAAGCAAGTGTGAATATACATTCTGTTCCTCCCCATCCCTTTAAAGTGTTATGAGTCCATGCTGGGTGTGAATAAATCTGTAGGATGAACTCCTAAAAGCAGAATTGCTGTGGTAACAGCTATGGTCATTTTAAACTTAATGAATAATGCCAAAGTCCTCTGTGTGAAATCAGATCAGTTTCTACTCCACTGGCAAGGTATGAGACTGCCCATTTTCTGAAACCTTTACCAACACAGCAGACTGTCAATTTGGATTCTGATTAAATCAATGCATTGGGGATAAATGGTATCTCATTTCTCTTTTTATACATGAAATTGAGCATCTTTTTATATGCTTAAGAGCCATTTGCTTTTCTCTCTTTTTGACCTTTTTTTTTTGTGACCATTTTCCCACTGAATTGTTGGTTCTTTTCATTTCTTTCTTTTCTTTTGAGACAGGGTCTCACTCTGATGCCCAGGCTGGAGTGCAGTGGCATGATCATGGTTCACTGCAGCCTCAACCTCTTGGGTTCAAGGGATCGTCCCACCTCCTCCCAGTAGCTGGGAGTAGCTGGGACCACCGGTTGAAACCAGCAGATGGTGACAAAAGCAATCTCTAGTTGCCCTCACCACCATGCCCAGCCAATTATTGTACTTTTTTTTTTTTTTTTTGAGGTGGAGTTTCGCTCTTGTTACCCAGGCTGGAGTGCAATGGCGCGATCTCGGCTCACTGCAACCTCTGCCTCCTGGATTCAGGCAATTCTCCTGCCTCAGCCTCCTGAGTAGCTGGGATTACAGGCACGCACCACCCTGCTCAGCTAATATTTTGTATTTTTAGTAGAGACGGGGTTTCACCATGTTGACCAGGATGGTCTCGATCTCCTGACCTCGTGATCCACCCTCCTCGGCCTCCCAAAGTGCTGGGACTACAGGCGTCAATTTTTGTATTTTTCGTAGAGATGGGGTTTTGCCATGTTGCCCAGGCTGTTCTCGAACTCCTGGGCTTGAGCAATCCACCTACCTTGGCCTCCCAAAGTGCTTGGATTATAGATGTGAGCCACCATGCTGGGCCTAAAACATTTCTTAATTTGCCCATCCTCTCTCACCTGCTAAGATGTCAGCTCCTTGAGGGCAGGGACCATGCACGTCTTGTGCACCATTGTATCCCCAGCAGCTTCCACAGTGACGTGCACACAGGAGGTGTTCATGGTGGACAACTGTAGTTGTTTTCACTTTTTTTTGAGACGGAATTTCACTCTTGTTGCCCAGGCTGGAGTGCAATGGTGCTACCTTGGCTCACAGCAGCTTCTGCTTCCCAGGCTCAAGTCATTCTCCTGCCTCAGCCTCCCAAATAGCTGGGATTACAGGTGTGCAGCACCATGCCCGGCTAATTTTGTGTTTTTAGTAGAGACAGGGTTTCACCATGTTGGCCAGGCTGGTCTCGAACTCCTGACCTCAGATGATCTACCCACCTTGGCCTCCCAAAGTGTTGGGATTACAGGTGTAAGCCACCATGCCCTGCTGCTTCTAGAAAATTTTTATGCCTCTGCAAGTGTATTTATATGTACATGCCAACATATTGTTTCACTTTTCATTTACAAAAATGATTCTACTATGCATTGTGTTCTGTCCCTTCACTTTTTCTTTTAGTAATATCCTCAACCAATGACTCAGAAGGAAAATGGAAGGCATATGAACACACAGGGCACAGGAAAGGAAATCCAGATAGCTCATAAACATATGAAAGGACGTTCAACTTCCTTTCTAATAAGAAACATGCAAATTAAAGGTACACATAGATCATTTCTCGCCTATCAGATTGGCAAAAATCCAAAAGCCTGATAACACGCTGTGTTGGCAAGGCTGCAGGCAAAAAAAGCACTTTTGTACCTTGTTGGAGGTGGAAATTGGCACAGTCCTACTGAGGACAGTTTGACCATATCTATCAAATGACAACTGTATATACCCTTTGATGCAACAGCCACAACTTCTGAAAATGTATCTGTCAGCTCGTCTTGCTCAAGTGCGAAACGACATAGGCCTGGGGTCGTGTTTAGAGCCGAGGTTTATTGTCTGTCTCCCTTGTTAGAAGGGAGACCTAATGAGGGCAGGAACCTTACTGATCTTGCTCCCAGATGACTGTCCTTTGAACATAATAGATGTCACAAAGACCATGCTCACTCAGCATCTACACGCTCTTGCTCTTCTCCCTTTCCCAGCCTTCCTTGCAGTCAGGTTGGAAGTACATGGCTCATTTATGCCCAATGGGATATGCAAAAGTGATGGAAGCTATTTCCAGGTCTGGCCGTTAAAAAATTTCACTTTACCTTCTAGCTCTCTCTTTGCCTACTGTGTTCATCCCTAAGACTTCCTGTTTCAGATAGAGAAGGTGAGGTAGGAGATCAGCAGGGCTTATTTTCCAAGCACAAATCACAACCCTACTGATCAAAACAGGATGCAGTAAAGAAACCAGCTGAAACCAGCAGATGGTGACAAAAACGACCTGTAGTTGCCCTCACTGCTCATTAGCATAAAGACACTTCCACCAGCACCAGGACAGTTTACAAATGCCATAGCAATGACCTGGAAGTTACCTTATATGGTTCTGGGGACCCTCTGCCTCTTTCTAGAAAATTCCAAGTAACCCACCCCTTAATTAGCATATAATTAAGAGTGGATATAAATATAGGGAGCCCTGGTCTGCGGGGACTGCTGTTCTGGGCTGCTCTGCCTGTGGAGTAGCCCTGGTGTATCTATAGAGCAGCCCCTCTACTGCACACTGTGATAAACTTGCTTTCTTTTTTTTTTTTTTTTTTGAGATGGAGTTTCGCTCTTGTTACCCAGGCTGGAGTGCAATGGCGCAATCTCGGCTCACCGCAACCTCTGCCTCCTGGGTTCAGGCAATTCTTCTGCCTCAGCCTCCTGAGTAGCTGGGATTACAGGCATGCGCCACCATGCCCAGCTAATTTTTTTTGTATTTTTAGTAGAGACAGGGTTTCATCATGTTGACCGGGATGGTCTTGATCTCTTGACCTCGTGATCCACCCGCCTAGGTCTCCCAAAGTGCTGGGATTACAGGCGTGAGCCACTGCACCCGGCCCTCAACTTACTTTCTTCCACTGTCAGCTTGCTCTTGAATTCTTTCCTGAGTGAAGCCAAGGACCCTCCCAGGCTGAGCCCTGATTTTGGGATTCACCTGCATCAGCCTGTTGTAGACGGAGAAAAGCGCTTAATTTGTGTCAATGCAAAAGCAAGAAATTAGCCTTTGCTGTATTAAGTGGCAATGCTGGGGTTTGTCACTGCAGCATAGCCTATTTTATCCTGACTAAAGTACTGTGGTAGGTACTCAGTAAATACTTGCTGAATAAATGAAAGCTGTAATGAGCATTCTTGTGCCCTGGATGGACTACCATGCTGCTGGGTCAGAGAGTACATATTTAATACTTTGGTACATAGCACAAATTGTCCTCCAGAAAGTTTGCATCAATTTTTTTTTTTTTAATTTTGTTCGAGATAGGGTGTCACTCTGTCACCCAGGCTGGAGTGCAGTGGCACAGCTTACTTCAGCCTTCACCTCCTAGACTCAGCGATCCTCCCACTTCAGTCTCCCAAGTAGCTTGGACCACACACATGCACCACCACATCTGGCTAATTTTTTATTCTATTTTATTTTTTGTAGAGACGAGGTCTTGCTATGTTGCCCAGGCTGCCTCAAACTCCTGGGCTGAAGTGATCCTCCCACCTCGGCCTCCTAAAGTGCTGAGATTACAGGTGTGAGCCATTGTATCCGGCCAGTTTGCATCAATCTATACTTCCACCAACAGACGTAATGATAACTCACACATGTAGATCTTGCTGTGTTCCAGGCCCTATGCTCAGCACTTTGTACATATGCAATAAATACATGCCCACAACAGACCTAAGTGGTAAGTACAATTATTGTCCCCATTTCACTAATGAGGAAATGGCAACACTAGGAAGTTAAATAACTTGCCTCAAGTCACACAGCTGGTAGGAAGGGGAGTGTTTTTAAAATTACGAATTTTCAATATCCTACGTCTTCAAATGAATGGGCCAAGGCCCAGGAATCTATTTTAAAAAGACTCCCCATATGCTGCTGATAGTCAGCTTTGCAAACCAGGGCCAGGAGGACTTAAGTTAAAGTGCCAAAGAGTAGGTTTTAATTTTTTTTTTTTAATAGAGGAGATGAGGTCTTGCTATATTGTCCAGGCTCGTCTTGAACTCCTGGGCTCAAGCAATTCTCCCACCTTGGCCTCCCAAAGTTCTGAGATTATAGGCATGAGCCACTGCACCTGGCCACTTTTTTTTTTTTAATGCCACTATAATATAGGGCCCCCCTTGGCAGGCATTTTCCTTTAGATGGTCTTAAGCATTCACTGAACAGGAATAAACTGTTATAAGTGAATCAAATTTGTATACTTCCTTCTGTTAAAAAAAAGAAGAAGAAGAAGAAGAAGGCCAAGCATGGTGGATCACATCTGTAATCCCAGGCACTTTGGGAGGCCAAGAGGGGAGGATCACTTGAGTCCAGGAGTTTGAGACCAGCTTGGGAAACACCGTGAGATCACATCTCTAAAAAAAAAAATGTTTACAAAGAAAATTAGCCAGGCGTGGTGGTGCACACCTATTGTTTCAGCTACTGAAGAGGCCAAGGCAGTAGGATCACTTAAGCCCAGGAGTTAAAGGCTGCAGTGAGTTAGGATCACACCACTGTACTCAAGCCTGGGTGTCAGGCAAGACTCTGTTTCAAAAAAACACCAACAAACCAAAAGAAGAAGAATCAAGAAGAGAGAAGAAGGAGGAGAAAGAGGAGGAGGAGGAGAAGGAGGAGAGAAGAAGGAAGAAGAAAAAGGAGAAGGACAAGAAGAAGAATAAGAGAAAGAAGTACAAGAAGAAGAAAAATGAGAAGAATAAGAAGGAAGGGGAGGAGGAAGAAGAGGAGGAGGAGGAGAAGAAAGAAGGAAGAAGAGGAGCAGGAAGAAAAAGAAGAAAAGAAGGAAGAGTAGCTTTATTTATGTATGCCAGGTCAATTTCTTTAGAAGTGTATTATTAGAATACAATTTCATCTGTGGGGCTTAGAGACATAAAATAAGAGACTGAAATATGATAAGCATTTATTTGTTTTTCACAGGGATGCTTGAGCTGGGTGGTGGCTCTGTACCAGCAAGTTGTCAGAGGCTTGGGCCCCTAACTTGTTGTCCCATCCTCACCAGCATGTTGACCCCAGCCTGAGGTCCAAATGGCTGACCAACATGTTCAGGGGTCCTATGTTCTGCTCACATCTCATTGGCCATACCTCAGTCACATGGCCACTTCTTGCTGCAAGGGAGGCTGGGAAATGTAGTTTTTATTGCAATCAGCCATGTGTTTCTATGGAGCACTTACCCCTACAGAAGGGAAAAACTGATATGGGGACAACTCTCAGACTCTACAACTGGAGGCATTATTAAAGAGCTTAGAATTTAGATTCTGGAGCAAAATAGATTACTCATTCCCAATAACGCACTATGCCATATGGTTTCAGAATTTTAGCTGACCATGACTGCCAATTTCAGGAGGCCCACTTGGCTTGGCTTGGGGTTTGGGATATGCCTTATGGTTGTATAATGCAATAAGCACATGTGGGATCTCAAACTAATCAACAGCAATAGATTCAAGCCAACAATGTTTCTTTTTAAATTTCTTCTCAAGGGAGTCAGTGTCAGAAGTGAGGTTAATTAATATTTTTCTGATTATGTAAGAAGTCGCGTGTAGAAAAACTAAGAATTCTTGGTTTCTAGACATCTTTGGCTCTAGACATCTACTTTTTTTTTCAGCGGTATTTTAATTCCATAGATATATTGGTGTCCAGGAAGGGCCCGAATGGCCTGCTCCTTATTCTAATTCTATCTTTGGCATTAATAGACCACCCCTGCCCCCACCACCACCTGAACACAACTTGATTCCAAATAAGGTAAGAAGGAAAGTGAACACAACGTATTCATGGTTGTGTTCTAAGCACTCGGTTGGGTGACTTAGTCTCCTTCTTGGGGTGGTGACTGTTGTTTTTGCCTACTTAGCATCCTTCTCCTCTGTCTCTGTAACAGCATCACTGTTTTTGTAGAGGATACTCCTGGCTCACCGTCAGTTCATTTGGCTTAGAGGGGGCTGAGCCTACTTCTGGATTTAAATAAAGGCATCTGACCCAGACCTGGACAATCAGTGTACTCCATTCCAAGGATTCAACTCTGTACTTTTTTTCAGAACACTGGGAAAGAGAAGACTTTTTTGTTTTGTTATTAAGGTGGAATCTTGCTCTGCCGCCTAGGCTGGAGTGCAGTGGTGCGACCTCAGCTCACTACAACCTCTGCCTTCTGGGCTCAAGTGATTTGTGCCTCAGCCTCCCACGTAGGTGGGATTACAGGCTCCCACCACCATGCCTGGCTAATTTCTTTTGTATTTTTATTAGAGACAGGGTTTCACCATGATGGCCAGGCTGGTTTCAAACTCCTGACCCCAAGTGATCTGCCCACCTTGGCCTTCCAAAGTACCGGGATTATAGACATGAGACACCGCCCCTGGCTGAAAGAGAAGTTTTTTCAGTTGGACTTGAAGCTAGTGCAGTGTGAGCCTGGAGCTGCTGTCATCTACCTTTGCCATCATATATGCATTTCTTCATTCAGCAAATACTTACTGAGCATGTACTATGTGCCAGACAGTGTTCTAGGTACTGGGCTGTATACAAAAAACAAAACCCCCCTACAAAATCCTTGTCTTTAAGGAGGAAGTTGACATTCTAACGGTGACAGGGATACAGAAAATAAATACATAAATGTGAAATACAGTCAGAGAATGATAGGTGATATGGAGCAAAAAACAAAACAAAATAGTAGCAAAGGCTGGGCATGATGGCTCACATCTGTAATCCTAGCACTTTGGGAGACTGAGGCAGGTGGATCACTTGAGGTCAGGAGTTCAAGACCAGCCTGACCAACATGGTAAAATCACATCTCTACTAAAAATACAAAAAAAATTAGATGGGGATGGTGGCGGGTGCCTGTAATCCCAGCTACTCAAAGAGATTAGAGCAAGGAGAGAAGCATGGTCAGACCTGTACTGTAGAAAACACATTCTGGGCCTGGCGTGGTGGCTCATGCCTGTAATCCCAACACTTTGGGAGGCCGAGGCGGGTGGATCACCTGAGGTTGGGAGTTTGAAGTTAGCTGGGACAGTGGTGCACCTATAATCCCAGTTACTTGGGAGGCTGAGGCAGGAGAATAGCTTGAACCTGGGAGACAGAGATTGCAGTGAGCTGAGATTGTGCTAGGGCACTCCAGCCTGGTAACAGAGAGAGACTCCGTATTAAAAAAAAAAAAAAAAAGAAAGAAAGAAAAGAAAACGCATCTGGCGACATGGTGAGAAATGGACTGGAGAATCTGAAATGTGGTTTGGGTGGTGTTGCAGGGTACCTGAGATGAGGCACGTCCAATCTGCAGTGACAATTTTTACATTTAAAAATCTTGACCAGGTTTCCCAAACTTGAGTCATCCAACCACTACCATCACTGTACATACAGCCTATTTCTTGCACCATTGTCTACTTAGTATTTTTCTTTAAAGACGTTTATCTTATTTAAGAAGATTTATTTTTATTTTATTTCGTTTTTGAGTTGGAGTCTCAATCTGTTAACCAGGCTGGAGTGCAGTAGTGCTACCTCGGTTCACTGCAATCTCCGCCTCCTGGGGTCAAGCGATCCTCCCACCTCAGCCTCCTGAGTTGCTTGGGACTACAGGCATGTGCCACTGTGCCCAGCTAATATTTTTAAAACTTTTTTGTAGAGGCGAAGTCTCATTCTATTCCCAGGCTGGTCTCAAACTCCTGGACTCAAGTGATCCACTTACTTACCTCGGCCTCCCAATGTGCTGGAATTACAGACGTGAACCACTGTGCCTGGCTAAGTATACACACACACACACACACACACCACACACACATATATGGTCTTGCTTTGTCACCCAGGCTGGAGTGTAGTGGCATGATCTTGGCTCACTGCAACCTCTGCCTCCTGGGTTCAACTTATGCTCTTGCCTCAGCCTCCTTAGTAGCTGGGACTGTAGGCACCAGCCATGATGCCTGGCTAATTTTTTTTTTTTTTTTTTTTTGGTATTTTTAGTAGAGACGGGGTTTCACCATGTTGCCCAGACTGGTCTCCAACTCCTGACCTCAGGTGATCTGGCTGCCTTGACTTCCCAAAGTGCTGGGATTGCAGGCATGAGCCACTGCACCAGGCCACTATATTGATATAAAGATGCATATCTCTACAACGTCAGTCAACTCAAGCTAGGTTTTACTGCAATAACAAACAATCTCAGGAGCTTGTTAATGACAAAAGTCGATTTCTCATTCATATCGAGACTGTGAATCCTCAGTTACTTTCTCATTCCTTATTGGTTGTGGGTTGCTGCAACTCTGGGCCGTGTGTCATCTTTACTCCAAACCAGGTTAAAGGTGCAGTCCATTCCTGGGGCAGGCCATTCTCATAGCAGAGAGAAACCACATGACAAAGCAGCTTCTTGGAAGCTTAGCTCACACTCTGTTGCCCAGAGGAAGTCACATAGCCAAGCCTGACTTCAGTCGGGAGGGTCATGGTAAAATCCCATCTCTTTTACCAACAGGGAATTGCCAATAGGATGACTACTTGGAGAATAATACAATCTGTCACATCTACTGTAAATGGAAAACCAGCACCACTTGCGCTCAATGGAAGGTGACCACAAAAAGTAAAATTATGAAATCATGTAACTCTATTAGATTCTAGCCAAATAATTTTGCCTTCTGAAGGCACTAAGTGTGAGGCCCACCCTCAAACATAAAGTTTGGAAGGGAGACAGGTAAGTGTTAGAAAGGCATTAACATCACGTTTCTACCAAACTGAGATTGTCGTCTAGATCAGTTTGATCAGAATGATTGACAGAGAATGAAATGTTATTTGATGCTGGGGTGCTGTGCCCACCAAGATCTCCCCAGGAATCCTCACTAGTACTTTTTCTATACTTTGGGAGACCCAGCTTCAGATTCGCTCTAGGGGAGTACAGAAGGAAACTTAGTGTTGAGGGAGGAATAATAATGACAGCCACCTGTCAGAGGTGCCGCTAAGTTGTATAATTTCATGAATGGGGCCCCTGAAGTTGTGCAATATGGCGGCCCTGAAGAGAATCGCTGCGGATTACCTCATTTAATTCCAACCTCTGCTTTGCCAGGTAGGCAGCATTACCTCCATTTCACAGCTGAAAAAAACAGATTCAGGGAGGTTCATTGCCTGGCTCAGGACCGCAGCTGGAGGGGACAGGGAGAGACTAATCCTCCGGCCTGAAGGTGTAGTTTCAGACTTGGCCACTTGGTGTCACTCTCTCCAAACTGTCGGAAGAACGCCCGCTGAGCTGGCTGGTTTGTTGAGGACTCAGGGACCAGCCAGTTGCCCACTGACTCCCAGTCCGGCAAAGGGCCCCCTCCTATCCTCCCTCCTGTCACCCTTGGGGTGTGTGCAGAATTTCTGCCTGTTCGCACTGGGTCTTTGAGTATGCCTGAGCCAAGAGCTTCACAGGCATGGTCTCACTTGAGCCTGACAGCAGCAATGTGGTCTCAGGCTACAGATGAGGAAACTAAAGCCAATGGGGTAGAGCAACTTGCCCAGCTGGTAAATGGAAGTCAGAATTTGAACTCAGATCTGAGTTAGAAGCTTGGCATTTCTATGTCCAACAAATTCATGGTGGGGCAGCTGTACTAATTCTCGATTTTTCATGGATTATATTTCCAACCACCTGACCTCAGTCTTTGTAATGTCCTTGGCAATGACAAAAATCTGCCTATTTAGAGAAGTTTGTGTGCACTCTAGCCTAGGCGACAGAGTGAGACCCTGTCTCTGGATTTTTAAAAAAGAACAGATTGGGCACAGTGGCTCATACCTGTAATCCCAGCACTTTGGGAAGCTGTGACAGGAGGATCGTTTGAGCCCAGGAGTTCAAGACCAGCGAGGGCAACTTAGTGAGACCTTGTCTTTACAAAAAAATTAAAAATAAAAAATTAGCTGGGCATGGTGGCACATGCCTGTAGTCTCAGCTACTCAGGAGGCTGAGGTGGGAGGATAGCTTAAGCCCAGGAAGCAGCGGTTGCAGTGAGTGGTGATTGCATCATTGCACTCCAGCCTGGGTGATAGAGCAAGACTCTCTCTTAAAAGAAATAACTGATTAAATAAATAATTTAAAAAAGAACAAAATAAAAGTCACTTTTAATTCACACCAGCCTCTCAGAGATAAGTGCTGTTGACACTTTGGAGCACATCCTTTGAGGTATTTTTCTCTGTGTCATCTACGAATGCATGACAAATTTTAATTTTTAAAAATTAATAAGGGAATGTATTCATGTGCAAAAATTCAAAAGATACCAAAAGATTGTAAGCGGGTCTTTTCCCTCTGATCCTTAACCCCCATCCCAAGCTTTAAGACTCCAAGCTTCCCTCCCCAGAATCCATTCTGGTTATCATTTCCTGGGGATCATTACAGAGATATCTAGAAGGCAGATAAGCAAACACGTGCACGGATTCCTGTACTCATTTCTCTAAATAGAAGCACACCACACACCCTGCTCTGCACTGGGATTTTTTTTTTTTTTTAACTCAGCAGTGTACCTTGGCAGAACTTTCCAGATCAGCACTAGGAGAGCATTCTTCACACATTCCATTGTGTGAATATAATAAATTATCTAACAAGTTTTCTGGTGATAGTCACAGAGGTATTTCCAGGGTTTTGCTGCAACTAACAATGCTGCAATTAGTATCCCTTTTGCAGAAGTCTTTCCGTGTATTTGGAGCTATTTCTGAGGGATGCATTCTTAGCAAATGAATCCCCCAGTCATAGGACAGGTGCGTTTAAACATTTTGACGCTGGTTGCCTAAATGCTCTCTAAGGTTGTACCTACCAATCGTCATTCTCAGCGGCAACCTACGTGAGCTCTGGTTTCCCCACATTCTAGCCAAGGCCAGGTATGATTGGACTTCTTGATCTTGGCCTTGACGATAGGGGAAAAAGGTGTTCACCATCATTCTAATCTACACATTCGCTGTTTACATGTTAACTTGGACATTTAAAAATATGTTCAATGACCATTTATATTTCTTTTTTGGTAGCAAAGCATTCAAGTTGTTTGTTTTTCTCTTGGATAATTTTCTTGTTGATCTGTAGGGCTTTTTATATACTAAGGTAATGAAGTCTTTTTTTTCTCATACATGTTGTAAATGTACATATTTTAAAAATATAGATATATCAGGCCGGGTGCAGTGGCTTTCACCTGTAATCCCAGAACTTTAGGAGGCCAAGGTTGGAGGATCACTTGAGTCCCAGAGTTTGAGACTGGGCTGGACAACATGATGAAACCCCATCTCTACTAAAAACACAAAAATTAGCTGGGCATTGTGGCAGGTGCCTATAGTCCCGACTACTTGGAAGGTTGAGGTGGGAGGATCGCTTGAGCCTGGGAGGTGGAGGCTGCAGTGAGTGGTGTTCACTCCAGCCTGGGTAACAAGCAAGATTCTCTCTCTCTCTCCACGCACACACACACATACACACGTGCACACGCACACACACGCACACACACACACACACAGATCAAACAAAAAATGGGATCTCATTGTATACGATGTTTCTGAGGCCTGTGATCACTTGATAATATATTGTACATCTTTTTGATATCTGTATTTCTTTGCAGCAGAATTATTTGTTGATAGTTATTGAAAAAAATCCCTCTGGGTACGCTGGAAGTTCATCAAACACAAGTGGCCGCAAATTACTATGAACACAGCAATAGCAAGTATCTGAGGAGGCTTGTGAAGCATCTTGTATGTTTCATCTCTTCATGCACTTTACTTAATTTCATCCTCCCAACGAAACTGTGACATAAATGACATCATCCCCATTACAGATGAGGAAACTGAGGCCCAGGAGAACCATGGGCTTTGTCCAAGGCCTCCCACATGGTCACTGGAAGATCGAAGATTCAAACCCATGCCAATTCGTCTTTGAAACGTTGTCTGCTGCCTTCCATGACCTTAAATTCCCACATTCCCAACAAGTCTGGATTAAACATCCTCCCCTGGCACCACACTGGCTGGAAAGCGTTATGTAGTTTAGGGCCAGGCCACCAGGAGACGCTAGGGACACATTTCTTGCCTGTTGTGTGGGACTGGGAGCCAGCTGGGGCCAGGCACCCTGGGAGGGGACAGAACTTGGGGGCCTGATGATCCTGAGGGCTGACTGGCTCTGGCCAGATGGGATGGCTCCTGCCACATCTGGCAGCCTTCAGGGACTCCTGATATCCTGCCATGGCTCAGCCTCTCTGGGGACTTGGATTCCTGTAGATCTGGGTTCTGCAGCCTCAGCTTGGAGTACACGGGGCAGAACAATCTTTTGCCACAGGAATCTGTCCTGCGCTTTGTAGGATGTTCGCAGTCTCCCCAGCCTCTACTCATAAGATGTTGGTAGCCCCTCCCCACCCAAGTTGCGACAACCCCAAGATGTCTCTAGACATTGACAAATGTCCCCTGGCGGGGGGGGGGGGCACAATTGCCCTTGATTGAGAGCCGCTGCTATGGATGCTCAGGGTGGGAAGGTCACATACACGACGGGAGCCAGCCCTGTGTGAGATCATAGCAGCTCACACCTAGAGGTCCCCACACGGAGAAAATCATGGACACCCTGTGAGGCAGGGATTGAGGCCACGTCTGCTTTACAGATGAGGAAACTGAGGCCAGAGACGTTCAGTGACTTGCACAAGGCCACACAGCCAGTGTGTAGCAGAGCAGGGGCTTGAACCCAGGCCCTCAGGCTCTAGCATCTGTGCCTCTTACCACTCAGGCCAGGTGCATTGCTGGTCCATCCAGTCCACAGGAGTATTCTCCATGGCTGCAAAGAAATACTTCTCTTCCAATTTCCTCTTTACCTAAGTTTATTTTCCATTTTTGATGAAAAGCCACCTGTAAGACATCTTTCATTTTCCTTGTAATGGTACTGAGAAAAACACCAGCTCAAACTGTCATGATAAATGATAGCTGACACTCAACCTCTCCATCAGGGCTGCATTGTGGAGCAGTGAGAACTGTGTTGTCTCAGAGGGCTCAGCCCTGCCAGTCCTAGTATATTATTTCCTGGTATGGGTGCTGGCCCAATTTTGCAAGAGAAAACAGAAATCTAAATTTTTAATGTGAAATTTCCTAATTTTAAAATAATAGACAACTCAAAAAATTAAAAACTCTGTGAAGACCAAACAAAATATGTCTGCAGCCCAATTTAGCATGATAACTGCCAGTTTGCAATCTTTCCGAAGGGCACATTCAATGTCCAGGAACAAATCCTTTCACCCTCTTAGTGCCCTCTGCCTTTCATCATTATATATTTAGTTAGTTCTTTTATGTATTCAGTCACCCATTCGTTGTGCGTATGCACTCCACCCACTCATTCATCCATTAATTCATTAATTACCCATCCTCCATTCATTCATCCCTCCATCATCTATCCCTCACCCACCTACCCATCTATCCATCCATCCTTTCATCCCTCCGCCACCAATCATCCACCTCTCATTCATCCATCCCATCCTTCTATTCATCCATTCTTCCTTCTATCCAATTGTCCATCCTTCCATCCATCCACCCACCCATCCATCCATTCATCCATCCCTTCATCCATTATCCATCTCTCACCCATCTATCCATCCTTCCATCTACCCATCCTTCCATTCATCCACCCATCCTTCCATCCATCCACTCGTCCATCCATTCACCATCCCTCCATCCATTATCCATCTCTCATCCCTCCATCCATCCTTCCATCCACCCATCCATCCATTCATCCATCTCTCATCCATCCATCCCATCCTTCCATCTATCCTCCCTTCCATCCATTTGTCCATCCTTCCATCTATCTATCCATCCATCCACCCATCCATCCATTCATCCATTCATCCATCTCTCATCCATCCATCCCATCCTTCCATCTATCCTCCCTTCCATTCATTTGTCCATCCTTCCATCTATCCATCCATCCGTCCATCCACCCATCCATCCATTCATCCATCCCTTCATCCATTATTCATCTCTCACCCATCCATTAATCCATCCATCCTTCCATCCTTTCATCCATCCATCCACTCATCCATCCATCCATCCACCCACCCATTCATCCATCCATCACTCATCCATCCATTCATTAATCCATCCATCCATTCTACTTTAGTGGAAATGAAAAGATGACAAATCACAGACACCACAAACAAGGATGAAACAAAATGGTGTTAAAATCTGTGTGTGTGTGTGTGTGTGTGTGTGTGAGTTTGGGTGTGTGACTGTCACTAAGATTGTAGTGCAGTGGCATCATCATGACTCACAGCAGCCTCAACCTCCAGGGCTGAAGAGATCCTCCTGCCTTAGCCTCCTGAGTAGCTAGGAATACAGGTGTATGCCACCATGAATTTTTAAATTTTTGTAGAGATGAGATCTCACTATGTTGCCCAAGCTGGTCTTGAATGCCTGGATTCAAGCAATCCTCCCAACTCAGCCTCCCAAAGTGTTGGGATTATAGGCCTGAGCCACTGCGTCTGGCCCAAGTGGTATTAAGTTCAGACTGTCATTGATCAACTGGGCAACCTTGGGCAAATTATTGCACCTTTTTTTTCTTTTCTTATTTCCTTTTTCAGTAATTATTACACCTTTTGAGCCTCAGTTTCCCCCTCTGTGAAATGGGGCTAACAGTAGTACCTTACTGCTTGCAGGCAGGTCTTCAGGTCTAGGCAGGTGAGGCGAGGTAACGTATGGGAGTAGGGGCAGGTGGTGAGGTCCTTTCTTTACAGACGCTGCAGGGAAACATAACGCCACAGGGCTGTGGCGTCAGGCAGGGTTGCTGGTTTCATCTTGGGGTCTGGTGTGGCTTTCTGGGAGTGGGGGCATCCAGCATGTCCTGCCATGCCCAGAGGTGGGAGAGGGGCTGCTTTGTCATTAGGCGCCACAACTTCCCCTGGTCAGGCTGACACCCTACCCCCGCCTGGCACACGATGCTTTTCCTGCTCTTGCTTAATTTCTAAAGGGCAGTTCTTTCTCTGGCCACCCTGCCACACCCACCTGCCCCACCCCCTGCCCCAGTTTGTGGGAAAACACTATGGAACAGAAAGGGCTTGTGGGTTCCTTTCCTAGATTCGTTATTTTTTCCCATTTAAATGGAAACCATGCTTATTAAAGAAGATTAGAAAAAAAAAACACATCAAACAAGAGAAAAGAAAAATTATTTTTTGTCTCATCCTTCTAACAAAACCACAGTAAACAGTCTGTTTCTTTCCTTCCCCCAAGCCAGGGCATTGGACTGTGTGTGCGCTGCACGGTTGTAAATTGCATGGTTGTAAATCATTGTCACGGTTCCACTCTTTACTGTTGTGTTTTAAAAAATTTTTCCATCACAGATGATCCTCCACTTCCAATGGTTTGTTTTAGGATTTTTCTGACTTTACGATGCTACGAAAGAGGTACGCATTTGGTAGAAATCATACTTGGAGCAGGGCATGGTGGCTCATGCCTGTAACTCCAGCACTTTGGGAGGCCGAGGCGGGTGGATCACCTGAGGCCGGGAGTTTGAGACCAGTCTGACCAACATGGAGAAACCCCATGTCTACTAAAAATACAAAATTAGCCAGGTGTGGTGGCACATGCCTGTAATCCCAGCTACTTGGGAGGCTGAGGCAGGAGGATCACTTGAACCTGGGAGGTGGAGGTTGCGGTGAGCTGAGATCGCAACATTACACTCCAGCCTGAGTGACAGAGCAAGACTCTGTCTCAAAAAAAAAAAAAAAAAATCATACTTTGAATTTTAATCTTTTCTCAGGCTAGCGATATGGAGTATAATAATTTTACATGAAATATTGGACACTTTATTATAAAAGAGGCTTTATGTTAAATAATTTTGCCCAATGTGGGCGAGTGTAAAGGTTTCAAGCACCTTTAAGGCAGGCGAGGTGAGGCTATGCTGATGTTCAGTGGGTTAGGTGTGCCACATGCACTTTGGACTTAATGATATTTTCAACTTACAGTGGGTTTACCAGGCTGTAGCCCTATTCCGAGTTGAGGAGCATCTGAATTACCTAAGCCTTTCCCCTCATTGCTCATTTTCTTTCTTTTTCTTTTCTTTTTTTTTTTAGAGATGGGGTTTCACCATTTTGGCCGAGCTGGTCTTGAACTCCTGACCTTGTGATCCACCCACCTCGGCCTCCCAAAGTGCTGGGATTACAGGCGTGAGCCACTGCGCCCGGCCATTGCTCATTTTCATAAACATATTTGAAAGGCGGCACTGATTCAGTGTGCAAATGTAAAGTGAGCACCTGCTATGTTGTGTGAGAGAGAGAAGGTGTGATGGCACAGCCAACATTTACTGAGTGCGAACTCTGCACCAGAGGCCATTCTAAGTACTTGTATTAGATTGCTGCTTCCTCACAACCACCCTCTGAGGTAGGTGCCATCACTATGCCCTTTTTCCAGTTGGGAAAACTGAGGCCCAACGTTGCACAGCTAAGAGGTGGAGCTAGCTTTCAAATCCAGCAGGGTCAGCCACAGAGCTGGGTTCTGGCCATGCTGAGCTATCATGGGCCACCAGGAAACAAGTGACCCCAATCCAGAGTGACTGAAGCAGGGACGAGGAATGTACAGGAGCCTGTGACAGCCCCAAGACCATCCAGGGGCATCAAAGAAGCCTTCCTGGAGGAGGAGGTGACATCTCAGCTGAGAGCCTGAAGGTTGAGTGGGAGCTGGGAGCTGAGGGTGCTGCCAGCAGAGGGAGCAGCTATGCAGGGACCCCAGGTAGACATGGGTACCATGTGTTGCTAAGCTAGCACCTTTGGCCCTGCTGGTAGAGGTGGGCAGGGAGGCTCATGCAGAGGCCATGGGTCTCAGGAGCCCTGAGAAACCCTGGGAGGCCTCAAAGAGTTTTAAGCTGGGCCGAGGCATGACTGGGAGGTTCTCCCTCCAGGCTGAGCGGTGCCCCTACTCTACCCCAGCAGCCTGGCTGTTCCCCACTGTGACCCCTGGCACCCTGGGCAGTTCTTTTCTGTTTATCTTCTCTCTGCCCTCCTCGACCGAAGAAAGTTCTAGAGGGTGGGAATCCAAACTGATTTGTTCACTTCTGTGGCCTAGATCAGTGCAGGGCAGGTACAGTTCCCGGCCTGAGATGACTGGCATCACTGGGTGACACTGTGGAGACGGTGCCAGTGCTGTCTGCCCCGGCCTTGGGGACAGGAACCCTCCTGTGACCCTTGGCTCCTAGGGGCTCCACAGGATGTGTCTTCGGGTTTGCCAGGACTTTGCTCCAACCTGCCTGTGGCCTCCTGTTTGGTTGAGGAGAGGCCCAGTGGAGTAGGTCTGTGTAGAGCCAGCTTCCCACTGCCTTCCGGTTCCCAAATCCTGGGGAGCCCAGCAAAATTCAGCTTCCTCCTCCAGCCACACCGCCTGTCCCCACAGCTGGAGACAGGAGAGGCTTAGGGCCGTGGCCCCTCCTGTGCTGGGCTGAGGGCCCCAGGGTCACTGTTTACCCCAGGCCCCCTCAGCCAAGCCTATCTTATCAGCTCAAACACTTCAGAGTTCCAGGCCAAGAAGCCAAAGTCAACTTTGAAAAAGTCTTTAAAAGGCCAAAACACAAGCAGCAGCAAGGGTGGGGCGGGCGGAGGGGGTGAAGATGAGGTTGGGGAGAGTAAGCTCTGGGGCCACTTTACCAGACTCAAAAGGACTCAGTGATTTTCCTGGGCCAAAAGGTGCTGGCAAGGACCATCACTGCAGTGCTGTCTGCAGACACGAAAGCCTGGAGCTGTCTGAGGCGTCCATCGGTGGGGGAACGGAAAATAAAGACGGTATTCTATAGCTTTTAAAAAGAATGACTGTAGTCACAGCCCCTCGGGAGGTTGAGGTGGGAGGATTGCTTGAACCCCGGAGTTAGAGGCTGCAGTGATCCAAGATCGTGCCACTGCACTCCAGCCTGCATGACAGAGCAAGATCTGTCACCTGATTCTGATCACCTGAGATCAGGAGTTTGAGACCAGCCTGGCCAACACGGTGAAACCCAGTTTCTACTAAAAGCACAAAAATTAGCCAGGTGTGGTGGTGGACAGCTACTTGGAGGCTGAGGCAGGGGAATTGCTTGAACCCAGGAGGCAGAGGTTGCAGTGAGCCGAGATTGTGCCACTGCACTCCAGCCTGGGTGACAAGAGCTAAACTTCATCTCAAAAGAAGAGAGAGAGAGAGAGAGAGACAGAGAGAGAGAGAGAGAGAGAGAGAGAGAGAGAGAGACAGAGAGAGAGAGAGAGAGAGAGAGAGAGAGAGAGAGAGAGACCAGTTACCCTCTGAGCTCTTGATACATCCACCTTTCTGTACAACTAAAACACACACATACGATGTGAGATATGGAAACAGCTCCAAGATCAATTATAAAGAAGAGAAAAGAAAAAGCAAAGATATAAAGCAGCGTATAACTAGACCCTTTCTGTGTAAACAGGAAAGGTGAGGAAATAGCCCCGCATGACGGCTTCCGCACGGAGCATTTCCGGAAGCATTTACTACGTACCTGGAAACATGAACTGGCTCTAGGGCAGGAGTCAGAGGGAGACAGACTCCTCCTTCTACGCTCTTTGTACCTTTTGACCATCTTAAAACCATGTTGGCTGGCGCGGTGGCTCACACCTGTAATCCAAGCACTTTGGGAGGCCGGGACTCGTGGATTACCTGAGGTCAGGAGTTTGAGACCAGCCTAACCAACATTGTGAAACCCCATCTCTACTAAAAATACGAAAATTACCAGGGCACGGTGGCACATGCCTGGAATCCCAGCTACTCGGGAAGCTGAGGCAGAAGAATCTCTTGATCCTGGAAGGCAGAGGTTGCAGTGAGCAGAGATCATACCACTGCACTCCAGCCTGGGCAACAGAGTGAGACTCCATTTCAAAAAAATGTTAATATAATATAGAAATAAATAAAGTAATAAGAATATTAGTGATCTTGTTCCAGCCAAATGGCCAATAACAAAAGTTGCAAGTAGCAAAATGTGGAGGTGGGGGCAGGTGATCACAAAAGGTACGGTGACTTTCAGTGTAGATGACATTGTGGAAGGTGCAGCTCACGAAACATCTTGGGCCTATCTAGATTCTTCTCAGTAGCGTTAACCACATTCAAACAGAGCTTTCAAAGTTCTCTCATTCTTGTTAACCTGGCTGCTTAAAATGAATTTTCAAAATCTCCCAAGAATTCCATAAAGCAGAATCAGATCACTGTATAGACTGATTGATTAATTCAACAAATACATGTTGTTTTAGGTGCTGGAGATGTAGTCATGAACAAGACAATCACGATTCCTCATCTAGAGACCGCGGGTCTAGAGGGAGCGCCAAGCAGATCACAACATGTAAAGAGCAACAACAAGGCAAAAACCAAATATGCCAGTTTCAGAACCCGAGAGGCACTGGGAGGAAACTGAGGCCAAGAATGGAATTGATGATGGCTGGTGTGGAGGGGGGTCACTGAGGGGCTCTCCTCTCTAAGGAGAGGAGACATGAAGGAGGAAAAGGAACCAACCACAAGAAAATCAGGGAAAGGGTAGTAGCTCCAGGCAGCAGGAATAGCCAGTGTAAGAGCCCTGAGGCCACACTGAGCTTTGTTGTGATAGGACCAAGAATGGTGGCCAGTGTGGTAGGAACTTAGAGACAGCTAGAGAGGAATGGAAGAGCCAGATGGAGAGGTGGACAGGAGCTGCTCCTGTGGTCTTGTGGGCTTGGTAGAGTCTGGATGAGGAAACTGAGGCTCAGAGAGGTTAAGTAACCAGCCCACGGACACACATTTAACAATGGCTGAGCCAGGATTCAGACCTGGGTTCCCACTTTCATCTCTAGTCCTTTGGACATTCACCTGTGCCCATATGTGGCAAAAGCATGAAACGTATTTCCAGAAGCACAGCCTGTGTTGTAGGAACACTGGGTGTGTGTGTGTGTGCATGCATGCATGTGCGTGTGTGTTTATGTGTTTTAATTGCACGGAAAAGTGCAAACATCACACATAAAGAGTTCAGTGAATTTTTGCAAGTGGACACATTCATGGAAGGAGCACCCAGTTGTACATAGGACATTCCTCCCTACCATCACCCCCAACGTTAATGGCTGTCCTGAATTCTAACCCCATAGATGACCTTTGCGGTTTTGAACTTTATACAGGGGGAAGCACACGGTGTGTGCTCTTGCCCATCTGGCTCCTTTCGCTCAGCATGCTGACTGCACGGCTTGTGGCGTTCCGGTAGCATTTGACTGCCATGCTGCGAGAGTGCAGGCGGACTCTGAGAGCGCTTTCTTCCCATGCAGAAGGCCAGGAGAAAGCCGCTTGCACAAAAGCAGTTCGAAGCATGTTGTTACGGGAAAGAGTCAGGTACAAAACCATCTGTGTAGCTCAATCCCATTTTTAGAAGGGATAAAAAGGGTCTCTTTTTATGTAGAACCAAAAATGATCCTGAAAAACATGCTAAATTTCCTCCCAACCAGGATGCATTATAAACAGTTAGCAAATCAAAATAGCCTCTGGATGGGGGTGATCTTGTGTTCCGGGCCATGTCGAACAACACATAGGATCTGCTGGCGACACTTACTGCTATATTAAGACTGTCACTCTCAGCCGGGCTCGGTGGCTCACGCCTGTAAGCCTAGCATTTTGGGAGGCCGAGGTGGGCAGATAACTTGAGGCCAGGAGTTCGAGACCCAACATAGTGAAGCCTCATCTCTACTACAAATACAAAAGTTAGCCAGGTGTGGGGGCGTGTGCCTGTAATCCAGCTACTCTGGAGGCCAAGGCAGGAGAATTGCTTGAACTTGGGAGGTGGAGGTTGCAGTGAACCAAAACCACACCGCTGCACACCAGCCTAGGCAACACGGCAAGACTCTGTTTTAAAAATAAAATAAAATAAAATAGAAGATTGTCACTCTCCCTGTCACCTTTTTTGGCCTACTGATGTGCAGTGAATTTGTGTGAGTTAAATGCCTGGAAGATAAAATTCTACAAGACTCAAGTGTAGCGTGAAGGTCTTTCCTGCTTGGGGGGGATGGCAGGTGGATTTTTTGTGTTTCCTCATCGATTTATTCTAACTTTTCTTTCTTTTCTCTCTCTTTCTCTTTCTTTCTTTCCTTCCTTCCTTCCTTCATTTTCTTTCTTTCTCTCTATCTCTCTTTTTTTTTTTTAGATAGGATCTCACTCTGTCAGCCAGGCTGCAGTGCAGTGGCACAATCTCGGCTCACTGCAACCTCCACCTCCCAGACTCAAGCCATCCTCTCACCCCAGCCTCCCAATAGCTGGGACTCCATGCACATGCCACCGTGTCCAGCTAATTTTTGTATTTTTTTTTTCTGTAGAGACGGAGTTTCACCATGTTACCCAGGCTGGTCTCAAACTCTGGGATTCAAACGATCGGCCCACCTTGGCCTCCCAAGGTGCTGGGATTACAGGTGAGAGCCACCATGCCCACCCTTACTCTAACAAGCAAAAAATAAGAACAAGAATTCATGTGTATTAAACAACAGTTACAGCAATAGCGGCAAGAAACTGACAAAGCAAAAGGAAAGCATCTCTGGCACTCATTTATGTGCTTGGAGAAGGTCAGCTAGAGAAAGGGCATGTCACCCCCCAATGCACTGAGTAGATTGCACAAGAAAGGGAGCACTGACACCGACACGTCCAGGGGATCGTCCAGCCTGTATGTTGTTCAAGGGGTAGCCCCGAAGCCAGATGGACTGGGGTTCAAATCCTAGCTTTGCCCTTACCACCTGTGGCTTAGTTAGCTCCTCCTGCATAACAAGCCCATCCTAGAACCGAGCAGCATAAAGCAGCCATTCTAGTCGCCTGGAATGGTATCTCTCGGGCCCTGTGGTCAGGAATGCAGACAGTGCACAGCAGGGCAGCTTGTCTCTGCTCCACAGTGTCTGGGGCCTCGGCTGGGAAAGCCTGAGGCTGAGGGTGACTTGGTGGCTGGGGCACTGGCCTCAGTCAGAGGGTCTTCACTGTGTGTCTGGCAGCTGCTGCCACAGCTGGGCCACCAGAAGGGCACCCGTGGGTGACTCCTCTGTGTGGTCTCTTCTCTTGGGGTGGTTTGGGTTTCCTCACAACCTGGTGGGAACAGGGAGTGACTGCCAGTGAGTGTGAGGTTCCTTCTTGGGGCGATGAAAGCGTTCTAGAACTAGATAGTGGTGATGGTTACACAACTCTGAATATACCCAAACCCACTGCATTGTGTACTTTAAAAGGGCTAGTTTTATGGCATGTGAATTATATCTCATTAAAGTTGTTTCTTTTTTACAAAAAAAAGAGGAAACAGATCATAAGGATGAGAGATGCTGCCATGAGCATCTTAAGAGTACGATGTGCAGCTGGGTGCACTCCCTGTACTTCCAGCATTTTGGGAGGCTAAGCAGTGAGCTCCGATGTCACCACTGCACTCCAGCCTGGGTGACAGAGCAAGATGCTGTATCTAAAGAAAGGAAAAGATAATTTGCCACACTGTGTGAGGCATATTATCTTTCTATGCCTCAGTTTCTTCTTCTGTAAAATGGGGCTATTTAATAATGAAATGAACTCATAGGGTCTTTGGAGGTGAACAGGGGTGATCCTGAACCTAGTAGCTGGCACAGGGTGAGTGCTCAGGAGATGTTATTATTTCAAATGATAAAATGCCATGAGGTAGTAGTGTGTAGTGTTAATTAAAACAACAGGTTTTAGAGACAACCCTCAAATTTAAATCTAGCTTTCCCAGTGGTTAGTTACTTAACCACTCAGGATCTCAGTTTCATTATCTGTAACATGGAGTTAATGTAGTACCAATTCAATGGGTGGATAGCACCAAGGGCTTGGCACTGTACCCATGCTCAGTACAGCACAGTACACAGTCAGTGCTACATAGTTGCTGTTACTGCTTCTGGATTTTCCCTGGCTTCCTGGTGCTGCTTAGGTGGTGTGGATCCATTGGAAGGGTCTGTGTAACAGTAACAACACCGATGCTAATAGCTGGCCCTTATCCGCTGTTACAGGGTGAGGAGGGGGTGCCGGGCATCCCCCCATGCCAGCCGCCAGGGAATTCCAGGCAAGAGCTGTGCTGACTGCCGAGGGCTGAGTGACAGACTCCGGGGGAGGGTGAGGCATCCAGCCAGAGGGGGCCGGATTCCTGGATGAGCAGAGCGTCCCGGGACTGCTGAGGGGCTCAGAGGGCTGCAGGGAAGGGAGCTACAGGCTGGGCGGAAAGAGAAGCAGAGGCCGCACAGCCGAGGAACCCGGAGCCTGGACCATACCCTGGGATTCTTGGATGCTCTTTTGTTTTCTTACTGAAAATCCTGGAAAAAACAAGCTTGTCCCATCTTAGGACAAATGTGCTCTCTCTTCCTTCTTGGCCTCTGCGGGGGTGACTTTCTTCCAGCTATCCTCTCATTCCCTCTTAAGGTTCATAGCAATACTGAACACGGACAGCTTATAAGAGCCCTGAATGGTGCTAAAGGCTTTTTGTCCAAGGCTTCCCAGATCCTCATAACAGCCCTATAAGGATTACGTAGAGAGACCCACCTTACAGAAGAAGGCAGTGGGGATGGGGGGAGAAGCCGTTTGCACAGCCCATGCAGTAATGCGTGGTAGAACCAAAACTGATCTCTCACGCCTTCTCTCATGCTTTCTACAAATCCCACTGATGGCCAGCTCTGCTCTAGGCATAGTTAGACTCCGGGATACAGCAGTGAACAAGATGCATCATTGCTGGCTGAGTGCCATGGCTCACACCTGTAATTTCAGCACTTTGGGAGGCTGAGGTGGGCGGATCGATTGAGGCCAGGAGTTTGGGACCAGCCTGGCCAACATGGTGAAACCCCATCTCTACTAAAAATTCAAATATGTAGCCAGGCGTGGTGGCACACACCTGTAATCCCAGCACGTTGGGAGGCCGAGGCAGGAGGATCCCTTGAGGTCAGGAGTTTGAGACAAGCCTGGCCAATACGGTGAAACCCCGTGTCTATTAAAAATACAATAATTAGGCAAGTGTGGTGGCGCACGCTTATAGTCCCAGCTTCTCAGGAGGCTGAGGCAGGAAAATCACTTGAACCTGGGAAGGGGAGGTTGCAGTGAGCTGAGACTGTGCCATTGAACTCCAGCCCGGGCGTCGCAGTGAGATTCCATTTTAAAAAAAAAAGAGAGAGAGCTGAGAAACACAGTATGTCCAGACTCCCACCCCTTGTCACCACCTCCATGGCCCCTGTCCTGTACTGCCACCCTGCACCTGGGCCACTGCAGTCGGTCCTCGCTGGCCTCTCAGCTTCCACCTTTCTCCTCTACCTCACCCACCCCCTTCACACACACTTCACGTCCAGTCTCTGCATGCAGCTAGAGGGAGTCACCCCACATCCACATTGCTCCTCTGCTCAGAATCCTCCACGGCTCCCACCTCACTCAGAGTAAAAGCCAAAGACCCTACAAGGCTCGACAACATTAGCACCTCATCCCCTCTCTGACCTCATTTCCACCCCATGCCCCTCACTCACTCTTCTCTGGCTTTACTGGCCTTTCTGCTGCTCTGCAGACACGCAAGGAACAGCCCTGCCCCAGGGCCTTCCCGCTTGCTGTTCCTGCTGCCTGGAGCCTTCTTTCCACAGGTAGCCTCAAAGCTTGCTCTCCTTACCTGCTTCAGGTCTTTGCTCAAATGTACCTTCCTCCTAAGGCCTTCCTTGACCACACCCAGCATGCCTTCTCCATCTTCGCAGCACTATTTTCACTGTGAGCAGAATTTACCACCCTCTGGCCTTTGTGCTTTTCCTTCTTTTTGTTCATTGCCTCCCAGCTGGATAAGTTGCATGAAGGAGGAATTTGTGTGAGTTTTGTTTGCAGCTTCCTGGCACATTGTAAGTGCTCAATAAATATTGGTTGAGAGAATGAAATACAAATGAAAAAAGAAGTGAGTGAAGTGGTCCTGATGGAGGGCGACAGGGAGTGGTGGGGACTGGGGCAAACTGGGAGCCCTTGCCCTATGTGGAAGGAGCAACGACTACTTAACTGCAGCCTGAAGTTTCCACGTGGTAATGTGGACTCAGGGCAGCCAGAGAGCTTGTTTTAAAGGAAGCCGGAAATTCCTGCATCTATGTGAAATGTCTTGAGACTGAAACTACCGCTGATCAAAAATCCACATCTTCCATGTTCTTAGGTGGGAGACTGCTGTTTGAGGCCTCCAACCTGGACCGAAATGCTTAGAGGGCCCGGCGTGGTGGCTCACGCCGGTAATCCCAGCACTTTGGGAGGCCGAGGCAGGCGGATCATGAGGTCAGGAAATCGAGACCAGCCTGGCTAACACGGTGAAATCCCGTCACTACTAAAAATACAAAAAATTAGCCAAGCATGGTGGCACGCGCCTGTAGTCCCAGGTACTTGGCAGGCTAAGGCAGGAGAAACGCTTCAACTCAGGAGGCGGAGATTGTGGTGAGCCAAGATTTCACCACTGCACTCCAGCCTCAGCAACAGAGAGACTCCATCTAAAAAAACAAAAACAAAACCAAAAAGGCAAATGCTTAGAGTTGAGTTTCATGGAATCCCAAGATATCTGGGAAAGCTGACCAGAGTTACAAGAGGCGGTATCTTGGCTGGCAGCTGTGGCTCACGCCTATAATCCTAGCACTTTGGGAGGCCAAGGCAGGTGGATCATAAGGTCAGGAGTTTGAGACCAGCCTGGCCAACATGGTGAAACCCAGTCACTACTAAGGATACAAAAATTAGCTGGGTGTGGTGGTGCATGTCTGTAATCCCAGCTACTCGGGAGGCTGAGGCAGGAGAATTGCTTGAACCTGGGAAGCAGAGGTTGCAGTGAGCTGAGATTGCACTGAGCACCACTGCACTCCAGCCTGGGTGACAGGGTGAGACGCCATCTCAAAAAAAAAAACAAAAAAAACGGAGTGCCCCCAGGTGGAGTCAGCCTTTGAGTGTTTCTGTGAAATAAGTGGCATTTCACGGTAAGGTTCTGGAGCTGATTTTACTTCCGGGTGAGCTCCCTGCTCTTGTTCCAACTTTCAGTCCCATTCTCCTATTCCTGCCAGGCCCCGGGCATTTTTCTTCCACTCTGGAGAAAAAAGTCAAAAATAAATATTGTCAGAACACTGGCTTTATTGTGGCCCTGATAAGGAGCAGCATAAAACAGAAATAGTGAGATTTTATTCCCCTCCCACAACTTCCACTCAGACCCTACTCCCTTAATATTTACTTACAAACTTCACTTCATATTAATTCTTACTGTTAGTTGTTTTTGTTTTTTTTAAACAGAGTCTTACTGAGTCTCCCAGGCTGGAGTGCAGTGGCACAATCTCGGCTCACTGCAACTTCCGCCTCCTGGGTTCAAGTGAGTCTCCTGCCTCAGCCTCCCGAGTAGCTGGGACTACAGGTGTGCACCACCATGCCTAGCTAATTTTTGTATTTTTTAGTAGAAACAGGGTTTCATCATATTGGAGAAGCTGGTCTCGAACTCCTGATCTCGTGATTTGCCTGCCTCGGCCTCCCAAAGTGCTGGAATTACAAGGGTGAGCCACTGCACCCCCGGCCTGGTATTAGTTTTGTAGCCAACAGGGCCGCCACGTGGGGTGTGCCCTCACAACTCCAAGGCTTCCATTCTACAAATGGCCCGAGGAACGGCGCCCCCTGGAGTTGTGCTGTGATTGCCTGTGAAGTCACGTGTCACTTAATGAGAGGGCTATGTTTTGAGAAATGCGTTGTTAGGCGATTTCATCATGGTGAGAGCATCAGAGTGTACTACACAAACCTAGATGGCACAGCCTGCTACACACCCAGGCTAACGGTGGAGCCTGCGGCTGCTAGGCTGCACACCTGGACAGCACGTGAAAACTGAACTGAAACTGTAGGCCAGAGGTCCACAACTTTTTGGCCCCAGGGACCGGTTTGGTGGAGAAAATTTTTCCAAGGATCAGGGTGAGGGTGATGGTTCGGGATGATTCAAGCGCGTGACATTTATTGTGCACTTTATTTCTATTAGAATTACCTTGTAATATATAATGAAATAATTATACAGCTCACCTTAATGTAGAATCAGTGGGAGCCCTGAGCTTGTTTTCCCACAACTAGACGATCCCATCTGGGGATGATGGGTTCTCTTCAGGCATTAGAGTCTCATAAGAAGCGCGCAACCTAGATTCCCCACATGCGCAGTTCACAATAGGGGTTGCGCTCCTATGAGGATCTAATGGCGCCCCTGATCTGACAGGAGGCGGAGCTCAGGGGGTCATGCCAGCGATGGGGAGTGGGTGAAATACAGATGAAGCTTTGCTCACTCACCCGTCACTCACCTCCTGCTGTGCAGTCCAGTTCCTAATAGGCCTCCGACTCATGCCTTGGGAGCTTGAGGACCCCTGCTGTAGGCAATGGTAAAACAATGGGAAGTATCTGTCTCTATACACATCTAAATGTAGAAGGCATACAGTACCTGCTGGGAGCTGTGGCTCACACCTGTAATCCCAACACTTTGGGAAGCCAAGATGGATGGGGGGGAGAGGATCACCTGAGGTCGGGAGTTCGAGATCAGCCTGATCAACATGGAGAAACCTTGTCTCTACTAAAAATACAAAAATTAGCCGGGCATGGTGGCCGGTGCCTGTAATTCCGATACTCGGGAGGCTGAGGCAGGAGAATCGCTTGAACCTGGGAAGTGGACGTTGCAGTGAGCTGAGATTGTGTCACTGCACCACTGCAAGCCTGGGTAAGAGCAAGACTCTGTCTCAAAAAAGAAAGAGAGAGAGAGAGAGAGAAGGAAGGAATATAGTACAAATACCACGTTGCAGTCTTATGGGACCCCCGTTGTATATGTAGTTCATCATTGACCATTGACCAAAACCTCCTTATGTGATGCATGGCTGCACATGTTCATTTATAGCGTCTCACTTTTATTGTCTGTGGCAGAGTAATCCTTCCTGCTTTGGCGAATGCTTTTTGCTTTGCAAAAGTAACACAAGCACTTGGGAAAAGCTCAGGCTGTGTTAAAGCGTACATGGCAAAAAAGAATCTCTTCCTTCGCACTTCCTCTGACATTCCCCAGTTCCTCTTCACAAGCACCTCTGTGGCCAGTTTTTAGTGTGTCCTTTTAGAGATATAAACAAATATCTGTCTCTCTCTCTCTCTCCCTGTCTCTCTCCAGTTGCCCCTTGATTGGGGGATTGTTTCTAGGACCTTCCACAGATACAAAATTCGTGGCTGTTTGAGTCCCTTATGTAGAATAAAGTAACATTTGTACATAACTTATGCACGTCCTCCTGTATACTTCAAATCAGCTCTAGATTATTTATAACATGTAATGCAATGTAAATAGATGTTTTAATGTATCGTTTAGTGAATAATGACAAGAAAACAGTCTGTAAATGTTCAGTACAGATACATTTTTTTCTTTGAATATATATGTGTGTGTATTTTTTTTTTTTCTCAAAAATATATACAGACAGAGAGAGAAAGAATCTCGCTCTGTCACCCAGGCTGAAATGCAATGGCACCATCTTGGCTCACTGCAACCTCTGCTTCCCAGGTTCAAGTGATTCTCCTGCCTTAGCCTCCTAAGAAGCTGGGTTTACAGGTGAGTGCCACCACGCTGCCTAATATTTTATATTTTTGGTAGAGATGGGGTTTCACCATGTTGGCTAGGCTGGTCTCGAACTCCTGACCTCAGGTGATCTGTCCACCTTGGCCTCCCAAAGTGCTGGGATTACTGGGGTGACCCACTGCGCTCGGCCTCTTTTAATTTTTTTTTTTTTTTTTTGAGATGGAGTCTTGCTCTGTGTCCCGGCTGTAGTGCATTGGCGCGATCTCAGCTGACTGCAACTTTTACCTCTCGGGTCCTGGTTCAAGGCATTCTGTCTCAGCCTCCAGAGTAGCTGAGATTACAGGTGTGTGCCACCAGGCCAGGCTCATTTTTGTATTGTCAGTAGAGACAGGGTTTCACCATGTTGGCCAGGCTGGTCTCAAACTCCTAAGCTCAGGTGATTTGCCCACCTCGGCCTCCCAAAGTGCTGTGATTACAGGTATGAGCCACTGTGCCCAGCCTTTTTGAATACTTTTGATCCATGGTGGGTTGAATCCATGGATGGGTGGAACCCATGGGTATGGAGGGCCAACTGTACACACACACACACACACACACACACGCACACACACACACACACACACGCATATGTAGCATGCTTCTCTATACTTCTGGTGTTTCTCTACAGTTTTGTTTTGCATCAGAGGCTTATAGATGGATTGGCAAATTATAGTTTTCAAGCCAAATCTGTCTCACTGTTCTGTGTGGCCTGCAAGCTAAAAACGGTTTTTACGTTTTTTTTTTTTTTAAGAGAGAGTTTTGCTCTTGTTACCTAGACTGGAGTCCCATGACGCAATCTCAGCTCTCTGCAACCTCCATCTCCCGGGTTCAAGTGATTCTCCTGCCTCAACCTCCCAAGTAGCTGAGATTATAGGCATGCATCCCACACTTGGCTAATTTTTTGTATTTAGTAGAGATGGGGTTTTACCATGTTGGTCAGGCTGGTCTCGAACTCCTGACCTCACGTGATCCACCCACTTCAGCCTCCCAAAGTGCTGGGATTTCAGCCAGGAACTACCACACCTGGCCAGATTTTACGTTTTTAAATGATTTTTAAATTGGAAAGAAAAGCCAGGTACTGTGTCTCACACCTATAATCTCAACACTTTGGAAGGCTAAAGTGGGCAGATCACTTGAGATTAGGAGTTTGAGACCAGCCCAGCCAACATGGTGAAACCCCATCTCTACTAAAAATACAAAAATTGGCTGGGCATGGTGGTGCATGCCTGTAATTCCAGCTACTTGGGAGGCTGAAGCACGAGAATCGGTTGAACCCAAGAGGCAGATGTTGCAGTAAGCCAAGATTATGCCACTGCATTCCAGCCTGGGAGACACAGTGAGACTTGGTGTCAAAAAAAGAAAATTGAAAGAAGAAGAATGCTTTATGACACATGAAAAATGATATGAAATGTACATCCGTGTCCATAAAGTTTTATTGATAGCCCAGCTGCTTTGTTCGCTGTCTACGGCTGCTTTTATGCCACGATGGCAGAGCTGAGCAGCTGCAACACAGACCGGACGGCCTGCCACACCCAAAGGATTTTCTATGTGGCCCTTTACAGAAAAGTCTGCAGATGTGGCTCTGGACCTTGCTATTCTCACATCGCGACGGATCCCAGCGACTTTGGCTATCAGCACATAGTGAGCTACTTTATTTCTTTGAACAAAGCCTCCGACATCTGTCACTGTATCACTGGGCCATTATTTATCCAGTTCTTACAACGAACTCCTAAACTCCTGTTTAAACAAAAAGATTTCATATCTTAGGAAAGTTTGAAAATTCCTGACAAGGACATGAAATCTGAAGGAATCATTCTGTTTATTACTTATATCTTGTTCTCTCAGAAATCGGATTTGTGGTGGCTTTCCAGAGGAGGGGCGGACCCAATAAAGCCATGGAACCACGAAGGCAGAGGTGAAATCGCAGGAAAGGATTGGATTGGAGGTGCCTGTCCTTCCCAGCTGAGGAAGCCTGGATTATATTTGAGCTCAAGGCTTTATTTGACTCATATTTGCAGATGATGCAAAAATCTCTGTGGGTGTTTATTTTCCTCAAGAGGGAGTTTGAAGGCAGAATGCCTCTGAGAAGTTGGAAAAGAGGCCAAGCAGGATAGCATAGAACAGCGTTTCCTACCCTCACATTTGCCAAATCTTGAAGCAAACGGTCTATTATTTACTTAATATTTTTCTTTAACTTGTATTTTTTTTCAAAAACTCTTTTAGTTGTTTTATCCAAAGAAAAATGCCTATGAATTCGTGCTTCTGACTGATAAGTTAGCTATATATATCTGTTTTCTTTCTTTTTTTTTTCTAAGATAGAGTCTTGCTTTGTCACCCAGGCTGGAGTGCAGTGGCACGATCTGGGCTCATTTCACCCCCACCTCCCAGGTCCAAGCGATTCTCCTGCCTCAGCCTCCTGAGTAGCTGGGACTACAGACACTGCCACCATGCCTGGCTAATTTTTGTATTTTTAGTTGGGGTTTCATCATATTGGCCAGGCTGGTCTCGAACTCCTGACCTCAAGTGTTCTGCCAGTCTCAATCTCCCAAAGTGCCAGAATTACAGGTGTGAGCCACCACGCCCAGCCTATATGTTTTTTCAAATGCACTTACATACTTAATAAATACTAAAAGCTCTGCCATTGTGGCATAAAAAAGCAGCCATAGAGAGCGCAGGATTATTTAAAAACACACAAACGGACAGGTGTGGTGGTTCACACCTGTAATCCCAGCACTTTGGGAGCCCCAGGTGGGTGGATCATGAGGTCAGGAGTTCAAGGCCAACCTGGCCAAGATGGTGAAACCCCGTCTCTGCTAAAAATACAAAAATTAGCTGGTCACGGTGGCAGTCACCTGTAATCTCAGGTACTTGGGAGGCCGAAGCAGGAGAATTGCTTGAACCTGGGAGGCAGAGGGCACAGTGAGCTGAGACCATGCCACTGCAATCTAGCCTGGGCAATAGAGCAAGATTCTGTCTCAAAAAAAAAAAAAAAAAAAAAGCCACACAAACACAACTTCATTCATGTACCACCTATGATCATATTGCAAACCAACAAAGGTGCCCGTGCTACACGTTTTTAAATGCTAGGGTATCAGACCCGGGGGTTGCCTTGCCAACTACCATTCCCCTCTTCTTTCCTGCTGAGAAAACCCTGACTGTGCCCAGTCCTAGAGGAAAAACCACATTTGCTTTACCCAGTCATGGCTACCCCGTTCTCCTGGACATGTGATTGGCTCAGGGGTGGGTGATCACATGACCCAGTTTAACCCAAGGGGAAACTCAGCTGGGGGCTTCTGGGAAAGAGTTTCCTCTCTGACAAGAAAGAGGCACATAAAGAGAAATGTATTTACCCCTTCCCTTCTCTGCCTACTTTGGACATTGTTGTGTGAAGAGGTGATAAGTGAGCTGTGGCAGCCATCTGTGATGTGAAGACCAGACCCAGGAGAAGTTGCTGACTTGCTGTTGTTGGAGAGGTAGACTGCAAAGACCCTGGGTCCTTTATGGCAGCCTTAAGATGCCAAATACCCCGTGCGGTCTCTAGTCTCCTGAAGTCTTTGAAACAAACAGTAAATATTATTAGCATCTCAACTGCCGTAGTGGAGCATCTAAACTAGCTTAATAGACCCAGCAGGCTCTGTGTTTTAGAGCTGGACCCCAGGGTCAAACACACTCATGGCCATATTCCAGCTTCACCAAATACTGCTGGCTCTGTTACCCAAGGCGAGTCACTTGAGACAGAGTCTCTGCTACCCAGGCTGGAGTGCAGTGACACGATCTTGGCTCACTGCAATCTCTGCCTCCAGGGTTCAAGCAATTCTCCTTCCTCAGCCTCCTGAGTAGCTGAGATTATAGGTGCGTGCCCCCACACCCGACTAATTTTTGTATTTTTAGTAGAGATGGCATTTCACCATGTTGGTCAGGTTGGTCTTGAACTCCTGACCTCAGGTGATGCGCCCGCCTTGGCCTCCCAAAGTGCTGGGAATTAGAAGCATGAGCCACTGCAACTGGCTGTGACCTCACTTTTCTAAGCCCTTGTTTTCCTGTCCATAAAACTGCACTAGTTATCTCAGACAGGCTTTTGAGAAACAACTGTGAAATGTATTTAGAGCACTTAGAACATGGTAAGTGATAACTGCTATCATCATCCTCATCATCATGTCTGGAGTATTCATACAGTCCTCTTAAAATAGGCGGAAAGACAACATGGACAGAGACAGGAAGACAGGAAGTTGACGGCACCTAATTAAGGCCACTAGCCAGGCACATACAGATGAGTAGAAAATGATCTGAGTGTCAGAGCTGACCACAAGCTGCAGATGAGTCAGTTTTTCAGTGAACAAGCTTGATGCAAGCCTGGAAGGATGGGTGACAAGCACAATAGGCAGACTCCTGGCTGTGAACCTTCTGTTCCATGATGCATGACTCACACCTTTCCAGGAGCACTGGGTTTACATTTGGTTATCTCATCATTTTAAAGGATGTGGGGAAGCTGTCCTGGTTCCAGAGGCATGGAGACGGTGACCCGGGGGCGATTTACGTAAGAGGCTGGAAAGATTCAGGGGCAAGGTCATCATCATCACTGCCTCCATGGGAAGTGTTTAATTTATAAACAAAGCAGCTGTTGGCCATGCCTACAGCAGCCTGAATGAAAGGAATGGACCACGAGGTTGTCTTGAGCGGAAAGAGCACGGGTGGTGAGTCAGTAAACTCATGACTCCACCACGTGACCCTGGGGACGTTCTCTCTGCACTCCAGACCTCAGTATCTCTATGGGTATGGTGGGAATCCAGAGTAACCTATGGTCCTGAGGTGGTGTGACAGGTAGAGATGCATTCAGCTGCAAGTAACTGGAAATCCACCTGACTGTGGCTCAGACCTGAACGGGTTTCTTTATAGCACCAAGTAAAAAGTTCAGAGGGAGGCAATTCTTGTTTCTTGTGCCTCAGCCTCCCCAGTAGCTGCCATTACAGGTGCATGCCACCACACCCAGCTAACTTTTGTATTTTTAGTAGAGAGAGCATTTCACCATGTTGCCCAGCCTGGTCTCAAACTCCTGACCTCAAGTTATTCACCTGCCTCAGCCTCCCAAAGTGCTGGGATTACAGGTGTGAGCCACCGTGCCCAGCCTTCAACTCTCAGATTTTACATGGATGTCTCATGGTCTGCTTTTGCCATAGCTATTTGTTTTCCAGCCTGGAAATACGTATACATCCACTTGTATAATCAGGGTCTTTTGGTTGAATGTGACGAAACAAACCTAACTCAAAGTGACTTAAGAAAAAAATAGTGTGTGTTTCTGTGACTGTTTCGGTTTTTGTAAATGAAAAGTCCAGATGGTTTCAGCTTCAGGAATGGCTAGATCTAGGTGTTCACCTGTTGTTTAGGAATCATGTTGTTTCCACTTCTCAGCTCTGTTTTCCTCTGTATCAGTTAGGCTCACCCTATGTGGTGGCAAAAATAGTCCCCAGTATCCCTCAGCTTCCATTCTGCCAGATCGACAAGCCAAGTGAGAAGAAGCTGACTTTTCTATGGAGCCTCAGCACATGTCTGGGGATTGACTGTGATTGGCCAGACTTGGTTCACATGCTGATCTCAGACCAATCCCTGGGGCCGGGAGGGATGGAATATGCTGACTGCCAAGGCCTGATTCATCCAGCCCCTCTGGTGCAGGAGGCACATGGGGTGATGGTGGTGGAAGGATACTGTTAGCAGAACATGGGGGAGGAACAGTAGTCAAGTACAAACAGCAGCTGGCCACTGAACCAGCCCCTCGCCTGGCCTGCTGTGTCTACTGCAAGGCTCCTTTGGACTTGCCTAGTGCTCAGTAATTGCTTGTCAATGACAGAGTGATGCTACAAGTAGATGCGGAAGGGCACGATCTCAGGAGCCATTTCCTGGGGGTAATTAGGCAGCTTCTGATTTTTCATGTCCTGCCCATCTTCCTTCTAATCTCATAGGATGGCATCCATTCAAACTGCCAAGCCTCAGTGGCAGAGCGTGGCTGCTTCACGGGCTATGTACCACAGTAGGCACCCGCCCACTGCAGGCCTGGGCAGAGGAAGGGTGAATCAAGAGTGGCTCACTCTGCCCTGTGGAGAGTGCCCAGGGGGCTCCCGCCTGGGATCTGATGAGCAGGGGCTGACGCAGGCAGCCATCACCCTCCTCTTTCCTTCTCATTGGCTGTTCCTGCAGGGCACACTTTCCCCTGGTTCTCTTTCTCACCAGAAACCTCCAAAGAATCCCCTTCATGCCTGAGTCACTGACCAGGTGCCGGCAGGGACTGGGTGGCTGATGCTGCAGAGGGAGGCAGGCTGAGGGGACCGGCAGGCTCCGTCACACACTCTATCTGCGGAGTGAGGCACCTGGGGCTCGCTGCAGCCATCATGGCCTTGTGAGAATGCGGGAGCCATGTAGCCAATCCTTCTGCATTTTTCTTAAAAGTAGACTTTATTTTACTTATTTACTTGTTTATTTATTTTTGAGACAGAGTTTTGCTCCGTTGCCCAGGCTGGAGTGCAGTGGCGTGATCTCAACTCACTGTAACCTCCACCTTCTGGGGGTTCAAGCGATTCTCCTGCTTCAGCCCCCCTAGTAGGTGGGATTACAGGCACACACCACCATGCCCAGCTAATTTTTGTATTTTTAGTAGATACCAGGTTTTGCCATGTTGGCCAGGTTGGTCTTGAACTCCTGACCTCAGGTGATCCTCCCACCTTGGCCTCCCAAAGTGCTGGAATTACAGACATGAGCCACCACACCAGCCAAAAGTACACATTATTTATTTATGTATTATTATTTTTTGTGTGTGAAGTAAAAGCAAGTTTATTAAGAAAGTAAAGGAATAAAAGAATGGCTGCTCCATAGACAGAGCGGCCCCAAGGGCTTCTGGATGCCTTGTTTTTTGAGATGGAGTCTTGTCGCCCAGGCTGGAGTGCAATGGTATGATCTCAGCTCACTGCAACCTCCACCTCCTGGGTTCAAGCGATTCTCCTGCCCCAGCCTCCCGAGTAGCTGGGAATTACAGGCATGTGCCACCACACCTGGCTAATTTTGTCTTTTTAGTAGAGATGGGGTTTCTCCATGTTGGTCAGGCTGGTCTCAAACTCCCAACCTCAGGTGATCCGCTGGGATTACAGCTTCGAGCCTTTTGTAGTTATTTCTTAATCATATGCTAAACAAGGGGTGGGTTATTCATGCCTCCCCTTTTCAGACTATATAGGGTAATTTCTTAAGGTTGTCATGGCTTTTGTAAACTGTCAACATGCTGGTGGGAGTGTAGCAGTGAGGATGACCAGAGGTCACGCTTGTGGCCATCTTGGCTTTGTCGGGTTTGGCCGGCTGCTTTACTGCAACCTGTTTTATCAGCAGGGTCTTCGTGACCTGCACTGTGTGTTGACCTCCTGTCTCACCCTGTGACTTAGAATGCCTTTATTTTTTTAAAGAAAATTTAGGCTCACAGCAAAATGGAGAGAAAGGTACAAAAGATTTCTTACGTGCCCCCTACCCCGACACAGGCACAGCCTCCACTATTCTCAACATCGCCCCCCCAGCGTGGGACATTTGATACAATCGATGAACTACATTGACGCATCATTATCACCCAAAGTCCATCATTTGCTTTAGGGTTCACTCTTGGTGTTGTACATCCTACGGGTTTGGACGAATGTGTAATGACAGGAATCCACCATTGTCGTATCATAGAGTCATGTCACTGCCCTAGAAAGTCCTCTGTGCCCTGCCTAGACATCCCTCCCTCCCTCCCTCTCACTCCTGGAAGCCACCAATCTTTGTCCTGTCTCCATAGTTGTGCATTTTCCAGATATGATTTTTTTACGGCATCTTCTTGCAGTAGCCATTGGCTTCTGCTGCCCCACCAGCATCCACTCTGAATGGTCTCACCCAGGCCAGGCTGGTTACATATTTTGAATACTATTCCTGGAAATATCCCTTTCTTTACATACTGATGATAAATTCTAACTTTACAAAAACGTCATGCAGGCTAAATCAGTCTGTATTCGGCCCTTGGGCCACCAGTTTGAGACATCAGACATGGGAATTAAGAAAGAAGTCGGAGTCTAGAAGTCCTATTTCAGCTCTGCCACCTCCTAGCTGTGTAACCTTGGGCTAATCACTTTGCCTCTCTGAGCCTATCTGTCAAGCAAAGGCTTTGATCATGTGATTATTGGTGTTCCCTCAGCGCCAATCGGAGGCCTGAGGCAGCATATTCAAAAGCCTCCAAGGATTGCAGTATGCACAGCAAACCGAAACATACCAGAATTGCTCTTCTAAAATCAACGAAACATCAAAAATCCCCAGAAACATACAGGCTCTTGGGCTAGCGAGAAAGGAGAGGTTGGCAGATTGAGACTTGCTGTCTGCTTGCCTGGGCAGAGGGCAAACCAACTTTTCTACATCTCAGAAATCCTCTGTTGCTTTAGTTTCCTTGACAAGGACCAATGTTGACCCAGGGTTAGGAGCCCGGCTCTGGAGCCAGGCAGTCTGGGATCTAATTCCACTTCTGCCAAATACTAGCTGTGTGGCCTTGGGTGAGTAACCTCACCTGTCTGTGTTTTATGGCTTCAGGGCTGCTCTTCACGTCATGGTCTGTGTGATTGGGGTCCTTGGGAGCTGGGGAGTGCATGGCTATTCCTGGTGGCTCTGAGGTCCTTGTGCAGGCAATGGGAATAACTTCTTCGAGGATTAAATGAGTGAACGCATACAATGTGCTTGCGGCAGTGCCTGGCACCAGGCAGCGGCTGGCTGGGCATCACCGGCAGAAGTGGTGCTCTGCTCTGTGCCACACACGTTGCCTGCACCTGGCACTGCTGTGTTGCAAGTGTCCCACTTTCAAGAAGAGAACACTAAGGCTCAGAGAAGAAAACCATGGTTCAGAGAGGGTCAGGAACCTGGCCAGGGTCACCCAGCTAGTAAGTGGCAGATAACAGCAACAACAAGAACACAAAAGCGATCGCGGAACAAGATTGGAAACAGCTAATACCAATTTGGCACCATTCATTGCCACGTGCTGGGTCTGAGGCTTTAAGCACATGACCTTGGAGTCTGGCTCCCACACCCGTGCTCTGCTCCTCTCAGCCCGCCCTGGGTGGATTAATTCCCACTGCCCTAAACTCCACTTGGAAGCTGAGAGAGGGTCGGCTCCAGCAGGCCTGTGAGCACGCGAGGGCGTGGGTCTCTGAGTCTAGCTCTCCGGGTTCATGGATCACTTCCCAGTGGGACACCCTGGCCCAGTGACCAGAGCCTCACCCCTCACTCCCCTTTTATCCTTAAATTTCAAAGCACTTTACACTCACACACTAATTAGGGAAGACACCTTCCTATGCTCCAGAGAGGCAGGTATTTTTAATTAATTGCTCTTGTGAGGTCACAGGGCCTGGGGGCTGCAAACTCTAATTCCAGGATGCATCCAGGGCGTCTTTGACTGCCACCTCCTCAGAGGCCCTCCTGGACTACCTGATCCAAAGTAGCCCCCACCTCTCTCTCATCTCATGCACCTGATGGGTTCCTGTGTACTCCCTGCCACTGTTTTGTTTTTGTTTTTTGAGACATGGTCTCTCTCTGTCACAGTGGCTCAGTCTTGCTCACTACAACCTCCGCCTCCCAGGCTCAAGCGATCCTCCAGCCTCAGCCTCCCAGCTCAGCCTCCTGAGTAGCTGGGATGACAGGCATGAGCCACCATGCACGGTCTTTTAAAAAAATTGTGTATTTATTTACATATTGACTTACAATAGTGACAGCAGCTATATTTATAGAACAGCAACTGCTGGGCCTGCACTTTGATTGTATTATCCTCCCGGGGCACAGAGAGGTTAAGGAACTTCTTCAAGGTCACAAAGCAGATGAGGAAGCTGTGTTATTTAGGCTTGTTTGCTCATTTGTGTGTGCTTAGTGTTTGTCTTCCCCAGGAAAACATCTGTTTTGTTCATTGCTGTGTCCCAGTGCCTAGAACAGTGCCTGGCACCTAGTAGGCACTCAATAAATACTTGTCGATGGGGTAAATTTGGAATCCTGCACTCAGCTTGCATCAGAACCCAAGTCTTTGTGTAAACATAGACAATTCCTTCTGTGCCTCAGGGAGACGGAAAACCACAGGTGGCTCTTTCCTAACTCTCTGCTCTTTCACACCTCCAGCTTTTGCTCAAGTGACTTCCTTCGCTTGCTTTCTCCTTTTCCATCATTTAGCTCAGAGGTCAGTAAACTATGGCCTGGGGGCCGAATCTGGCTCAACTTATGGTTCTGTTAATAAAGTTTTATTGGAACACAGCCACATCTTATTTCAGTTTTATCTATGGCTGCTTTAGATCTGTAATCATAGTTGTGACAGAAACTCATGAAACGTAAATATTTACTATCTAGCCCTTTACAGAAAAGGTTTTTGAGCCCTGCTCTAGCTGACTTTACCCTTTAAGAATGAGTTAAAAAGCATCCTCCTCCAGGAAAGATTCTGTGATTTCCCAGGCTGGGTTAAGGGGTCCTGTTAAGTGTTCTCATAGGCCCATGCTGCCCTCTAATATAGAGTCTGTCCCCCTCTAGGAGCCTTCTTAGACATTTTTCCCTGATCACCCAACCCCCTCTCCCATGACATTTTTAAATTGACAAATAAAAACTTGTATATATATTTTAATTGACAAATAAACATTGTAAATATTTATTTGCATAAATTTATAACTTTAGGCTGGGTGTAGTGGCTCACACTTAGTAACCCCAGCACTTTGGGAGGCTGAGGTGAGTGGATCACCTGAGGTCAGGAGTTTGAGACCAGCCTGGCCAACACAGAGAAACCCAGTCGCTACCAAAAATACAAAAATTAGCTGGGCATGGTGGCGTACACCTGTAATCCCAGCTACTGGAGAGGCTGAGGCAGAAGAATCATGTGAACCCAGGAGGCAGAGGCAGAGGTTGCAGTGAGCCGAGATTGTGCCACTGCATTCCAGCCTGTGTGACAGAGTGAGATTCCATCTAAAAAAAAAAAAAAAAAAAAAAGAAATTTGGAAATTTCATATGAAAGTCCAAACTTCTGTCTTCTCTGAAATAGAAGGGGAAACTCTGGCAGCTCTGGGCCTGCATTCCTCATTGGCAGGGATTGGGTGGAGATGAGTGGCAGTTGCCCCTTTATTTGAATTTAATTAAATTAATGTGTTAATTAATTCATTTTTTGAAAAAGTCTTGTGCTGTCGCCCAGGCTGGAGTGCAGTCACACGATCTTGGCTCACTGCAACCTCTGCCTCCGAGGTTCAAGCGAGTCTCATGTCTCAGCCTCCTGAGTAGCTGGGACTGGAGGCCCACACCACAGCACCCGGCTAATTTTTGTATTTTTAATAGAGACAGGGTTTTGCCATGTTGGCCAAGCAGGTCTTGAACTCCTGACCTCAAGTGATTTGCCTGCCTCAGCTTCCCAAAGTGCTGGAATTATAGGCATGAGCCATCATGCCCAGCCAGCTGCCCGTTTACACCAGCCATGCATTCACGAGTTCACCCCAGTCTCCACCCCTCCCTGCTGCTCCTTGACCCTGAGACCAAGAAGTAGTTGCCTTCATTCTGTACCGGGTAGTTTCCTGACCTCGCCCTGCCCGCTTCCCATCTTTGCACTTCCTACTGGGCTCCTCACACCTTTTGAGTCTTTGAACTCAGGATGTCATGGCAGGAAGGTCACAGTTAGAGACCTGAAAGCTGTGGGGTGGCAGTCAACAGCCTGTGGGCTCTCAGATTCAGTCCTCGGTGTCCCTACTCAGCTCTGTATGGCAGGAACAATACTGCCCCCACTTCCCTGGTGTCCTCCTGAGTCTGGCCAATGGGAGGTGGCCTTAGAGAGTGGAAGGGAGGTAAAGAGACACTCAGGTGTTTCTTTTTCTATGCCTCGGGCATTAGAGGTGCATCTCTGTGGCCCCGGTTCCCATCAGGCAGATCCTCCCTGGTTTTAGCCCTCACCAATCAGCTGGTGACGCTACCTCCTCCTCTGTTCCTCCAGCCCTAGGGACAGTAGGTCTGCTGTGGGCTTGCCTTACCCTCCTGTGGCCTCTCAGCTCCTCCAATGCCTGTGTAACCAATTCCTTGTGTTAAACTCCCTCTGTTGAAGGGTCTTGGGTATATACCTCGAGGCAAGTGACTTCTCTCTGTGGAACAAGGACTTTGAGCTCAATTGTCTCAGAGTCCTTTGATTGCTGCCTCATTTCTGAGCTCGATCTTCATGACTCCAGCTGGTTAGACACGGTAGGACTTTTGTGCCGGCTCCAGTGAGGCAGGAGGAAGAAGCTCCTCCAGAGGTGCTGGTGGCGGATGCTTTGATGGGATGTTTGTTCCCAAAGGCTGCCTTACCCTCGCACAGCCTCCTCCTACAGGACTCAGTAGAGCCTCATTTCCTTTCTTTTTTTTTGAGATGGAGTCTTGTTCTGTCACCCAGGCTGGAGTGCAGTGGTGTGATCTCGGCCCACTGCAACCTCCGCCTCCTGGGTTCAAGTGATTCTCCCACCTCAGCCTCCCAAGTAGCTCGGATAACAGGCATGCACCATTATGCCTGGCTAATTTTTGTATTTTTTGGTAGAGAGAGGGTTTTACCATGTTGGCCAGGCTGGTCACAAACTCCTGACCTCAAGGGATCTGCCCACCTCGGCCTCTGAAAGTGCTGGGATTACAGGCGGGAGCCATTGCACTCAGCCTAGATGCTCATTTTCCAAAATACCCCAGTGAGATGCTGTGTAGAAGCACACTCAGCCTATGTGTGCGCTCGCTCTCTCTCTCTCTCTCTCTCTCTCAAATGAAGAATTCCCTGACAGGTCTCTAACAGTGACCCTCCTGCCATGACATTCTGGGGTAAAAAACTCAAACAGCTTTAGGAGCCCATAGGAAAGGCAAATGGAGTGGGACCAATACTGCTCTGGCCGCACAGGGGAGAGGAGGCTCGAGCGTCCAGCTGGAGCCTTTTTCTGACTGCTGGGAGGGACCAAACATGAGCTCTGAACTGGGAGGCCGAGAGACAAAACCTGGCACCACCCAGCACTTCATATAGAAGCCACTAGGTGACTAGGCCTGGCTTTGGCTCTTGCCAGACTAGTGGCAGTGGCGGGTGCTGGGGTTAAATTTTATATGGGAGGATCCATTGTGATACAAATGGCATAGCTGCTCCATGCTTTCTGGAACTCAGGAAATTGCAGCTCTGTGCTAATGGTGATCGCATTGGTAGGGGATGATTAATTAAAATATTACAAACAAAAAGGAGCGACTTGAATGTCTTTTCTGACTGCTTTTGGTAAGAAATCCAGGGAATTCTTCACTTCGTGTGCATGCGTGTATGTGCATGTGTGTGCACGTGCGTGTGCGTGCATACGTGTATGCATGCATGTGCGTGCGTGTGTGTTTGTGTGCATGCATGCGTGTGTGTTCATGCCAAGCGTGTTTCTACACAGCCTCTCACTGGGGTGTTTTGGAAAACAGGAGCCGACAGGGCACTGTGAGAGGAGGCTGTGTGAGGCCAGCTCAAGCTTCGGGACTGAACACTGGCCCCCTCTTTGGTTGGTGTCTGTCCTCCCCTCCAGATTGGGAGCTCCAGAAGCGCAGCAACTTGCTTGCTTTGTTCCCCATGGATCCATGAGCTGGACACAGTAGGTTCAAAAATATTAAGTAAAACCTTTAGTGACAGCTGCCTTGTCCCCTGCAAGGTTCTGATGTGTCCTCTGGGATCCTCTGGACATTTGCATGTGCTGTTCCCTCTGCTTGAATAGCTCTTCTTGTCTCTTTGGATCAATTAACACCCCATCTCCATTCATATCTCAGTTCCATGACACCTCCTAAGGGAAGCCTTCCCTGATTTTCCAGACAAGGTTGGGTCCCCCTGTTAAATGTCTTTCTATGATTCATTCATTCATTTTCCCTCTCATCACTTAAACATTTAATGACTTCTCCAACAAACAGCCACAGGGCTGCTGCTGTGCTCCAGGTTTTGTTCCAGGTGCTGGGGACATAGCCCCTGCTCACATTCACAGAGCCCGTATTTGGGGGTCATTCAACACATAAGTAAACAATATAACTTCAGGCTGTGATTGGGCTATGAAGCCAACATGCCATGGTAACATGGTTAGAAAGTGACTGGTGGGAGGTCGTGGGGGATGGGTGGTGAGGGGACCCCATGAGGAGGTGGCATGTGAATCAAGATTTGAACCAGAAGAAGGAGCCGGCCATGGGGAGATCTGGGGAAAGGCATCTGGAGAGAGGGAACAGCAAGTGCAAAGGTCCTGAAGCAGGAGCACGTCCGGCACAACTGGGAAGCAACCGGCAGCTCGTCAAGGCTAGAGCAGGGTGGGGAGAGGGGAGTGGAGGAAATGGAAGGCGTGGCACATGGTCCAGGACCTTGAGGAGCTGAACTTTGGCCTGGGAGGGGAGGGTGGCCTTTTGGGGTTTTTTAAATTTTTTAAATTTTTTATTTTTTGAGATGGAGTCTCCCTCTGTTGCTCAGGCTGGAGTGCAGTGGCGTGATCTCAAATCACTGCAACCTCTGCCTCTCAGGTTCAAGTGATTCTCCTGCCTCAGCCTCCCAAGTAGCTGGGATTATAGGCATGTGCCTCCATGCCTGGCTAATTTTTGTATTTTTGGTAGAGATGGGGTTTCACCATGTTGGCCGGGCTGGTCTCGAACTCCTGACCTCAGGTGATCCACTCACCTCAGCACCCCAGAGGCTGGGATTACAGGCATGAGCCATCGTCTCTGGCCTGAAGGGATTTATTTATTTATTTGAGATGGAGCCTTGCTCTGTCATGCAGGCTGGAGTGCAGTGGCATGATCTTGGCTCACTGCAAAGTCTGCCTCCCAGGTTCAAGTGATTCTCCTACCTCAGCTGTGACTGCAGGATTGTGCCAACACACCCAACTAATTTTTGTATTTTAAGTAGAGATAGGGTTTCGCTATGTTGGCCAGGCTTGTCTTGAACTCCTGACCTCAGGTGATTCACCTCCCAAAGTGCTGGGATTACAGGCATGAGCCACCGGCCCATTGGAGGGAGGGTTTTAACTATGAGGTCCTATGTTGCTTCACAGTCTCAGCCTTCATCCCATTGGCTATGCTGCATCTGTGTGACTGAGTGGTATCAGGCTTTCCATCTGATTGTCAGTTGCTAGAGGGGGCAGCCGTGTTTGTCCTGATCTGCAGATATCTGTTTCTGACTCTTAGAATGTGTTGGTCTCGGCCTGGGTGCCCCAGAAGCAGATACCGAGACAAGGATTCCAGTGGTTTGTTTGAGAGGCGGTTTAGGAAGTAAAGGAGTGGGGACATGAGACAGGGATGAGAAGACATGCACACAGGGGACATTTTTGAGCAAGTTACTGGTCTGGGCAACTGGGGCTCGATCCCACTGGGGAACTCTGGGAGCCAGTGTAAACATGCCTCCAAGCTATTTCCACCAAGGGGCAAGGAAACGGGCATCTTCTGCCACCAACTCCCGTCAGTGGTTGCTTGAGGGCAGCTGCAGGAGCATGAAACTCTCAGGTACTTCGCTTGTCCTGCATGGGCTCAGTGGGCAGTGGTGGTCAGAGAAAATCCTCGGCAAAAAGATGTAGGTACTAGTGGTTGGAAGCCATTGGTGAGCAGGACTGGTGGGTGCAGAGGGCTGTGGCTGCCGTGCCGCAGGTGCCGTCTGAATTTCAGTAAAGGGGTCACTGCTTCCTGACAGAGCAGCAGAGCGAGAAATGCCTCTGGATATGGATTAGGCGAGGGCACCACTCCCTCTTGAATTTTTCGCAAGTCCCTGGAGTCCCTGGTTACCTTTTGCTTCAGTCTCTTGGTTCGGTGTGGCTGAGATGGAAGGTTCTGGAAGCCTGCTCTGCCATCCTAAGAGGCTAGGCTTCACCACCTCCTGAAAGTTGAGGGAGAAGAGGGGAAGAAATTTGGGAGCAGTTCCGTCAACAGTCCCCGCTCCTGTCTCACGTGGACTGATACACAGACAGACCGGCAGTCCTGATGTGTGGGCCCTGCATTCCAGGAGCAAAACCCTTCTTTCCCTCCCGGGCCGGGGAGAACTGGACCGCATTCAGATGGCACCCTGCCCTCCACCCACCACCCGGAAACTGGCCTTGCTGGAGACGGGTGGGTGGGGAGGAAGGCTGAACTGTTGGGGCTTGTTGCCGGCCTCAGGAGAGGGGCAGGCGGCAGGGGTGAGCTGCAGGGATGGGCTGAAGTTAGAGATTCCCTTGATGAAAATCCCTCACCCTGCAAATGGGCCTGTGTGGACAGGGAGGGTGAGTGATAGGAAGATGTGGTGACGGCAGAGAGACACCTTCCAGGGGAAGAAACCAGAGACTCCTGCTCAAGACCTGGAGCCCATGAAGCCTTCCACCTCTTGCGGTGCCAGGTGAGGGCTGGGCATCCTCTCACGAGACCAGGGCTCTTCGCCCACAGCCCTGTTGCTACTCTCTGGCGGGGGCTACGCTGTGCGCTGTAGACTACCTAGCAGCATCCCCTGCCGCCACCACCTAGGGCCAGCAGCTGGCCCTCTCTCCTAGCCACAATGATTGAAAACGCAGGGCCATTGCAAAGCTCATGCCTGTAATCCCAGCACTTTGGGAGGCTGAGGTGAGCAGATCATTTGAGGTCAGGAGTTCAAGACTAGCCTAGCCAACATGGTAAAACCCTGTCTCTACTAAAAATACAAAAATCAGCCAGGCATGGTGGCGGGTGCCTGTAATCCCAGCAACTTGGGAGATTGAGACATGAGAATCGCTTGAAGCCAGGAGGTGGAGGTTGCAGTGAGCCGAGATTTCGCCACTACACTCCAACTTGCCTGCAAGACAGTGGAACCCTGTCTCAAAAGAAAAAAGAAAATGCCTCCAGGTATTGCCAAATGTCCCCCAGGGTACAAAAATGTGCTTGGTTAAGACCCGTTGCAATAGACCCAAAATAATTAAATTAATAATACTAATTTATTTTAAAGTAGGCTAAAGAAAACGCCTTAAACCAACCAGACAGAAGGAGGGCTGGCATGGGGACTTGAGGCCACTCCCCCTTCCATCCCCACTGCTTCTCTCTTTTCCTTCCCCAGATTGGCAGATCTGGTTCTGCTACCCTCCCCCCAGGATCATTGGGCAGGGGCTTAACCTCTCTGAGACTCTGTCTTCTCATCTGAAAAATGGGCGTTAAGAGTCCTTCCTGCACAGGCTCATTTGGAGTGATGATTATAATAATGGCATTGAGAATAATAACACAACAGCTCACGATTTCAGAATGCTGGCTTTGTTCCAAGCCCTGCGATAAGTGATTTACATGTCTCTACACACTGAGGCTTCACACCTGGCATGTCAGGCTGAGGCTGACAGTGCAGACCCCCACTGCCCATGCCCGGGCTGCTAACTTGCTTTCCTCCCCTCCTTCGGGTGTCACCTCATCCACATTCCAGCCAGTGGGAAAAGAAAATGGGACTAGCATATCCTTTCCCTTTAAAGTACAACCTGGGTCGGGCACAGTGGTGTGAGCCTGTAGTCCCAGCTACTCGGGAGACTGAGGCAGGAGGATTACTCGAGTCCAAGAGTTCTGGGTTATAGTACACGGTGTCAATCGGGTGTCCGCACTAAGCTCAGTGTCATTATGGTGATCTCCCTGGGAGCAGGGCAACCACCAGGTTGCCTAACGAGGGCTGAAATGGCCCAGATCAGAAACAGAGCAGGTCAAAACTCCTGTGCTGATCAGTAGTGGGATTCTCCTGTAAATAGCTACAGCACTCCAGCCTGGGCAACATAGTGAGACCCTGTCTCAAAAAAAAAAAAAAAAAAACGAAAAAGAAAAGAAAAGAAAAAGTACAACCTGGGCTGGGTGTAGTGGCTCATGTCTGTAACTCTAGCACTCGGGAGGCCAAGGTGGGAGGGTTGCTTAAGGACAGGAGTTTGAGACCAGCCTGAGTAACATAAGAAGACCTCATCTCTAAAAAAATTAAAATTAATAATTAAAAAAATAAAGCGCAACCTGGAAATCAGCCACATAGCTTAGACTCACATCCCATTGGCCAGAACTTGGTCACATGGGTACATCTGACTGCAAAGGAGACTGGGAAATGTAGTTTTTATTGAGACAGCCCTATGCTCAGGCACAAGTGCATTGCTATGGAAGTAGGGGAAGATACTTAGGGACAACTAACAATCTCAACCACATTTCATTTGACAGATGGGGAAACTAAGGCACAGCATGGTTAAGTGGTTCCTCAAGGTCACAAAGAGAATAAGGAAATGAGACAATGTATATAAAGTGCAGGCAGCGTTTAAGTGCTCAAAGCCAGCCTGCTATAACCACTCTCTTCCCACATATCCTTTGGGTACCATCCACTGACATTTATTTGTTTCAAGGGTCTCCTTTAGAGGAGCATGCTGGAATTTCATGCACTTTGAGGACTGATAAGTTTTCTTCTGCCCTTGAAATCCACATCCGTTAGGTCATCCAGGTGAGATCCACAAAATAACCCAGCAGTTTTGAGGATAATTTCTCAAGCACAGCAGAGGACTCCCATGCCCCAGCAGGAGATATACTGAGGCGAGTTCCCAGCCAGAAAGATTCTCCTAAACTACAAGGAAACTGAGGCCCAGAGAGGGGATGGGGATTGGCCATGACCACACAGCCAGCTCCTGACAGAGCCACGACTGGGTGGGTCTCCAGCCAAGGAGCACTGGCATTTCCCCAGGACCTTTTCCTGTTTGTGTCTCGTGTTAGCCATTCTCAAATGTCTCATGTTCCGTGATATTTCAGTGTGAGACAATCAATCGCCGTGGCATGCTCTGTGTGTCTGGGCAGGGCTTGTCACATGGTGGGGTGCCTGGATGGGACCGAATCATTATCTCTCGGGGGCTTTCTCTTTTGTCTTGAGTCAGGGCGTTTCCCAAGATACAAAAACTTCCATCTACTGTCCTAGGCCGCAGTTCTTGAGGGCCAGGTGGAGGAAGGGGGCTGCAGATCTCATTGCTCAGTAAATACATTTACTTTCGGTGCCCTTGTGTTCCATGTAGAACCCCCATTCCTGTGGCCGGAGCCTCTCTGGTTCAACTGCTTCACCTTAGAATCTCCTATGAGAGTGAAGGGGGATGAGGGTCCTTGGGCACTTTCATGTCATCTCTCGGGTTTCAGTGGTCCCTGCAAAGGTCTCAGTACTTTCAGGGTTCTGGGGTGCCATATGCCTGCCTCTGCCTCCCCCAACCTCCCTGCAAGTACCTGCTGCCAGCTTTCTCTGGACAGCTCAGGGGGATCCCTCACCCACAGCTGCCGTCCAGCTTTTAAAACCTGGCGGCATCACCTCCTCCTCTGCCTGTTCTCTGCCCTGTGAGTTTGTGCCCTTTTACCCTTTCAGAGGGATTTCTGGAAGAAGTAGAGGTTTATTCTATGATGACACCGTTTGCTGGCTCCCTAATGGCTGGACCCTCAGTCCTCAACAGCAGAGCCCTGATTTTGTTTGGGGGTGGGAGGTGATAGGTCCAGCCATGGGAGAGGGGTTAAGATTGGGCTGTGCCAGTCACACTATCCTACTTCCCTTTTCCAGCCTCCTTTGCAGTGTAGAGCAGAGATATGACCAGTTATGGCTAATGAAATGTGAACGGAAGTCCTTTCAGGGAGATCATGGGAAATATTTTTTTTGCAGATTAAAGGAGCTCAAGGAGAGGCTGAGCATGGTGGCCCATGTCTGTAAGCCTAAAACTTTGGGAGGCTGAGGTGGGAGGATTATTTGAGCTCAGGAGTTTGAGGCAAGCCTGGGCAGCATAGTGAGACCTTGTCTTTATCTAAAAAATTAAAAAATCTCAAGGAGGGAGTTTTTTTTTTAACCCACCACCCAACACTCCTATCTTGAACTTCACTAAGGAATGTGATGCTTGGGGCTGTGGCAGCTATATTGTAACTGTGGGGCCACAAGGCTGATGTTAAAAAGCCAACACGGAATGGCTAAATATGAAGGCTGAAAGTAGCTGGATGCTGAATGACATTGCTGAGATGCTTTTTTGACCCTGAAGCCATCAACCTTCAAACGTTTTGTCTGTGAAATAACAGAGTGCCTTTACTGTGACTGGGGCCTTATGAAGTTTGCAGCAGAAGGTATTCCTAATATACTTGTGTTCAGGCTACCATATTTTGGTCCTGCAGTTTCTACCCAAAATTCCACATGGTGAGACCATCTCTTATTTCTAGGATTGGTTGACACCCCATCTCCCACCTCCCCTTCTTGGGAGCTGATGAACAGGCTGTTGAATATGCCTGGACCCTTTGCAGCGTGAGTGAGATATAAAGAAACATCTTGGGTGAATCTTTGACATTGACTCAACTTAAACAGGCACAACATTTGCTTACGTTTTGGGGCTTGGATTCTTTGATGTATTATCAAACTTCAGAATTCACAGCATTCAGGGAATTTTTTACCGTATCAGAAAGACTGCAAATAACAGACGAATCATAATGACTAATAATTATATGGTAAGTGTAACTTGCCAGGTACGGTAATTAGCACTTCATTTACGCTAACTCATTGAATGACTTTTCAACAACCCTATGAAGTGGATACTATCAATCCCTCAATTGGGAAACTAAGGCACAGAGCTCGTCAGTGACATAACTGGGCTGCCACACTATAGAGCCAATTAGCAGTGGCTTTGGCCATAAACACATCTATCCTTTACTTCAAAAGAAGTTTGGCATTGTCAGCCCAGGAGTCCTCCACCTAGTCCATGGCCATGCTTATTGTTTTAAGATGGGGGCTAGGATTCCATATCCCTCTTACCCAATGGATGTGTCAAAAACAAAAATAGAGGAACCAGGAGAGTAGTGGCAACTCCTTAGGAAGAGAAAGTCTCCCTGGAGTACTTATCCCAGCTGACTTCCTGTTGTGCCTCATTGGCTAGAGTCGGGTCACATGCTCACCTTGGTCCAATCACTGGCAGATTGCAATGGGCGTGGCATGTGTGATTAGACCAATCACATTCATCCTCTAGGGCCAAGCACTATGGCTACCACTAACCAGGGTTCAGTTAGCCAGGAAGAAGGGATGGGTATTGGGCAAGCAGCCTGTACCATTTGCCCCAGCAGCTGACGTTTACTGAGCATGTACAGTGAGCCAGGCTCTGTCCTAAGCTCTTCATGTGTATTATCTCACCAGGTCCTCTTGTTATTTATTATTATTTTTATTTAGACACAGGGTCTTGCTGTGTTGCCCAGGCTGGAGTGCAGTGGTGTGATCCTAGCTCACTGCAGCCTTGAACTCCTGAGCTCAAGCAATCCTTGTGCCTCAGCCTCCCTTGTAGCTAGGATTATAGGAACAAGTCACCACACCCGGTTAATTAAAAACATTTTTTTTTTTGTAGAGATCGGAATCTCACTATGTTGCCTAGGTTGATCTCAAACTCCTGGCCTCAAGGGATTCTCCTACCTCAACCTCTCTTGCTATTATTAACCCTATCTGTGAGAAACAATCTGAAACCCAGAGAACTTAAATGACTTGCTCAAAATCACTCACCCAGCAAGGTGACTCTAGAGAGGGTTACCAGATAAAATACAGGATGCCCAGTTAGAGTATCAGATATACAAGGAAAATATTTTAGTATAACAATGTCCTGGCAGGGTGCGGTGGCTCACACCTGTAATCCCAGCACTTTGGGAGTCCGAGGCAGGTGGATCACAAGGTCGGGAGTTCAAGACCAGAGTGGCCAAGAAGGTGAAACCCCGTCTCTACTAAAAATACAAAACAATTAGCCAGGCTTGGTGGCGGGCACCTGTAATCCCAGCTACTCAGGAGGCTGAGGTAGAGAATTGCTTGAACCCAGGAGGCGGAGGTTGCGGTGAACCAAGATCTCAGCACTGCACTGCAGCCTGGATGACAGAGCGAGACTCCATCTCAAAAAAAAAAAGGCCCAAATGCTGCACAGGACATACTTATACTGAGAAAGTTACTTGTTATTGATGTGAAGTTCAAACTGAACTGGACATCCTATATTTTTATTTGCTAGGTTTGGCAATCCTGCCAGAGTCTCTGCTTAGGAAACTAAGCAGTGGTGTGGGGGCTCAGGGATACTGTTTACATAATAAACATGAAGGAGGATCTCTTGGTTCTGCAAATAATTAGACATTCGCCCATTTTTCGTGAAATCTGACCCCTTTTGGATTTCTTGTTTTCCTCCTTTTGAAAGAGACATGGGTACAGAGAAATACATCCCTGCTCTCAGGAGAACAACAGTGTATGCATTGTGATAAATGGCACCTGACATTCAGCCTCAGGACCAGGGAGGCAGTAGGGAGAGGTGGGGAGTGTGGGGGAAACTGGTGTGTCCCCTTCAAATACCCCTGTCCCCAGCTGACTGTTGCCAGGTGGGAATGTGGATTTAGCATGGTGAAATTTTAGAGTGTTTTAAGGGAGTAGAAATCTGAATTTTTGTGTGAAATCTCTTGATTTGTGAACATTAGCTCAAAATGCCCTGTGGACCAAAGGAAATCTGTCTGCTGGCTTGTAGGCAGCCAGGGGAAAGCCTTTGCTGATCAGCTCTGGAAGAGGAGGCTGTAGCCGCCTCAAAAAGAGGAGTGGAGCAGAGGCTGGGCTGGAGGCAGCCTGAGGACTGGAGTGTGCTTGGGACTAGGATTACAGCCAGACCTGGATTTGTTCTCTCTACCAGGTAACTGCTGTATGATGGTAGATGGGTTGCACAGACTCTCTGTTTTCCAAAGCATTTAGAGTACGTAATCATATCCATTCTCCTGTGAGATTCTACTGAGGGAGCTGACACAGGCGAGGCACCTGGGGGTCGTGGGTGCCCAACAAACGTTAATCCCCTCCCCTCCCAGGGCTCACTTAGGAGTTGGGGATTTGAACACTGCTTTTCCAGCTCCTCTTCCCTCCCTCTCCTCCCTTCCTTTTTGCTTTCTCCTCCACCTTTTCCTGCTTCCTTTCTTCTCCTTCTCTCTCTTCTCTCATTAAACAGTGTGAAGAATTAGGACCAGGCGTCAGGCCCTGCTATTCCAGTCTTGGGGTGAGACTTGGGGAAAGGCTCTTCTCATGGGGCCTTAGTTTCTCCCTCTGTGAAATGGGCAGTTCTGATTGGAGACACAGGTGCACTTTCTGGTGCCAGGGTCATGTGATTCAGTAAGGCCTTGGGGGCCGGGTGGGGGGAGAGATGGCAACCTTGGTGGTGATGGGAGGGGGTGGCTGGGGCATGAGTCAGACTGTGGTCTCGGGGCTGAGGAGTAGAGAACATCACGGCACATAGCACCCAGTAGTTAGCAAACCGCAGGAAGGCAGAAGCCCAAGTCATCAGTGAGCTTGTAAACACCGTCCAAGGAGAGCCAGGCCCTGCTTGTCTGGGATTGGCTGCATGCCCCTCCCAGGGATTGGGGTCAAAGTTCTTCATAAACCATCTTCCCAAAACAGGGAATCCCTGAGCCCCTCCCTCCTTCCAGTCTCTCTTTCTTTCTTTTCTTTCTTTCTTTCTTTCTTTCTTTCTTTCTTTCTTTCTTTCTTTCTTTCTTTCTTTCTTTCTTTCTTTCTTTCTTTCCTTCGCCTTCTTTCTTTTTCCTTCCTTCCTTCCTTCCTTCCTTCCTTCCTTCCTTCCTTCCTTCCTTCCTTCCTTCCTTCTCTCTCTGTTTCTGTTTCTTTTCTTTTCTTTTCCTTTTTTTAAGATGGAGTCTGCCTGTGTTGCCCAGGCTGGAGTGCAGTGGTACGATCTCAGCTCACTGCAACCTCCCCATCCCTGGCTCAAACTATTCTGCCTCAGCCTCCCAAGTAGCTGGGATTACAGGTGTGCGCCACCATGCTCGACTAATTTTTGTATTTTTAGTAAAAACGAGGTTTCATCATGTTGGCCAGGCTGGCCTTGAACTCCTGATCTCAAGTGATTCACCCAACTTGGCCTCCCAAGGTGCTGGAATTATAGGCGTGAGCCCCCGAGCCCAGCCCCTTCCAGACTTTCTGTGATCTGACCTCTGCTTACCTCTCCAGGGCCATCTTGAGACACCTTCCCTCTCACCCTTCTCAACTCTTGCCAGGCCAGAGCCTGGTGGTGAGTTTCTGGATATATGCAGCTCTCTGGCCCTTTGCACAAGCTGGTTTTTCTACCTGGAAGTTTCTCTCCCTCATCTCTAGACCACAAGATAAAGGGTCCTTACTATTCAAATTTCAGCTCAAACATCACCTCCAGTGGGAAGCTGCCTCCCATCCCCAGGGGAACTCAGGTCCTCTTGTGGCCCCATTTACCTTCCCTCCAAACCACTGGCAGCCATCTGGGAGCTGTATTTATAGGCTTTTGTGTTTGCTCAGTCTGTCTCTCCTTTTCCTGAGGTTGGGGACTGGAGGAGTAATTTCTGCTGCCATAAGTCAGCACCTGGCACAGACCAGGTCAGCAGTAAATATTTATGAGAGGAATGAATTGGTGAGTGAATGAAGTTCTCAGAAGGGTTATGGCAAATCCTCTAGGGGTCAAGGGCGCTCTGGATGCTCTCCATCAGAGGTAGCGCATCAGGCCAACCCTCCCATATTGCCTCACTGGACTTACAGAAAAAAATTCCAAAGTTTTCCCTTGGCCTTTTCGTTTCTCCCAGTACCTAGTCCTGCTGAACTCTCTGACCTCCTTTCCCACCAGCTGCATGTCCCCCACCCCGCCCCACATCCCCGTCCCAGTTCCAGCCACACTGGCCGTTCTGTTTCTTTACCGTCCCAGGCTTGTTTCTGCCTCAGGGCAGCTTGTTTTTCTGTTTCTCGTGTTTGGAATGCTTATCCCTCAGGCCCTATCATCATTTATATCTCAGCTGTGCTACCTCCTGAGGGCGGCATTTCCCCACCCTCATTGCCCAGCAGATTACCCTGATTTTTGTTTTTGTTTTGAGATGGAGCGTCACTCTTGTTGCCCAGGCTGGAGTGCAATGGCACGATCTCAGCCCTCTGCAATCTCTGCCTCCCTAGTTCAAGCGATTCTCCTGCCTCAGCCTCCCAAGTAGCTGGGATTACAGGCATGCATCACCACGTCTGGCTAATTTTGTATTTTTAGTAGAGACGGGGTTTCTCCATGTTGGTCAGGCTGGTCTTGAACTCCCGACCTCAGGTGATCTGCCTGTCTCGGCCTCCCAAAGTGTTGGGATTACAGGCGTGAGCCACCACACCCAGCCAGATTACCCTGTTTTGTTCCTTCCCAGGATACATCACCATCTAAAATTGTTTTGTTTATTTACAAACATTTCATCAACTTTTAGCTAAGTTCATGGCTGTGCACAATAAACCCAGACCTTCCCAGCTTCCCTTGCAGCTAGGTACAGCCACGTGCCTGAGCTCTGGCCAAGGAGTTGAAATTAGGAGTAGTGTGACAGTTTCTGGACCGTTTCCTGGAGATTTAGTTGATGCCTGCCCTTTACTCATCATCCTTCTTTCTCCATCTGAAAAGCAGATGTGAAGGCTGGTGCAGTGGCTTTCATCTTGGATCATGAGAAAGCAGGGCCCACACCTAGAGATGGCAGACTGGTATACAGGAAGAAGAGGAGACACTGAGAGCTCCATAGAGTTACCAAATCCATCCCAAACTGCCTACATCTCAACTTCATTCACATGAGAGAAATAGAAACTCCTCTTATTTTGTAATTTTTTTTCAAATTCAGTGTCTTATATATGTGTGTGTGTGTGTGTGTGTGTGTGTGTGTGTGTGTGTGTATACATTTTTTTGAGACAGAGTCTCACTCTGTCGCCCAGGCTGGAGGGCAATGGCGCGATCCCAGCTCACTGCAATCTCTGCCTCCCAGGTTTAAACAATTCTCCTGTCTCAGCCTCCGGAGTAGCTGGGATTACAGGCACATACCGCCATGCCTGGCTCATTTTTTGCATTTTTAGTAGAGATGGGGTTTCACCATGTTCCCCAGGCTGGTCTCAAACTCCTGAGCTCAGGCAATCCACCCACCTGTGCTTCCCAAAGCGTTAGGATTACAGGCGTGAGCCACCGCACCCGGCGGTTACTTATATTTTATTATGACTACATTTGCATGTCCCCAAGCAATACAATCTGATATAAAATGTCAGCTAGAATACACACTAGGTCTTTTAATTTAATTTTTATTTTTTAAATTTTTACTTATTTGTTTTGAGATTGAGTCTCACTTTGTCACCCAGGCTGGAGTGCAATGTTGGCTCATGCAACCTCTGCCTCCTGGGTTCAAGTGATTCTTCTGCCTCAGCCTCTTGAGTAGCTGGGATTACAGGCACCTGCCACCACACCTGGCTAATTTTTGTATTTTTAGCAGAGACAGTGTTTCGCCATGTTGGTCAGTCTGGTCTCAAACTCCTGGCCTCAGGTGACCTGTCCACCTCAGCCTTCCAAAGTGCTGCGATTACAGGTGTGAGCCACCGCTCCTGGCTGGGTCTTTTGATTTCAAAAGGTAGTCTATAGGGCTTTATCAACTCTGTCCAGAATTTTGGTTGGAGTTATTAGAGGAGCCCTGGGCCAGAGAGGAGAGACCACTTGCCTGAGGCCACACAGCAGGAAAGGGGCAGACCTGGGGTTTCACTTCAGGGGCCTAGATCCTAACCCCTCAGCCTCATTTTTTGGAAGCTTCCAGCTTGAGGTGCTGCTGGGCTTCCTCCAGACTCAGCCTGGACACCAGGCAGTGACCTGCACCTACTCCCCTCTTAGGCCAGGAGGGTCTTTCTTATTTCTATGGGACCCAAAGCAAGGTGGAAAATATGAGAGAAGCCCCTAGCTGTGGGATCCAACAGGGATCAAGTCCCAGCTCTGGGCTCTGCTGCTGGCCGCTGTGCACCTCAGGGAAGACTCCGACCTCTCTGAACCTCGGTTTCCCCATCTAATTTTAGCCTGAGCACGTCAGTAGGTTCCCCAAGGTGCTGTTTGGAGTGTCTGACACCTGAAGAAGGATACAGCAGTACTCCCACAAAGCAGAAATTTCTGGAACACAGCCAGTGTCATTGGTGTTACAAGGAGGTAGCCTACTTAGTACAAACTTTGGAGTCCGTTCTGGGTTCAAATCCTGGATCCATAGTTAGCCACTGTGTGGTGCTGAGTAAATCACTTTCCTGGTTAGTTTTCAACCTTTTTCCTGGTTGGAAAATGGGGGTTCATTTGTTGGTTCTTTCACTAAGTGCATATGTGCTAAGCATATCTTTGTACCAGACTATTTCTGGGTGCTGGAGATGTGCGATGAGCAGGATGGGTGAAGTCCTTCCTCAATTGGGGCCAGACAATGAAGAAACTGACAGAAGTGACAGTGGACACATACAGAGCAAACTAAAGCTGAGTGAGGGAGTGGGGGCCATGGAAGGGCTTCCCAGGCTGGGCTGGTCAGGACACTGCCCTGCACGGGGACATTGGGGCAGAGACCTGACTGGCATGAGGTTCTAGCTCAGCTAAGTCCATCCTTCCCATTTCCCAGAACTGTTCCTGGCCTCCTCTAGCTGGAGTCTTCAAAACAAGAACCACTGGATGGCCAGCTCCGTGTCCTGGGCACCAGCCCAAGGTGGCTGAATGAGGCATCCACTTCTCTTTGTCTGCCATTCTTTCCTGTCTGGATAATTGCAGTAGCCTCTCCCCATGGGTCCCCCAGTTCCCACCCCCACCCTCCTACAGTCTATCCTCCCCACCGCATTACCTTCAGTTCCTCTTGCCACTGAAACAAATGAGCACTTACTTAGTGGCTGGAAACAACACACATTTATTCTCTTACAGTTTCAGAGGGGAGAAGTTGGGATGTTGGTAGACCACTTCCTTCTGGAGGCTCCAGGAGAGAATCTGTCTCCTTGCTTGTTTCAGCTTCTAGTGGTTGCTCAAAGCCCTTGGCTTATGGCCCCACCCTTCGCTCTCAAAGCACATCACCGCAGTCTATGTTTCTGTCATTCTCTCTCCTCTCTGCCTTCTCCTTCTCTGTAGGCATGTCTCCGTCTGCCTCCGTGGTATAAGGACTCCTGTGATTAATTGGTCCCACCTGGGTGATCCAAGATAACCCTCCCATCTTCAGAGCCATAAATGAATCACAGCTCTGAAGTTCCTTTTGCCATATAAAGTAACACTCACAGATTCAGAAATTAAGACGTGGATATCTTTGAAGGGCCACTATTCAGCTAACCAAAGCATCCAAGAGGATCTTATCAGAACTTGAATCAGACCCTGTGCCTCCTCTCCTCAAAACCCTGCCATGGCTCCCACCTCCCACATGCAAAGCCCTTACAGTGGCCACATGGCACCACACATCTCTTCACTTGTGACTTCCCCATCTCATCTGCTTCTCCTCTCCTGCCTCACTTGGCTCCAGTCACTGGTCTCCTGGCTATACTTCAACACTCCAGGCAAGCACTTGCGTCACGGCCTTGCCATGTGCCTTTTCCCATGTCTGAAACTTTCCCTTCCCTTCCCTTCCCTTCCCTTCCCTTCCCTTCCCTTCCCTTCCCTTCCCTTCCCTTCCCTTCCCTTCCCTCCCCTCCCCTCCCCTCCCCTCCCCTCCCCTCCCCTCCCCTCCCCTCCCTTCCCCTCCCCTCCCTTCCCTTCCTCTTCCCACTCCTCCCCTCCCCTCCCCTCCCTTCCTCTTCCCACTCCTCCCCTCCCCTCCCCTCCCTTCCCTTCCTCTTCCCATTCCTCCCCTCCCCTCCCCTCCTCTCCCCTCCCTTCCCTTCCTCTCCCCACTCCTCCCCTCCCCTCCCCTCGCCTCCCTTCCCTTCCCTCTTTCCTTTCCTTTTTTGGGACAGAGTCTTGCTCTGTCACCAGGCTGGAGTGCAGTGGTGCTATCTCCACTCACTGCAACCTCCGCCTCCCAGGTTCAAGTGATTCTCCTGCCTCAGCCTCCCAAGTAGCTGGGAATACAAGTGAGTACCACCATACCTGGCTAATTTTTGTATTTTTAGTAGAGAGGGGGGTTTCACCATTGGCCAGGCTGATCTTGAACTCTTGACCTCAGGTGATCCACCTGCCTCAGCCTCCTAAAGTGTTGGGATTACAGGTGTGAGCCACTGCACTCTGTCACCTGGAACTTTTCATTCCTGCCTCTTCCTAAGACTGGACTTTTCTCTTCCCTTGGGTCTCATCTCAGAGAGGCCCTGTTGGACACTCCCCTCCCTAGAATAGCCCTTCACCTGCCCCACAGTTACATTTCACACAATCAGAAGTGACCTTGGTTGTGTGTTTGTTTTTTTATCTCTCATCTGCCTTCCCCACCAGACCATCAGCTCCTAAAGACCCAGGAGAGGCTGGCTCTGTCTGGTTCTTGGATGTATCTCCAGCACCAAGGACAGAGCCTGGTACATAGTAGGTGCTCAGAAAATACGTGCTCCATGAATCCACGCATGTTTTATTCCAAATGTCCCTCGATGCTGCCATGAATCAAATACCAACTCATTTTAAGGCATTTGTACATTCTCAGTGATTTTGTGGCTGGATCTTTTGTTCTGTCAATGACTAAGGCACTGCCCTCATATATTGAGAGGAGGCAAAGCATCATCTGTACTGAGCAGGTGAGAACTCAGAAGGCTTGGAACAGAGGCAGGAGTGTTTTAAGGCAGATTGGCAATGGGGTCTAAGGAAGAGCAGGGGCATAGGTGGGCTTCCTGTGCAAGTGGCACCCTCTCTCTGTGCCTCTGTTTCTACATGTACAACATGGAGATCGTAACAGTGCTTACCTTTCTCAACTTTGGTGCTCCTGACATTTGGGGCTGGATCATTCTCTGCTATGCGTCTTGTCCTGAGCAGCATCTCTGGCCTCCAGCCACCGGACGCCAGTAACTTCTCTCCAGTTGCGACAACCCCAAATGTCCCCAGATATAATCTAATGTCTCCTGTAGGGGCAAAATCCACCCCCAGCCGAGTAGCACTGTTTGGTCAGATTATCCAGATGCTTGTGGTATCATCTTGGCACAGCCCAGTGCTCAAGTTGTGCAGGGAATTATAGCTGCTCTGTGCTTAAGTGACTTCCTGGCACTGCCGCTCCTTAGCAGGTGGCCTTGGGCCAGTGACTCCAGCTCTCTGAGCCTCACCCTCTTCATCTGTAAAATGAGATAATAATTGCACTTCACCACTTGGGGCCGTCAGAAGGATAGAGTAGATTAATCCTGAGAAGTGCTCAGAACCATGCCTGGCACACAGTGGGAATTCAGAGGCTGAGGCTGAGGCTGATGAAGGCTGTGGGAAGAATGGGAGCTAGGGAAAGGGGTCTCTGCATCCTCACCTTTGCACGTCTGGTGTGTGTGCTCCCACACTAATGGAAAACATGCGGGCATGGCTGCCCCCGCCCAGGCAGGCAACTGGTTCAGTCCCTCAGCCCTGCCAGGCCATTGAATAATTAAGCTGGCTGAGGGGTGACAGGGCTGGAAAGCCAAAAGTGACCAGGGTCTGGCCTTGCTTGGCTTTGGTGACGCGATGGCCCTGGGATCATGGCCTTCTTGAACCTATAAACAGGGGGTTGGGCCCCAAGACAGGCAAGGCCAGGCCAAGGTCTGTGCTGGTGGCCTCAAGCTAAAGTCGAGCAGGGACAGGAAGGGGGGTGCTCCAAGGCTACAGGAAAGGGAGTGCTATGGAGCGAGAGTTTCTGTCCATTGGCGCAACCCCCATCCACTCAAACCCCATCCACCCCCACTCTGGGATTCCATTTCTTTCTTCCCAGTCCTTTCTCAATTTTCACCTTCAATTTATTGAGCACTTATTACATGCAGGGCTCTTCCAAAGTACTTTCCACAGATCTGGTTCCTGCCCGCCCCCGCATGATGGGAAGGAGTTCTGTCCCCTCCCCAAATGAGCAAAGCCCTGCTACTTGGACTCCCATCACACCAGGTAAGGAGTGGAGGCCCCGGAGGCGAGTCAGCAGCTCACAGGGGCCGAGCCAAGGGCCTGCCCTTAACCGCACAGCCCCTGCCGGGCTCCTCCCTCTGTCACTTTCCCCAGCACCTCCACTTTCCTCTCTCTGACTCTTGCTCTCTCAGTGGCTTTCTCTGAACATCTTCCTACTTGTGTTTTTCTCCTTCTCTGTGTCTCTTTTCTGCCTGTTTCTCTTTTTCACTTTCTCCATCTCTCTCCCTCCCTCTGTTTCCTTTTCTCTCCATCTGTTTCTGTGTTTCTCTTTCCCACCCCCGTCTCTCTCTCTCTCACTCTGCCTGTTTCTCTCTCTCTCTCTTTCCCTCTCTCTCTCTCTCTTTCCCTCTCTCTCTCTTTCCCTCTCTCTCTCTCTCTCTCTCTCACTCTCTCTCTCTCTCCCCGCTCCTCTGCCTGCCTGCCTCCCCAGGCTGGCTGCCCCGCCTCACGGCTCTGTCTCTCTGCAGTCAGCCCTTGTCCCCATGCCAGCACATTATGTCCCTGGTCAGACCCTGACGTCAGGCGGGGCCTGGCGGGCAGCCACGGGCCGCTGCCGGGCAGGCAGGAGGGAGAGCTTGGCCTCCCGGGCCCCACTGTAGTGGCCGCCTGCAGCCGCCCTGCCCCGCCTGTAAAGCTTTGCTTCTCCTGGCCTGGCCGCAGCTGGCTGGAGAGTGGACGGCACTTCGTGGCTGCCTTCCTCTGCACCTGGGGCTACAGGCCACTCACCTTTTCCCTTCCCCCACTTCGATTCCACAGCCACAAAAGACTTGGTCCCAGAGGGTCGGCAGTATAGCATGGGGCCAAGTCTTAGCTGTGTGAACCCAGGCAAGTCACCCAGCCTCTCTGAGTCTCCCTGTAAAACAAGGCTACGGAGGCACCTGCTTCTCAGGTCTGCAGTGGGTATCAGCTCACAGTGGCTCACAGCACGAGCAAGGCCACAGCAGGAGTTCAGTGTCACTGCAGGGTCTAGGTCAGCAGTCTTCATGGAGGGGAGGCTGGCAGGGAGGTGGGGGGGATCTGGGTGTCACCATGACCAGGGAGCATAGCTGACGAGCAGGCAGGGATGTGCCATGGGGGACTGCCAGGCAGGGCAGCCCCACCCGCTACACAAACAGTGCCCTGCCGAGAAACCCTCCCCAAGCCCAGTTGGTCTCGGGCCCCATCAGAGCTTAAATAAGTGGTTTGAAAAATGTCATATTTCTTGTTTGGTTTGTTTGTTTTTTCCCCCTGATTTTCAAAGCAAAGTAGTTTCCTTGAAGGACATTTGAAGGGTACTTGAGTTTCCTAGTTTAAAAACAGACTTTAGGATCCGACTAACATGGGTCAAATCCAGCTGGGATACCCTGGCCAGTAGCTTCGCCCTCTGAGCCTCAGTTTCCTCATCTGTCAAATGAAAGTAAGAAATGAGAAGGTTGTGGGGATGAAGCCAGAGCATGTTTGTAAAGCACCCAGAATGGGACCTTGCCCGTGGTAAATGCTCTATATTCAGTAGCCTTTTTTTCTCGTCTTTTTTTATTCTTCTTATTTTAACCATAGGGGACACAGAAAAGTACAAAGAAGAAAACAAAAAGGTGACCCAGAGGGAACCACCTACGGTGTTCACGGGAATTCAGCTCGGCTCACGCACTTATATTGAGCTCCTACTGTTGTCTGCTTTTTCATTTTTCATGAAAATAAAACTCGACTCGAAGTCTCATTTTAAAATACCTTTGCTTATTATTATTATTTGAATACTTACACAGTCAAAAGGTTCAAAAGGTGTCCAGGGAGAAATGAGGCCACCTCGTACTCCAGCCTCTGTTGATCCATTTCTTGTGTGTCCTTCCTTCCCTGGGTCGAAGTCCTCTGCAGACCCCTGACTTCCAGCTCTCCTGCTCCTATTCATTTTGAGGTTCTTTTTTTTATTCACTCAATTATAAATCATGACATTGAACCCTAACCCTAACCCTAAAAAAATAAGAATAAGAAAAAAAATTGTGACATTATTTTTAAAAATCAGAACCTACAGACAATCAAGAGAGGAACATCAGGGAAGTGGAATGAAGCCAGGTGTGGGGATGCACGCCTGTAACCCCAGCACTTTGAGAGGCGGGAACAGGAGGATTACAGGATTACTTGGGTGCAGTTCAAGACGAACCTGGGTAACAGTGAGACCCTCATCTCTACAAAATTAAAAAAACAAAAAAATTAGCTGGATGCAGTGGTGCACACCTGTGGTCCCAGCTACTCGGGAGGCTAAGGTGAGAGGATGGCTAGAGCCCAGGAAGTTGAGGCTGCAGTGAGCCATGATCATGCCACCACACTCCAGTCTGGGTGACAGGGAGAGATCCCCTCCCAAAAACCAACCAAAGGAACAAACAAATAAAAAAGGAAAGTAGAATCTCTTGAAACCTTACTACCCCTTTGACATTTTGGAGCACATCCTCACAGGTCACTTGATGATGTATGTGCACATTCTGGTAGCACCAGGTATCTTTCCCTAGTGCTGATCAAAGGTTCAGATGACATGTTTGTGTACTGATCTGATCGTTATCTTCCTTCCCCACTGTGCGGTCAGTTCCAGGAGGCAGGTAGGACGGCGTCTGAGTCTTCTACAACATAGTAGGTCCATACCGAATATTTTCTGAATGAATGACTAGTGAATTTTCAGAAGGGATCGTACAGTATATAATACTATCCTGTGACCTATTTTTTCACTAAATGTTTTGGGGACATCTTTCCACATCTTTGGGTGGCAAATCTCCATTTTTCATGTCTGCACAAAATCACCACAATAAACATATTTTTGATGTTAGCCAGAAGCTTCTGCTGCCCCCAACCGGGAAGCTCTTCTTCAAATGCAGATCTGTTAACAAATTCCATATGACCCACCCCCGCCCCAGCCCTATGGTCGATTACTTTCAGCCTAGCACTTCACTGGTTACACGGGGCCATTGTTTTCTAGGACAAGTCAAGATTTACTGTCCGTTCCTGACATCATGTTTTTCCAGAGAAGCTTAAGAGTGAAGAACTCTTCCCTCCCTACCTCCTGTTTCCGCCAGTTAAGGGTTCTGTAGATTTGCTGAAGTTGGGAAACTTAGTGTAACCCTTGCCTCCCTGGCCACCTCACCACAAAGGGCACAGCCAAGCTCATTCATTCCTGCCTCAGGGCCTTTGTTCCAGCTGTTCTCTGTGCCCAGAATACCCTTCCCTCCGATATTTGCTCAGCTCACTCCCTTACTACTTTAGATCTCTGCTTGAACATCAATCACCTCCTCAGAGAGGTCTTCCTTAACTCTTTTTCTACATTAGCATCTCCAAGTCACTTATCCAGTGTTAGATTTCCTTTTAAACGTTTTACTTGATACTGCATTAAATCAGATTATATTATGTTGTGCTGTGTTAGATTAATATTTTGGGGTCTTAAAATTGATTGCCCACCTCCTTCACTCTGAGGACAGGGACTTGGGACTCTCTTTTCTTTTCTTTTCTTTTTTTTTTTTGAAACAGAGTTTTGCTCTTGTTGCCCAGGCTGGAGTGCAATGGCATGATCTTGGCTCATGGCAACCTCCACCTCGTGAATTCAAGTGATCCTCCTGCCTCAGCCTCCCACATAGTTGGAGTTACAGGCTTGCGTCACCACTCCCGGTTAATTTTTGTGTTTTTAGTAGAGACAGGGATTCTCCATGTTGGTCAGGCTGGTCTCGAACTCCTGACCTCAGATGATGCCCCCCCACCTTGGCCTCCCGAATGCTGGGACTAAAGGCATGAGCCACGGTGGCTGGCGAGACTGTCTTTTCTTTCCTGGAGAATTCCCAGACTGGAAACAGGGCCTGTAGCATGGTGGGTGCTCAGGAAATATTGGTTGAGTCGATCCATGTTAACTCCAGACTCCAAGGTTTCTTCCAAGCCTGAGAGCCCAATGCCATCATTCATTCATTCCAGGTTTATCTATGGAGCACCTGCTATGTGCCAGGGCTTGTTCAGATGCTGGCGTTGTTCAGTACAACAGTGGACAAGGCAGACACATCCTTCAAGAATGTCCCCTGGAAGAATGTGCTCAGGGTCCAGGAGACACGCATCCCTCAGATAATGGCACCACGTTGACTTGCTGGCCTCAGGTTGGTGAAGTGAGGACACATCTCGAGGTCCCTCCTCTCACTTAGCCTCTGCAGAGCTGGGTAAACCCTAAAGGTGACACAAACAGGAACGGTGCTGCGGTCACCTTTACTTCTCGCTGCTCTTCTCTTGCCCCCAGTGGAGAAGAAATGAAGAAGGCGATGCTAGAAACCTTTTTGGATTCTTCCCACAAGCCCAGCCGTCTCTGTGAGGAGCTGACCTTTGCCCTACTTTCTGGCTGCCCACACTCTGCAGTCATCCTTCAGGGAATTTCCTACTTCAGCAGCTCACATCTCTCAAAGGACCCGCCAGAAAACTTGCTTTCCTAAGCAGCTCGGGTGCAGGCGTCCAACGTGGGCTCCCCTGCGGGAGGCCTCCAATTAAAAAAGAAAAGAACAGAAGAGGTGGGAAAAAGAACCTGGGTCTGGAGGATGCAGTGGTGGCATCCTTGGGAAGAAGTGGGGCTCACTGGGGCAGTTATCCATCGAATTCCAGCCTGATTCCTATCTATGTAGCCCCCAGTCCTGACTCAGGAAGCCCCCTGAGGGTCCTCTGGACCACCCAATAATCTTTAATAAACTCATTTCCTGTGTAAACTAGCCAGAGGGTGCCTTCTGTCACTTGCGACTAAGACCCCAAGACTGACAGTAGATCACTCCAGGTCTCCTAAGCTTCGTGGTTTATGACTGCTCATCGATATCTTGTACTTAAGAACTATCAGAAAGTGACTCTCTCGGACTCATTTTCGGATGCTGGAGGGAATAATGTTGAACGTTGTCATTTTTACTCTGGCCCCAGTATGGGTCCTCACATCCCCTGCTGGAGGAGGGGGGCATGTATGTCAGCTCAACCTGACAGCTTTAAGAATGTTCATGTTCTTGACCCCCAAAGCCTTCTTCTGGGATTCTGTACTAAGGAATAATCACAAATAGTGACAGTGGGCAAAGACGTTCACAACAGAATTGACAAGAGTAAGGCTGGGCACGGTGGCTCACACCTGTAATCCCAGCGCTTTGGGAGGCCAAGGTGGGCAGATCACTTGAGGCCAGAAGTTCAAGACCAGGCTGGCCAACATGATGAAACCCCGTCTTCGCTAAAAATACAAACATTAGCTGGATGTGGTTGTGGGTGCCTGTAATCCCAGCTACTCCAGAGGCTGAGGCAGGAGAATCGCTTGAACCCAGGGGGTGGAGGTTGCAGTGAGCCAGTATCACACTGCTGCACTCCAGTCTGGGCAACAGAGCAAGACTCCATCTCAAAAAAAAAAAAAAAAAAAAAAAAAAAAGAGACAAGTAGTGAGGAATCAGAATCTACCTAAATGTCCAATAAGCAGGGAATGTTTAAGTTAATTAGGGAATGATTCCTAAAAGAGTGTTAGAGACACCTTTTGCACAAAATATTAGTGCAATATTTCAGATTAGGTTCACCTTCGTGTGTCAGAAAACCCAAAATAACAAAAAAAGAGCTCAAATGAGATAAAAGTTTGTTTCTTTTTCTTTTTTTGAGATAGAGCCTTGCTCTGTCACCCAGGCTGGAGTGCAGTTGTAAAATCTCAGCTCCCTGCAACCTCCCCCTACAAGGTTCAAGCAATTCTCCTGTCTCAGCCTCCCAAGTAGCTGGGATTACAGGTGTCCGCCACCCCACATGGCTAATTTTTGTATTTTTAGTAGAGATGGGGTTTCACCACGTTGGCCAGGCCTGTTTCAAACTCCTGACCTAGTGACCCACATGCCTCGACCTCCCAAAGTGCTGGGATGACAGGTGTGAGCCACTGAGCCCAGGGAGAAGTCTGTTTCTTACATAAAAGGTGCATGGAGATGGCAGTCCAGGACTCGTAGGGTGGCTGCACAAATTCATCGGGGACTCAGGGTTCTTTTCTCTTGTTGCTCTGCCTTATTTCAAGATGGCCACTCAGGTTCTGGCCATCACATCTGCAATCCAGCCAGCAAGGAGGATGGGAAGAAGTAGAGGCACCCCTTCCTAAGGACATTACTTGGAAGTTACTTATATCCCATTGGCCACATGGACACCTAGCCGCAAGAGAGGCTGGGAAGTGTAGTTTTTCTTCTGGGTAGTCACATGCCCAGCAAAAGCTCACAATTTCCATTATTAAGGAAGAAGGAGAGATCAGAGAATGAGAGAGAAACAATAGACAACAATTAAAGAGAATGTCAAGGAAGATTTTGTAATAATATGAGAAGTATGATTTTGAAGACTTTGGGACTAGCAGGATTTGAAATTGTACATACGGTGTGATCGCAACTTTATAATAAAATTTCAAAATGGAGAAAGCTACTCAGAGGAACAAACTGCTAGAAAATTGGCCTCTGTGGGTGACCTCGGTAAAAAATTCATATTCTTCTTTCTATTCTCTATTTTATGAATTTTCAATATTCGAACAAAGTTAACTTTCCAAAAAAGCGTCCCTGTGCAGATTATGTAATCCACTTGAGCTACACTTTGTATTCTGTCCTCAAACGTGCCAAGGCAGCCAGATGGGAAAAGAAGAAATAAAATTATTTCTAGTCCTAGAACACGTGATTGTGAATGGAGCAGTCTAAGGAATCCACAAAAAGCAAATAGGAAAAGTATGAGCTGGGATTTAGCGCAGGCTCGAGTCACAGCTTTGCTGAAATACGAGCTCCATCACCCTGGGCCATAAACTTCTCCACTTGGATGGGGTGATTTTTTTTTCCTCCTGGGGACATTCAGAATGTCTGGGGACATAGTTTGTCGTCACAGCTTGGAGTAGTGACGTGCTACTGGCATCTAGATGGTAGAAGCCAGGGGGACGCTGCAAAACACCCCACAATGCTCAGCACAGTCCCTACAACAGAGAATTATGTGACCCCAAATGTTCGCCTGGCTGAAGTGAACTCTGCCCTAAACATGTCTGTTGGGCCTGCTTCCTGGCTTTTGCTGTCATGAGCCACACTGTCTTGGTCTGTAGGGTACACCTGTCTGTGGACATGTGCGAGTATTTCTGCAAGGTGTTTCTCTGGGGGATAGAATTGCTATAGCATCCCTGCTCTTCACTCTTTTTTTTTTTTTTTTTTTTTTTTTTGATACAGAGTCTTGCCCTGTCGCCCAGACTGGAGTGCAATGGCAAGATCTCAGCTTGCTGCAACCTCTGCCTCCTGAGTTCAAGTGATTCTCCTGCCTCAGCCTCCAGAGTAGCTGGGATTACAGGCACATACCACCATGCCCAGCTAATTTTTTGTATCTTTAGTAGAGATGGAGTTTCACCATGTTGGCCAGGCTGGTCTCGAAATTCTGACCTTGTGATCCACCAGCCTCAGCTTCCCAAAGTGCTGGGAACTGCACCCCACCAAATAAACATGTTCTATAAAGCCATGTGGTATAAACTATTGGAAACATAAATCAGTAGGCTAGTGGGGCCCCATGGAATGGGGGTCCCCTTCCAGACAGGGTGAGAAGCCAAGTATCTTCTGTTTGTCTTTCCAGATTCCTCTGCACCCCTCTTTACCCTGGAGTGCCTCGAGGCTGACCTGTGTGGGCAGCACCACTTTTAGGAGCCCACAGCTCCCCAAGGTGGATGCCAGGAGCTCACTTTCTTTGGCTCTTTTGCCAAAAGAGAGCTTGGGTGCAGGGGAGACTGCTGTGTCTCAACACAGCAAGGAGGTCTGCAATGTAGATGCAGGATCGAGGTTCAGACAGGCACAGTGGCTCGTCTGAATCCAGGCAGTCGGGGAGCAAAGGGCCCCAAACCCAAGTCTTTTGGGTTCCCCTGCTTGAGCTCTTCCTTAGTTCATGGCCCTTGTTGTGGATGAATGCCACTGAGCTGAAACAAAGGAACAGAAAAGTCTCAACATTCCGAGAGCATCTCACAGCAAGTCAGCAGCATCGCACACGGAGGCCCAGTTTAGTGTTTACCAATCATCAACAGCAACCCCAGCCTGGGCTCTGGGCTCAGCATTTAATAAGCATGGGCTTGTTAAACAACCCTGCAAAGCAGGACGAGCAAACCAGGATTCAGAGAGGCCAAGCTATTTGCTCGAGGTCACACAGAAAAGAAGTCAGGATACAAATCTAGGTTTGTTTCCCAAAGCTTTGCTCTTTGGACACCCCAAAAAGTAGACACATTGAGGATGAATGGGCGTATGCCTGCCTCTGAGCAACCTGGGATCAGGCTCCACATCTGAAATTTCTTTCTACTTCCAGACCAAACCCAGGGGCAGTAAATATGGCAGGCCCTCCGTAACCATCAATAAACAATGCAGGAAAGCACGGCCAACGCACAGCCTTTGCTTAAGAAGTCCAGAGCCTCCGAGGCCTGTCTTTCTCATATTTTTTTCTCCTAAACATCTCTCATAAAAACGCTAGCTGAGTCATTCTCTGGCCTCATTTTAGCTGTTCTAAAATGATTTTAGCTCTTCTAAAATGGTGGCTTTTGTGTGTGGGGAGGGGGTGGAAAGTAATATTTCCCACATTCACAACCTGGACTATAGTATTTCTCTATCCAGCCTTTCATCCACCCATCTGCCATCCACCCACCCACCTGCACTTCCATCCGTCCATTCTATTCATTCACTCACGCTGTCCAAACCGTCCATTCATTCCGCCATCGATCCATCAGTTTCAGTTCCATGCATCCATCCATCCATCCATCCAGTAAGTTCCTACCAAACATCTCCTTTGTACCAGGTCCAGTGCTGGACTCAGAGGAGCTGGAAACAATAAGGTTTGGTCCTTAACCTCATAGAATTCCGAGTCCAGGAGGAGAGGCAGATATGATGGATGGTAGGAAGCCCTTGTTTGTTTATTCTACATGTTTCATGATGCCACAGATATGCCAAGCAGTGTTAGATGCTGAAGAGCAAAGATAAAAGAGACAAGATCTTCGGGACCCCATCCTAGTGAGCGAGGCAGAGGTCAGCATGCACCACAGCAGGAGTGCTCCTTCAATAATCCTTTGTTCATTCAGTGCATGTTTGCTCATGCCCGTCATAAGCCAGACCTGGGCTCTGGGGAAACCAAGATAGAAAAGACTTGGCCTTAGCGACTTGGAGCTCAGGCCAGTGGAAGAAACTGTCCAATTGAGAGTTTCAGCCAAGCATGATATGAGATGCAATTAGAGTGAGAACAGGAGTCCATAGATGCCAGGAAAGTGGCAAAGGCAGCTTTCTGGAGGGGTGAGGCCTGGTCTGAGCCTAAAGGATGTGGTGGGGTCTACTCCATTGGTCCCCTTCCCTGGCTTCCTGCAGAACATGAAGGTCAAACTCAGGGGCTCTGAAGACACTCCTCCCACCCAGACAGCCAGCTCTTTAGAGGGCCGATTGGGAGAGGAACAGAGTGACCAGGGCACAAACCCTGTCTCAGGTCAGGGCCTTGGGAAGCTGGCTGGCCAAATGTTGGAGACCGTCCCACAGTGATCAAGGTCCATTGGTGACATTGAGGTTGTTCATGCAAAAAGCTTCATTTTTCTAGGCAGTCTTGTTCACAGGGAAAAACCAACCAAACAAAAAACCCTCAGCTCTGTTGACATGACTTACGGTGGGGTATGGAGCGGGGATGGGAGCTGCTACCATGCACGGCACCCTAGAGACATTGGTGCCTGCAGGGGTGGTGTGAGAAGGGCAGAGGTAGAAAACGTGGCAGGGGCCAGATGTCGCAGAGCCTCATAGGTCTTGGCAGGACTTGAGGTCTGAGCTGAAGGGCAATGGGGAGCATTTGAACTGGTTCACATGGATTAAAAAATATGATTCAAAACCTCCAGAGGGCTAGTGGTTAATTCATTGGCTCATGCATCCATTCATTCATTCAGCCAATATTGAAGCACCTACTCCATGCCAGGCACTTTCCAGGTGCTGGGGAGGCAAGGGTGAACACAGCAGACACCTACCCTGCCTCCCAGGGGCCAGAGACCACATCGACCCTAAATCAAATAAATACGTGATTAAATGCAAACAGTAAGCCATACCAAGGAAGGATTCTCCAAGGAGCTGACACACAGCAGCTGGCCTAATCCTTCATTCCGCTAACATTTATTGAGCATCTACTATGTGTCAGGGACTGGGCTGACTGCAGAGATGCAGGGTGAGCCAGACCTGCCCTGGAGAAGCTGCCATTTCAGTGGGGGAGGCAAACCTATCAATGAACCACAAAGTAGGAGGCAGGTGTAATCAGGATGCACAGAGGACCAGGGAGGGCTTCCTGGAGGAAGGGAGATAAACAGGAGTTAGTTAGGTGAGGGATTGTACATCGAGGTGAAAGGGGAAGGTAATGAGGTCTTATGACCTGCTGGGCTGGCAGCAGGTTGGGGGGTTGTTGGGTGAAGATGATGTGGCCTTGGGAGAAGGTCGAGACACATTGGATGGAGTTGCAAGTTTACAGGCCCTGCTGTTGAGACAGCTTTGGAGGGCAGGCGGTCCCTGCAAGGCTCTCCTATCTTTGCCTTTCTCTCTATCTCTGTCTCCTCTTTGTCTGTCTTTCTGTATCCTCTTTCTCTGTTTTTCTCTGTCTCCTCTTTCTCTATCTCTTCTTTCTCTGTCTCTGTCTCCTCATCGTTTCTCTCAGCCTGCCCCCGACTCTATTTTCTCTGCTCCAGTCATCTTCGAGAGAGGTCAGTAAGAGACAAGGATACGAGGAAAAACCCTGGGCCGGTGGGCAGAAAACAAGGTCGGGGCACAAGGACAGCTGGACGCAGGGACAGGCGGTGACTGAACGTTCTGTTTTGGAAAGACAGCTCTGGTCAGGGGCGAAGGTGGCTGACCACGAAACCCGATAACCTGGCCAAACTCTGCTGTAGCCCGTCCTCTGGCCGGCAGCCGTGACCTGGTGGATGCTGCCCAGAATTTTTCTAGAGGGAGGGGAGCAGGGGGAAAATGGCCCGTGGGCAGCTTCTTCTCTGTCAAATGGGACTCACAGGAAGGAATGGAAATAAGTGAATTCTCAAGGGAGGCCTCAGCGTGGTTCAGCATAGGAAAACCCCGCTTGTCTCTACATGGTTTGTGAGGTGTCCACAATCCAGTAAGCGCTCCTTGTGTGCCAGGCTCTGTGCGGGCATGACACTGCCAACCCGCTCCCACAGGACACTGTGATTTAAGACCACGGGCTCTGGAGCCAGACTGTCTGAGTTTGAATTCTGTCTTTACAAATTACTTGTGACGTTGCACAAGTAACTTAACCTCTTCCTTTTTTCTTTTTCATTTATTTGTTTATTTACTTATTATTTGTTATTATTATTATTATTCCTTTGAGACTGAGTCTTGCTTTGCCACCCAGGCCAGAGTGCAGTGGTACAATCTCGGCTCACTGCAACCTCCACCTCCCGGGTTCAAGTGATTCTCCTGCCTCAGCCTCCCGAGTAGCTGGGATTACAGGCATGCACCATCATGCCCAGCTAATTTTGTATTTTTAGTAGAGACAGGGTTTCTCCATGTTGATCAGGCTGGTCTCGAACTCCCGACCTCAGGTGATCCACCTGCCTTGGCCTCCCAAAGTGCTGGGTTTATAGGCATGAGCCACCGCACCCAGCAAACCTCTTTCTTCTTTTAAATTTTATTTTGAGACAGGGTTTCACTCTGTCACCCAGGCTGGAATGCAGTGGCATGATCACAACTCACTGCAGCCTTGACCTCCTGGGTTCAAGTGATCCTCTCACTTCAGCCTCCCAAGCAGTTAGGACTATAGGTGTGATCCAGCTCACCCAGCTAATTTTCATTTTTTGAAGAGATGGGGGTCTTGCTGTGCTGTGCTGCCCGGGCTGGTCTTGAACTCTTGGACTGAAGCAATTCTCCTGCCTCAGCCTCCCAAAATGTTGGGACTACAGACCTAAACCACTGCTCCTGGCCCTTAACCTCTTTCTTTATGAGTAAAATGGGAAGAAAATATCTCCTCTCCTACACATTTGCGGTAGAGACTAATATTAGTTAATATATGTAAAGCGTTTGGAGCGATGCATGGCATGTCATAAATGCTCCACAAAACACACGGTGTTATTAGTTCAGTTCTGCGATTAGTTCTGCGAGTGCTGAGGAGGCAGAGGGAGTGGAATTCAAATCCTAGCTCCATCCCTTCTTAGCTCCAGGGCCTTGGTGAAGTCTCATAACTTCTCTGGGTGTCCGTTTTTCTTACCTGTGAAGTGAAGCTTAGTACTCACCTTGCCAGGTAGTTGGGAGGGTCTGCGTTTTTGGAAAGTAAATGGGTATCATTCACTTTGCAGGGGAAGAAAACAAGTCCCAAGAAAGTTTATTTCTTTATTTCCATATGTCCAGCAGGCTCTGAGCACCTCCTGTGGGCCAGGTCCCCCGGATGCCTACAACAAGCTGGGGCCTGTGCTCTTTCCGTCCTGGGTGACAGCACCGGGCAGGGTGGAGATGGTGCATGCCCCCTAAAGGTGGTCACCTTTAGTCCTGACCAGATCTGTGAGACGGGGTGGCAGGCACGACCACCCATGTCACAGACGAGGAAACTGAGAGCCAGAGAGGTGAAGAGGCTGCCAGGGGCCCAGGGTTCACATGCACCTACTCCTTCCTCTGAGCAGCTTCTCTGAGCTTCTGTGACAACCCCACCACTGTCTATCTCGTCAATGCCAACTAGCGCCTCAGTCTCTCTCTCACCCTCCACTCTGTTCCTAGCTCAATCTCTTCAGCACCTGGCCCAGAGCTGGCCTCAGACATACTGCTTGTGCCAGACAAAATCTGCAAGCCCTGAGAGCAGGAATCCACACAGCTGTGCAACCTGTCATGTCACCTGTCCTCCGTCAGCTTGCAGCAAGAAGAAAATGCAGCGTGGCCATAGACCCCCAAGCATCCCGGCTCACCACCAAGGCAGAAAGCAGGTGACAAGCACAGGCGGTGTGAAGGAGGGGTCACGATGTGGTCTGGAGTCTCAGAGGTCCATGTTTATCGTCCTGAATGTAACTGTGGACATGGCCTTTCCCCTCTCTGAGCCTTGGTTTTCTTATCTGTAGAATGGGTGCAATTCTTATAATACTCTTTCTCTTGATGTACAGAATAGAGGAAGGCTGGCTATAGAACTAGGCATGGGAGAGGTACTCAGAGAACGGCAGCTGTTTCTGTAATATGGAAGGGGCTTCTGAAGCCCTCTCCCCTCACCCAATCTCTCAAGCCCAGTTTGGCTCCTCCTGGCCAAGGGTGAAATAGTAAGTGGAGTGGCTAAGAGCATGAGCTTGGGCCTCTGCCTGAGATCCTATCCTGCCTCTACCACTTGCTAGCTGTGTGGTCCTGAACAAGTGACTTAACCTTTCTGAGCCTTTTTCCCTATTTATGAAATAGGTGTAATAAGATTCCCCAGCTCCCACAATTGCTGTGATGATCAGATGAGTTCACAAAGGTAAAGGGATAGGATCCTGCCCGGCACATGATGAGGGCTAGAGGAGCGTTTGTTGCTCTTCAGGAATCGAAGGGGAGGAGGGACCTGGTGGTTCCTGCACAATTTACAAGGGACTTGGGGACAGGGATGGGAGGGAGGACCTGGAGAAGAATCTTGATGTAAATCAGCAGGAAATTTCATAAAGCAAAGCCCACTGTATCAGGGATGACCTTCATGCACAACAAGTGTCCCCCCCCAGTGAAGGGCCGCCCCACTCCCATCATTCCCGGGAGCCTGGCACAGTGCTCCGGCACCTCCGCAGGCAGAAGCGCCATCCTTCCGGCTGCTCTATCTGGAACCTTGGAGCCATCCATGGCTTTTATTTTTAGATTTTATTTTAAGTTCCGGGATACATGTGCAGGACGTGCAGGTTTGTCTCATAGGTAAACGTGTGCCATCATTGCTGCACCTATCAACCCATCCCCTAGGTATTAAGCCCAGCAAGCATTCACTGTTTATCCTGATGCTCTCCCTCCCCGACCCCCATGACACACCCCAGTGTGTGTTGTTCCCCTTCCTGTGTCCAGGTCTTCTCATTGTTCAGCTCCCACTACAAGTGGGAACATGTGCGTCTGGTTTTCTGTTCCTGCGTTAACCGAAACCCAAACATCTTTGGCTTCTTGATTTCCATTGATCACATCCAGTCCAGCAGCATGTCCTGCCAGCTCCACCTGAGAAGAGATCTGGAGGCCATGGCCTTCTCCCTGCCTCCTCACCTCCACAGCCACCCCTTGGGCCTGGTCACCATTCTCTTTTGCTTGAACCACTGCAGTCACCCTGACTGTCCCCTTCCCGCTGGCTCCTAACAGCCCATCCTCTCTACACCCAGCCCAAGGGATTCTTTCAGAAAGAAAGTCAGAACCCTCTTCTGCTCAGAACGCTCCGTGGCTTCCACCTACCCCAGAGGCAAGTTAAGTCCTTCCTTTGACGTGCAAGGCTCTATGGGCACTGCCCTTCATCTCTCTGAGCTCACTTGCTCCCATGCTTCCCCTCACTCATTCTGCTGCAGCCACACTGGCCTCTTCTCTGCCATCCTCACTCATGCCTGGCATGGTCCGGCCCCGGGGCCTTTGTACTTGCTGTTTCCTCTACCAGGAATGCCCTCCCTCTGGAAATCCCGTTGCCCAGTCCCTCACTCTTTCAAGCTGCACTCAAATACTGCTCAGTGAGATCTTCCTTGCCCTGCACCCCAGCCCCTATTCAGATTTGTTCCTCTCTGATGCTCCCCTCCTCCTTCTCAAGCTTATTTTTCTCCTTAGCACTCACTGCCATCAGAAACCTGATCTATTTAATTTACCTGTTAAGGCTGATGCCCCCTTCCTCCCCCATGCCATAATTTCAGCTCCACACTGGCAGGGACAAGTGTGTTCTGTTCACTGTTGCATCCTATTAGGATGCAGAGTGAACGAATGAATGACATTCAGGTGATAGATGACTTGAGTCCAATGTGTTGCCTTGGGCACTGATGGAGAAGGACTGTCGGGGTGAGAGTGGAAGGAGGAGACCAGGAAGGAGGCTCCTGAGGATCCAGGTGAGGGGGGTGCTGGGCCATGGCAGGGAGGAGTGGCTGGGTCTGGATGAAGCAGAAATCGAGGGTGTGGGGATAAGAGAAGGAGAAGAGTTGAGGATGATGCCCGGGTATCTGGCCTGAGCATCTGGGAGGATGGGGCTGCCCTTGACGGGGACGAGCTATGGTGGGAGAGCGGGTTTCAATCCTGGAAATGTTCCATGGGAGCTGCCTCCTGAGGCTTCCTGAGGCCGAGCGCTATTCCAGGGACACGGGAACAGCAGCGTGACACAGAGTCTGCCTTCTTGTCATTCTCATCTCATAGATTGGCATGGCAGCACTGCTGCTTCCTGGGAAATATTGAGCCAGTGGCACCACTCCCCGACCCTCAGTTTCCCCATCTGGATGACAATCTCTCCCTCCCAAGGCCCATGTGTGGCTCCATGAGCTGATGCTCTGACATGCCTGGCATCCAGTGGGCACTCCAGCAGAGCTCGTTCCTTCCCTGTCCAGCCCCCATGCTGGCTGTCCCCCAGGAGACTGTGCTGGGAGCGTTATTTTTAAGCCTGGCTCCAGCGGGCTGGGCCATGGCTCTGAAGGCCACGGGGAGACCACAGTGCTAGCAGCATCCCGGCTTTCTTGATGCCAGGACACTGCGGCGTGGAAACATCAGGGAAGGCCACCCGATGTCCATGCCCTGCCTGATAACCCTTTAAGCGAAATTATGTCATGTCACCCCATGCTGTTTATAAACAGCTCTGACCTTTCCCAAGCAGAGCCATGGGGGAGGGGGCAGCATCTAGTCCTCCCACCCCCACACCCCCACGCCAGGACCTACTGGTGATCCCTCCCATTAGCCCACATCACACAGAGCAAAGTGGGTGCGCTGGCCTCCAGCCACCTCGGTCTGGTTGTTTCAACACCTCCGAGGACCTCACAGCTGACCAGCCCCGGGGTATTTTTAAACCCTGGCCTCGGCCAACCTCTTTGTCACATTCCGGTCGGGGCTTGAGTTTAATGCGTGCCCTAGTTCGGGTAGATGGGGGTGGATTGGGATTCATTGGACAACAAACATTTAAGCCAGTTCAAGAACCTGTGGACCTACTATGTGTCAGGAGTGGGGGCCCCAAGGGGCGTCCTTCACAGAGCCTGTCCCCAAGGTGCTCACTGCTTAGTGGGGACACCGTGACAGGCCCACACTGTGACAAGTGCTGCGATGGGGGCCAAGATGGCAGTTACATCTCCATATCCACAGGCCCAGCGGGTTATGTTAACAAATGAAGTGGGCCCGGTGTGAGACTGCGGGGAGGGTGGGGCCTGAGGAAAACTGGCGAGCCCCTGCCCAGTCTGAAGGCGCTGGCTGCGTGCCCCTCAGCTCCAGCCTCTGTTGTCATGAGGGAGCCGGGCCCAGCATGCCCAGAGCTTCTGATTTTCCAGGAGAAGCTAGAACTAGGTTTATGTGCGATTTCATGCAAAAAAAAAAAAAAAAAAAACCAAAAAAAAAAAACAAAAAAACTCTTGACTTTTAAATGTTGGCAAAGAATTTTGTAAAAATACCAAAAACATTCTGAGAGCCAGGTGACACCCGCTTGTGGGCTGGACTCAGCCCATGAAGTCAAGTCGAGGCAAACAGTTTGTGCTCCCGGATGCAAACAGGTGCATCATAAAATAGTCAACAAATGCAGGCTCCCACTCTCCCAAGCCCCAGGAAACAGCCGGGGACAAGTTGGGCAGTGTCCCTGCCCTCGTGTTGCTTTCAACTAGTGGGGTTGCTGGCACCAGCTCCTACTGGCTCACGAGTCCTGCAAGCTAGATGTCACACAGTCGTCACCAAGAATTAAATGGCCTGTGCGAAACCTACATGGAGGTGTCAGCTCACCAGCTGGGCATTGTAGTCTAGAGTACAACGGAGTTCTGGAAGCAGAGTCCCTTTGTCACAGTAGCAAGCCCGAGTAGGGGGCTGGGGGATTCTGGGAGGACCTCACAGTGGAGGAGTCCTGAAGCACCAGGAGAAGAAGCAGATGGCGAGAGAACCATGGAGGAAAGGCAGGACAGGAGGAGGGCACAGCAGGGCAAAGGCCTGGAAGCAGGGCAAAGCTTTTCTTTTTGGAGGGGGTCCAGTGGTAGAAGGCTAGAAAGGCAGAGGACAGATCACAAAAGGCTGCTTCTTTTAGCTGAAGGAGACTGCAATGTACCCTCAGGGCATTGAGTTGAATTGTAAGCAGGTGCCAGGCCAGGAGGGCACTTTACCAAGGAAACACTGCATTGACTTTGGGCCTTCAGGTGCCTGGGCATGCGAGCCTCTGCCCTCCCCTGCCCGCCGGGCCCCCGGCATCCACCCCAGCATACACAGCATAGCAGCCTCCGAGTCAGTCCAGACTTTGCCGGCACAGCCGGTTTCTTGGAGATTTCTCCAGGAAAACAAAATAACCCCAAGGGCAGGAAGAAGGGTCAAGGGAATATTCAGGAATGTCGCTGTCTGGGTTTCCATCATCAGGAAGGCCCTAGAGGTCACCTCCTGGGGCAGGGGGTGACTGAGAGGAGCAAGTACAGCGGGCACTCGGGTGTTGATGGGGTCTTTGTAACCAGTCCTCCTGGGAGGGAAACGGCGTGAGGCACAGCTCCGCACCCTGGCCCTGTCCTGTCTTAGGGCCTGAGTTCAAAGGCAGGTTTTTCTGCCACACATCTGCTGGGTGATACTGGACAAATAATTCCTCTTTGCGAACCTCAGTGCTCTTACCTGTAAAAGGGAATAATAATGGCACCTATAAGCACGTCATTCACCACGAATTGTTGTTAGGGGGTGAAGTGAGTACTTTTTTTTTTTTTTTTTTGAGATGGAATCTCACTCTGTAGTCCAGGCTGGAGTGCAGCGGTGCAATCTCAGCTCACTGCAACCTCTGCTCCTGTGTTCAAGCGATTTTCCTGCCTCAGCCTCCTGAGTAACTGGAACTACAGGCACCCACCACCACTCCTGGCTAATTTTTGTATTTTTAGTAGAGATGGGGTTTCACCATATTGGCCAGGCTGGTCTCAAACTCCTGACCTCATGATCCACCTGCCTCAGCCTCCCAAAGTGCTGGGATTACAAGTGTGAGCTACCCGGCCAGACCAAGATTTTTTTAAATGTCAATAATTTAGCCCACTGCCTCGCCCCTGCTAAACTCCCAATAAATGTCAGCTGTCAATCATTATTTGCGAAGTTCTTATTCATTATTGAGTACTTACTGTATGCCGACTTTGAGCTGTGGGGGCTATCTTATTCAAGCTTCATTACCTCCCTGTGGGTAAGGATTGTTATCATTTTACAGGCAGGGAAACCAAGCCTCCAGGAGTTGACCTGGCTTGCCCCACAGGGGACACAGCGGGGGTTTGAACCCAAGCCTAACCTCAAAACCTGCTGTGTCATATTCATTCTGTGTTCTGCCTGCCTATGAATTAATCAGGCTCCAGAATTTTGGGAAACACTAATAGTCTGTGTGATCCCCCAAATCTATCTGCACCCTTGTTCTTCACTGAGTCAGCCAGCTCAGGCTACACCCTTGACCTGGGATGTAGACACGATGCAGACAGTTGCTGTTCCAAGGCAGGAAAGGCCTGGAGAAGCAGAACCACCCCGGGCCAGCCTGGGGCCTTCCTCTTGAATCAGGAGTCCAGCCGGGCACCCGTGTCGCATCAATAAACGTGCACGAAAATAGCTTGCTGGGCCCCACCAGGGCAGGAGGACCAGGACGTCCTGTTCCCGCAGGCTCTGGCCAGAGAATGACTGTGTACTTGGCCTTCCCGGTCAGAGGCTGCTGGAAGGGAGGGCAGAGCTCAGCCTGCCCAGGGCCTTGTGGGAGTGAGCTGTGCCCCTGGGCACCAGTACCCCTGACCTCAGACCTCATGGAGCTTCTCAAATGTGCTGCTGGCAAGGCAGATGACTGTATGTGGAGCTGGGCCAACATCTTCATAGACAGCCTCCTGGGGAGAGAAAGAGCACAGGCTCTGGAGTCTGACAGGTATGGGTTCGCACTGCAACCTCCACCTCCTGGGTTCAAGTGGTTCTCCTGCCTCAGGCTCCTAGGTAGCTGGTATTATGGTGCCTGAGACCATGCTTGGGTAATTTTTGTATTTTTAGTAGAGACAGGGATTTTACCATGTTGGCTAGGCTGGTCTCGAACCCCTGACCTCAGGTGATTGGCCTACCTTGGCCTCCCAAAGTGCTGGGATTACAGGCGTGGGCCACTGTGCCCGTCCTCAGCTTGGGCATTTCATAGCTGTGTGATTTTAGGCAAGTTCTTCTCCCTGAGCCTTGGTTTTCTCACCTGAAAAATGAAGGAAAACTTTTCATAAGGTTGTTGCGATTTAGTGAATTTACGTGTACAAGGAAGTTTGGAGACTACCGGTTTCTTTATGATCGGCTCCACTCCCCACCTCCACAATGTTAACCCCCACAGGAAGTGCAAAGACCTCTGTCTGTTATCACTGAAGAACGCCAGTGTACACAGGTCATGCTCAGGCTCCTTGCTGAGTGAATAAACGAATGAATGTACCTGCCAGGCACCCAGCAAGTGCTCAAAACCACGCTGCAATGCGTATTGTTAATGTGCTTGTAAAAGAGAAGCTTGAGCACTGAATGTGACTGACAAATGGTATTGGTGAAGATGAGGAAGGAGTTCAAGGGATCAGGGAAGGACACAGAAGGACACAGAGGTCAAACACAGAAGGACAGGAGGGACACGGAGGGTGAACACCGGGCAGAGGGCTAAGCTGCCTGAGGCTGGGAACCCCAGCGAGTGTAGATGCCAGTCTGGATTCGGAGTCTGGGATGGCAGACATGAACCCTCTTGGGAAGACATCCCTTCCCGCAGGCAGGGGGTCCTCACTGGTCTCTCTGGGTCAGTCCATGAAGTTGCGGAGGCTCCACGGCTTCTCCATCTGAGGAGCTGATTGGAAGGGGAAGCGGTATGCAGGCTAACGCGATGCTTCTTATTCATAATCATAGCAGCAAGACGGTGATTATCGTTCTGATGCAGCCCTTCCTGATGCCAGGCACTGATCTTCGCACGTGTTGATGCATTGACTCCTCAGAACCACCCCAGGAGGCAGGTGCTATCCTTATTCCTATTTTACAGATGCGGACACGAAGGCTCAGAAAAGTGGTGTAGGTTGCCCAGGGTCACACAGTGAGTGGCCAAGCCTGGGCTGACCTCTTGACGTCTCCACTCTCTCCAGCACTCCAGCCACCTGGGACCACACCCACCTCTCCAAGTACATGGACTCCCTCTCACCAGGGCCTTCCTGGGGCATCCTTTTCACAGCACTCAGCCCAGGCAGTGTCAGCTTCCTTCAGCTTCTCCTCAGATGGACTCCCCTCAGGGAGCTGCCCCCTACCTCCGCCTGCCCCCAGAACCCCTGCTCTCCCTCACTTGGCTGTGACAGCCTAGGCATACATCTGTCTTCACAATCTTCTGTTGTCGTTGCTCTGAGACAGAGCCTCGCTCTATCCCCCAGGCTGGAGTGCAGTGGCGCAACCTTGACTCACTGCAACCTCCACCTCCCGGGTGCAAGTGATTCCTGAGTAGTGGGGATTACAGGTGCCCACCACCACGCCTGGCTAATTTTTGTATTTTTAGTAGAGACGGGGTTTCACCATGTTGGCCAGGCTGGTCTCAAACTCCTGACCTCAGGTGATCCACCCGCGTCGGCCTCTTAAAGTGCTAGGATTACAGGTGTAAGCCTGGCCTGTCTCCATAAACTTAAATGCAGGGGACGGGTCTGCATTTTTTCTGGAACCAGGTGTCCAGCAGAAAGTGCGCACTGCTGGAAACTGTTTTGCGAAATAAACAGACTCGTGGGTACGACTGTAAACCAGGTAGAGCCTTAAGCCTCAGATCCATCGCGTCCAGGATTGAACCTAGGACAGGCAGTGAGTGGAGGGGAGGCCATAATCACTGAGTCTCTGGCCACTCTCTGGGGCCCTGAGTGCTGTTCCCTGGTCTGCTCATAGATGGAGGGAGCATGGCCCTGTGGTCCATCCAGGCTCCAAATAAAATCCCAGCTAGCTACCAGCCTGTCAGGGGATCCTGGGCAAGTGACTTAATCCTCTGGGTCTCAGTTTACCTATCAGAAAAATAGGTAAAGTGATAGGATTGTTGTGAGTAGTAAACGCATTTTTGAAGTTATTATTTATTTTGGTCACCCCAGTTGTAGTGCAGTAGCTTGATCATAGCTCACTGCAGCCTCCCAGCTCCTGGGCTCAAGTGATCCTCCTGCCTAAGCCTCCAAAATAGCTGGGTCTACAGGTGCACACCACCATGCCTGGCTAATTTTTAATTTTTTTGTAGAGATGAGATCTCACTCTGCTGCTCAGTCTGGTCTCAAACTCCTAGACTTAGGTGATCTTTCTGCCTCCGCCTCCCAAGGTGCTGATATTATAGGTGTGAGCCACTGCCGCTGGCCTAAATAATTTTTGTCTGTGTGTGTTTTTGAGACAGGGCCTCACTCTGTCACCCAGGCTGGAGTGCAATGGTGAGATCTCAGCTCACTGCAGCCTCAGTCTCCAGGGCTCAAGCAATCCTCCCACCTCCACCTCTTGACTAGCTGGCACCATAGGTACATGCCACCACAAGTGGCAATTTTTTAATTTTTTGTAGGGATGGCGGGGGGAGTCTTGCTATGTTGCCCAGGCTGGTCTTGAACTCCTGGCCACAGGCGATTCTCCCACCTTGCCTCCCAAAGCACTGGAATGAGCCTAAGCCACTGCACCTGGCCTAAATGAGTTAACGCGTAGTTAATAGCTGGCTCATGCCAAGTGCTTTATCAGTGCTAGTGGATACTATTGTTTCCTCCTCATCGTTATTAATGGTAGGCAAGGCAGATTATGTAGGATCCTAAGTAGGAAGTTTGGTCTTTATCTTGGGCAGCAATGGGCAGATTCAAAAGACTGCTCTGAGTAGGTTTCAATGTCAGCGAGAGATGTGAGAGGAAGCACGAGGGCAGTGCTAACCGTGGTGGCGTCAGCACGTGAGCTGCCGGGCTCTGCCCTACACCTCACCTGTGTGGTTGACTTTGCTCCCATACACAGCTCCCATCTAACAGAAGTCTCTGTTTGCCCCCTTTTCAGATGGGAAAACCCAGGCTCAACACTCTGTCACCTGCCCTAGGGCACACAGCCAGGGAGAGGCCAAGCCTGTGATGTTTCCCATTGCTGCTGTAACAGACTATCCCAAACTTAACATGATGCCCATTCATGGCCTTCCTGAAAGTCAGAAAGCCGAAGTGGGTCTTCCCAGGGGAAGATCAAGGCTCAGGGAAGCATGAAGTTCCTTCTGGAGGCTTCAGGGCAGAGTCCGTGCCTTGTCTTTTCCAGTGCCTGAGGTCAAGGGCACTCGCTGGCTGGCACAGCTCCCACCTCTTCACCCACTGCCACATCTCTGCCCCACCCCTCTCATAACACCCTGGTGACTGCAGTGGGCCTACTGGGTAAGCCAGGCTCATCTTCCCATGTCAAAGCCCTGAATTCAATCACACCTACAAAGTCTCTTTTGGCATGTGTGGTCACACATGCACAGGCTCCGGGGACTAGGACATGGGCACCTTTGGGGGCCATCATTCTGTCTGCTGCACACCTGGAGTCCAGCTCCAATCCTGCCTTTGTGGCTTTCCCTGGGAGTGCCCGGGCTGAGGGTGAACAGAGGAGGCCCTGTGTGGTGGCGAGAGAGTGGGTGGCCTGGTCTCCGGGGCAGGCCTGGGTCTTTATGCGAGGAGGCTGCAAGGCTGGGAGAGGAGGCCCAGGGGTGAGTGACAACCACCAGGTCAGAACAAGGGGACTGAAGGGCCTAGGATGAAGCTCCTGCTGACCAGGGCCCAAGAAAAAGCAGACCTGGTGGCCAGAGAGACTGGCTTTCTGGAAGAAGCTGGAAATTCTGGGTTTTATATGAAATCACCAATTTTTAAATGTTGGCAAATGATTCAAAATGACAAAGGAAACTCACGCAGTGCAGGTCATACAGAACTCGTCTGAAGCCAGGTGAGGCCTGCAGGCAGCAAGCTGGTGGCCATCAGCCCACCAGAGAGAGAGTGGAAGGCCAGTCCCTGCTGAGGGCAGTGATTGTCTGGAACATTCGTGGAAGGGTCACCTGAGGAGCTCCCTGTGCCAGCTCTCCAGGGTGGGGGAAGCCTGGGCAGGGTGTTCAGAAAGGGGACGGCAGGTCTCCCCGAGGGGAAGGCCCAGAGCAAGCAGGGGTGTAAGCCAGGCTCAGCTCAGCCCCAGTTCCAGCTCTGCCTTCAGGGCTGTGAGGCCTTGGGGAAGTTACCTGGCCTCTCTGGGCCTCCATCTGCTCTCACTGGAGGTTGACCACAGAATACCCAGCTTCATGCATTCACTGAACAAATGCTTGCTCTATGCCAGGCCCTGAGGACTTGGGAATGTGCAAAGCAGAGCAAGCCCCTGCCTTCAGGGTAGGTGGACAGGCGGTGGACGCGGAGCTGAGCCTGGGCGTCCCGAGGAAGGAGTCAGGAGCAGTCACTTCTGCTGACGGCCGCTTCCACAGCCTCATCCTGAAAGCAGTTGTGGTTTGTAACTTTTGTTCATTCACTGAGCACCAACTGAATGCTATCCTCAGAACCTATAGGGTTGGTGTTATTATGGCCTCATTTTACAGGTGGAGAAACTGAGGCCAGGCACACAGGTCAGGCAGCCCAGAAGAGGCAGAGGTGGGAGGGACCACTCACCTCTGCGTCTTCTCCCGGGCCCTCTGCCTTAGCCCTGAGCTATTTAGCAGAGGCCCTGGAGAAGCTCCAAGAGCCGTCATTTAGGGCCTATGTCGGGGGAATGTAGAGGAATGTCTTCTGTGTATACTAAGCTTTGTCCTGAATTTACCTCCTCCCAACTTCAAGCAGACCCGGTGGCTGACCTTGGCCACTGTATGGCCCTTGATGCCCTTAGAGATTTCAAACTGATCTCTTTCATCTTTCTGGACATGAGGACTGGGCAGGTTTTTTTTTTTTTTTTTCTTTTTTGTCTCTCCTCCTGAGGCCGCCCTCAGACTCCCTAAGCCATTTTATGATCATCATGTCCAATCACGAGCACCCGCTATGTCTGCGCCAGGCACCTGATGGGCACAAGCTCAGTTAACCTTCAGCAATCCCGCGAGCCCAGTGCTAGGGCTGATGAGAAACTGAAGCTCGACAGGGCCAAGTCACACAACCATAAACGAATGGGTTCAAGGCTACACCATTACCCACGGTGCACATGGCTTCTCTCCACCAACCACTGAGGGGTGGGGAGTGGGTCTCCTCTGCTCTGAGAACCTCACCCTCCTTCTGCTTCATTCATTGCCAGGACTGATCCCTGAGCATTTCGCTTTTCCAGAAGTCCCCAGTGTGGGGGCTTCTTCCTGAGATCAGGGGGACTGGGTTCCTAATGCATTCAGAGGCCCCTTTCCAAGCCCCCTTTCTTGTCTCCAAACCGACCCGATTGTTTTGTGCGGGGTTCCACAGTGGGCAAGTTCTCTCCATCTTTTTTCCCTGTGGTTGGAAGGCGAGAAGTGAATTTACAGTGTGAGCCGAGGGCGGCGTGCAGGGGAGGGCTCTGGGGTCTCAGATTCTAAATGCCAAGGAAAGGCCTGGTCAGGAGGGTGGAGTTGCCCAGTTAGAACTTGGCTGGTTCTTATCAGCTCTGGAGCTCTGCACTGGGCAGGCGCTGGAATCAAAGGAGGCCAGGGCTGTTTATTTACTTTCTCCCCTCCTTTTTGGCAAAAGGAGATCAAAGGTAAAAGCAAATTCTCCGCTCTGCACCCTCCTTTCTTCTTTTCTTCCTTTTTTTCTTTCCTCCCTTAGAAGCTGGAGAACCAAAAGCCATAGATGTGAGGGAGAGGGTTTTTGTCATCACCACTGTTTACCTGGCACTGACTCTTCACTGGGCCTCGGGCTAAGTATTTTGCAGAATGGCACCAATCTCTGCAACTAGGATGATGAGCGACAGCTCTTATTATCCCCATGTGGTAGAGGAGGAAACTGAGGCACTGAGAGGGGAAGTCACTCTTCAGAGGTTGCTCAAGCCTCTCTGGCTCTTTCCTTCTTCTTTCTCTTTCTTCCTTCCTTCCTTTCTTTCTTTCTTTCTTTCTTTCTTTCTTTCTTTCTTTTCTTTCTTTCTTCTTTCTCTCTCTCTTTCTTCTTTTTTTAGAGGCAGGGTCTCACTCTGTCACCCAGGCTGGTCTTGAACTCCTGGCCTCAGGCATCCCTCTCACCTTAGCCTCCAAAAGCATTGGAATTACAGGCATAAGTCACCGAGCTCGGCCCGGGTCCATGCTATTAATCATGCCTCAAGCCACAGTGCTCCTCTAAATATCTATTTCCACTCAGAAAAATGAAAATAGCGCAAAGGTGGCTAACAGCAGAAATCCAACTTCAAAGCTTCAAAAACTTCAAAAGCTTCCCTGAGTCCTTCTGTTGTGTAGTGAGTTCAGAGGCTACAAACACGCAAGCGAGACACACTGATGATTGAAGGCAGTCAGGTGGGAGGCAGCAGGGAGTGGCGGGGATTGCAGTGCACTGAGTGTCCCCAAGTTGCCACTCAGCATCAACCCATCGCTGCCTTGCAAAAATGAGGGCCCAGTGTGGTCAGGACTTTTGGACAAGCCAGAACACCAGATGTTTCATGTGAAATCTCTAGATTTGTAGTAGAAGATGGGAGTTCATTTTTAGTTTTTGCTGATAGTGGGCTCTGCTGGCGTTCTGGCTCACATATTCCATTTCCCAGTGAGTTGAAATATTATCTTTGTCCTGATCCTTTCCACCGTTCTTTCATTTTATATTTTTTTCTTCATGAACTCAAAGATTGCTTTATTCAACTAAAAAAACCCCCCGTGGGTCGTTACTTTAAATTGCATTAAGCTTATGTATGTTGGCAGAATTGTCATCTGAAGGATGTGAAATCTTCCCATCCAATTATTCTCATCTTATTTGGTCCCCTTTGGAAGGACTTGTTTTTTTTTTTTTTTTTTTTTTTTAGTTTTCTTACAAAATCTGATTTTTAAAATAATGACAAAATTCCAAGCTGTTTGAACCACATGGGCCAAGCAGCACCTCCTGGGAGTTGTGTTTGGCCCAGAGGATCCCTGTTGCCCCTGAGATTCAGGGCAGCACGCCCCACGGGGGAGACTGAACACGCCATCACTCAAAGATAACCCTGTCCCAGGCGGGGAGATCTCCAGCGCCAGCGAACTCAGGGCAGGCTGGGCTGGGAAACTCTGGGATGTCCGCTGCCTGACCCACACTGTGGGAAGCCAGGGTGCCCACTTCCTTCACACTCGGCCAGATAAGGCCGCGGAGGCCATGCCTTCCTGCTGAGGCTCCTGCCAGCTCATTTTTGACCAGCGCTTAAAACAACAATTAAAAATAACCCACATGGTGTGCTTTGCTTTTTAAAAAGCAAAGCAAATTTTTAATTTTTATTTTTGAGACAAGGTCTAGTGTCACAAGGCTGGAGTGCAGTGGCATGATTATGGCCCGCTGCAGCCTCGACCTCCTGCGTTCAAGCAATCCTTCCACTTCAGCCTCCAGAGCAGCTGGAACTACAGGCAGGTACCACCATGCCCCACTAATACTTTAATTTTTTTTTTTTAATAGAGACAGGTTCTCACTATGTTGCCCAGGTGGGCATTAAACTCCTAGACTCAAGCTATCCTCCCGCCTCAGCCTCCCAAAGTGCTGGGATTCCAGGCGTGAGCCACCACACCCAGTGGGCAAAGTAAATTTTTTAAAAATAAGAAAACACCATCCATTGGTCCAGGAATATTTATTGAGATCCACTAGTGCCAGGGACTAGGCAAGGCTCTGGGGACAGAGTGAAGTTCCTGCTTTCGTAGATCTGAAACTCTAGCGGGGAACACAGGTGGCAAGCCCAGAAACAGATGAAAAACTACGGTGCATTCCAGCGACGGCCAGGACATAAAGAGATAAAATAAGGTGAGTGGAATAAGAGGGACTGGAGGGCCACCTTAGGTAAGAGTTTTGGGAGGGCCTCTTGGCAGAGGTGACATTTTCCCGAGACAGGAGTGATGAAAAAGAGACAGCTGTGGGACTCGGATCTCAGCGGTCACTCTGATACCAGGAAACCACTGTGACTTTTGGGCATGTAACCCACCAAACGTTTTTGCTTAATTATATTTTTATATTTTGTTATTTATTTGTTTAATTGATATTTTACATATTTGTATTTTCTAAAAACCGAAAGCAGCCATGCAGTGTTTTGTAACTGCCGATTTCTCCTACTTGAAGCCTCAGTTTCCCCGTCTGCCAACTGGAGATGTTCTCCATAGCCACCCTGTGAAGGCAAAACACAGGCCAATACGAGCATTTACTAAGAAATTGACCTAGGGAACACAGTTGATCCAAAGATGAGCAATGATTGGTATATTTTAATTATCGTTTTATTATTGATTTTATTAGTCCCAAGAGGTGGAGATCGGCATTTCCATTTTGCAGGTGAGATTTTTCAGGCTCAGAAAGTCACACATCAAAGGCAGAGATGCGAGAAGTCGGATGGTGGGCAGGACGGCATTCCTCTGACCCCCAGCCTCCATACAGTGAAACCTCAACCAGATAGAGCCCCTTTTTCTTGGGAGAGGAAGTCGAGGCTGAAACCAGCAACTTCTTTTTGGTCATTTTTTCCCCTTTCTGCAGTGTTTGTTTTTGTGAACATCGTACTTATCTGATGCCACAGGTTTTGGGAACCTAAACCACAGACATAAATACATTGTGCTGTTCTTTGAAGGCTTGTGCAGTGAGATAAGTGAGTCTGGCGATGGGGGATGCAGCCTACATGGACACAGGGCTTTTTTTTTTCAGAACTGAAAACGTCACTCTTTGTTCTCAGGTTCAGAGAAGTCAGCGTCTTTGGCAGGAGCTGGGCCACCGTCGCCTAGACCACGCTGGGGTGCAAAGTGCTGACATCCTCCCCAGCACTGTCCTCAACAGCCGGGAGGCAGGCACAGGGGAAAACCCACCAGCAACACCAGCTCCGCAGCGTCCACGCCTGCCGAGGATGCTGCAGAAAAGGACAGAAGACCAGGTACCTGGGGTCAGGGTATGCCAGGCACCATCCATCTTCTGGCAGGTTCTGGTTAACCCGAAAGTCCTGTTTGGCTTTCCTGTGCCTTTTGAGAATGTCACTCAAACCTGAGTCCTCTCTGTGATCTAAGCGTCATGAGGCCTGCAAAACCTCGCTTCCTGCTGCAGACTTCATTGCTTCCTGGCTGCCGTGAAGACTGTTATCCACACGCAGCCAGAGGGATTCTGTGAAAATCAGTCAGGGCAGGGCCTTCCTCTACTCAAAACCCTCCATGGCACCCACTTCACTTGGGGTAGAAGCCACGCCCATGCTGTGGCCTCCTCCACCTCTCACACTCATTGCACAGGCAGCCACCAAGCCCCTTTCCACCCCAGGGCCTTTGCACATGCTGCCCCCTTATTTCATGACAATCCCTTCCTAGCAGAGAGGCTGGCTCTGAATTCCCTCCTGAAATAGTGACCCCTTGTAAATGGTTCTCCCCTTGCCTTGCCTTATTTGTCTTCACAGCTCTTCATCATTATCTGACATGTTAGATATTTATTATTTTCTTTCTTGCCATTGGGCCTAAGTTTCCAGGGCCTCCCGTGTTTCTCCAGTACCCAGAGGCTGACTGGCACATGGAGTGAGTGCAGTCATTTCCTTTGCTGTGTGAATAAATGAGAGAATCTTGGACCCAACAACTTCAGAGCAAGGGGTTTAGCCTGGGCCTCTGGGGCCATGAGGATTCTGAAGGATTTTTCCCTGGGGATTGGCAGAATCAATTGGTTTGGGAGCGTTCACTGCAGCTTCTGAAATAAGCCACCTGTCTGATGAGGGCCTGTGCCACATAAAAACGGACAACTTGATATCAGTGCCTCCCTCCTCGGAGTGGGTGTTTCAGGAATTAAATCAGAGAATACTGGGATGAGGTTAGCCCTGCCCTTGACACACAGGAAGTGCTCAGCCAGTGACATGATCAGCATCAGCTGTAGCATGAACGGGACTGTGGAGACAGGGGTACTCGCTGACATCCAGATTCCCAGATTGGGCAGCTACATGGAAGGGGTCGTGTGCCATGGGAATAAAGGAGGAGGGAGTTTGGGGTGTGGCTGGGGCTGAGGGCGCTGAGGTCAAAGCGGGAGAAAGATCTCGGGATTCTGTGAGATGTTCAGGGGGGTGTGTCCCATTGGCCGCTGGACTCAGGAGAGAGGCCAAGGCTGCAGTTATGGATTTGGGGTCATTAGTGTCAACACAGTGACTGAAAACTAGAGAATGGTTGAGACGGCACAGAAACCACTCGTAGAGACAGAAGAGAAGAGAAGCCTTAGGGCCCTAACGTTTAAAGGGAGAGAGGAGAGGAGTCCATAAATGAGACCAAAACAAAGAGAGGTGGGAGGAGCATCAGCAAATAGCGAAGACGAGGAAGGTGAGCCACCCATGTGACTTTGTGGTTCCTCCGCAAGGGGTGGAGTGTATTCGCCCAGCCTTGACTTGAGTTTGGCCATGGACTTGCTTTTGCCAATAGCATGTGATGAAAGGGATAGTGTGTCATTTTGAAACCAGACTTTAAGATTCTTGCATGTGGCTGGGCGTGGTGGCTCAGGCCTGTAATCCTAGTAATTTGGGATACTGAGGCGGGTGGATCACGAGGTCAGGAGTTTGATAACCAGCCTGGCCAACATAGTGAAACCTCATCTCTGCTAAAAATACAGAACAATTAGGTGAGCACGGTGGCGCGCGCCTGTAGTCCCAGCTACTCAGGAAGCTGAGGCAGGAGAATCGCTTGAACCCAGGAGGCGGGGGTTGCAGTGAGTTGAGATGGCGCCAGTGCACTACAGCCTGGGTGACAGAGCAAGACTGCATCTCAAAAGAAAACAAAACCAAAATCTATTGCATGTTTCTACATGGCTATTGTGCCTATGCCCCCACTATCAACCGCCATGCCCAGAATGGCCCATTGGTCCCAGGAGAAGGATGAGCCAGCCCAACCAAGACAGCCGACCTCCAGCTGAGCAGGAACTATATTAATGGGTCCAGCCAAGGTCCGCCAACCTGAAGCCAACTCCCTGCTCAAGAGAATAAAAGGTTGGGGGTGGTTTCCCTGGCAGCACCCTTGTAGGCATAGGTGAGTGATCCATGCTGTAAGATGGAAATGAAATTGCAATGAGCTGAACTGAAAGGAGGGTGGGATAAAAGAAGCTCCAGTGAATAGACGTGAAACAAATATCATCAGCTGCCCAGCTACAGCTCCTTCCAACTCTCCTCCCTGCTGGGAGAACCCTCTTTTATTTGAGGGGGCATCAGCACATGCCTTCAAGGAAAGGACCCCCGCCTGAAACTGAGGGGATAAAACATATCTCAGGGCAGGAATCCACACATTGAGGAGGATGAAATGGAAAAAGAAAGAGAACACAGGTTGTGGAAGATGTCTTTCAACGACCCTTGAACTCTGGTGGCACATGCTACCCAGGGCCTGCCCCATGCCCTCACTCCTTTTCTTCCTTGTTGACAGAACCCTAATTTTATTGGGGTGGCAATGAGCCAGCAAAAGGCACTCGCTCCCCTAGACTGCCTTGCAGCCAGGAGTGGCCACGTGATTCAGTATGACCAATGATAAGGAAGCCAAGTTTGCCAGTGGGGCGCCCGGAAGAACTTTTCAAAAAGAGACAAACATGGTGGACACGCTGCCCAGCCCTTGCCCACTCTTCCCACCTGCGGTGTGGATCTGAGCCGAAGGCAGAATATCATGCTGCAGCCACAGCCAACCGTGGCCAACCATGGCCAACCCTGGCAAGAGGAGCCACATGCTCAAGATGGCCGAGCAAAAACCAGGAAAGTGGCCTTGTGCAGTGGCTCATGCCTGTAATCCAAGCACTCTGGGAGGCTGCCATGGGCAGATCACTTGAGGTCAGGCATTCAAGACCAGCCTCACCAACATGGCAAAACCTTGTCTCTACCAAAAGTACAAATATTAGCTGGTCGCGGTGGTGGGAGCCTGTAGTCCCAGCTACTCTTGAGGTTGGAGAATTGCTTGAACCCGGGAGGCAGAGGTTGCAGTGAGCCGAGATCGCACCATTGCCCTCCAGTCTGGGCGACAGAGTGAGACTCTGTCAAAAATGAAACAACAACAACAACAAACCTGGGAAAGAGCCTGAGGCCCTGGTAGCACCCCGGAGTCACCCCACCAGCTCTGGATGCCTCTGGATTTCTTGTAGCAGGGGACAATATAAATAAACCTTGCCAGGGGTCAGGGCGTGTGTTTCTCAAAGCTGAAGGCGTGCGTGTCAGAACCGCCGTGCGTGTCAGAACCGCCGTGCCATCGCTGCATTTCTGAATTTACAGGAAGACACGTTTCCTTAATGATTAAGTCATTTGGAATTGATTTCCCTACCCCTTGCAGTTGAATGTGTCCCAAGGGAATACCTGGGTTTTGTAGTGAGCTGACTTCTGACAAACTGCAATGCCTGATTCTAGGCTTGAGTGACATGGGGGAAAGGGAGAGCTTTTGCCATTCCTGGAACATCCGACGGTGAGGCAGAGGACCCTGAGACCTAGGATGGTGAGGCAGAGGCCATCTGACTTCCTGTGCACGTTTCTGCCAAGATTGTTCTGGTCCTTAGCTAAGGACTCAGGGTCTACTTCCACTTTTGATATCTGTGAGCTACTCATGTTTGGGAGGTTGTCTCTCCCTGGAGGAGGAAGCCAGAGTTCAGGGAGGAAAATTTACTATCCAAGGCACACAGCCAGAGCCGGACTCAAACCCAGGTCTGCTTGACTCTGAGAATATTATTTTTTCTTCTTTCTGGGTCCCTGTCTCCTCATCAGTAAAATGAAGAGATTATTCAAGATCAAAGCTTTTCAAAAATTTTATTTCAAAGCAGGCAAAACCCTTTGACAGCTGAACCTTTACTTGTCCAACCCATAAAACATGAAAGAGAAACATCTCTGGGTAAGGAGGGTCAGGCCGCCTGCAGCTCCTCCCCAAGCCCTGTGGCCCACAGGCACCTCGCTGGAATCCCGGGATTTGGGGGAGCTTTCAGGAAACGCCAGCCTAGATTATCCCAAGTCCTTTCAAAAAGTCTCTGATTTTTCAAATATTGCTAAAATGTTGCACAGAAGACAGGCATGTGCGTGGCAAAGCAAAACAAAAACAAAAGCCAAAAGTTTTCCTTCCAGCAGTGCAAGAGGACGGGCCCAAATCCTCCTCCTCCCATCTCCCACTTGCCATTTCCCCCGGGAAAGTCAGGAATCCAGAGCCTTGTGGCTCCTTGATAGACGGTCTGCGCATCTACCAGCAAACAGGTCAACACATTCCTCGCTCTCTCCTTAAGACACACACACACACACAGACACACACACACACACACACTTTGTAGCATTCTATAACAATTGTTTTGCATCTCATTTTTCTAGGCTAACATTACATCTTGGCCATTGTTTCAAATTGGTACAGAGATACCTGCTTTATTCGCTTCGGTCCCAGCACAAGATTGAAATATTTAATTTTTGCAGCGACCGAGACCCCTATTCTTGCATACTCACATTGTTTTCAGACTTTTTGTTATGTCAAAGGATGCTACAGTGAAGGTCCTTATATAACTCGTCTAAGTGTACATATGTTGATTTAAATCCCTCCCTCCCTCCCTCCCTTCCTTCTTTCCTCTCTCTTTCTCTGTTCTTTTTCTTCTTGCTTATTTTCAAGTTTGTTTTCCGCGAACATGTACCATTTCTATAAAAATTAACTTCAGCCAACTTAGATAAACAGCCCCACGCATAAGCACAATTCAGAAAGAAAATAATCCAGCCCCTGCTGCCGAGGCCTGTTTGGCTGGGAGGTGGCATCGCTGGAGAATCTCATGCCAAGACCCAGCCCCTGCCTGTGGCGATCATCATGGAGAGCAGGGCCTGGGTTCCAGTCCTGGTGGCGCCACGAACTTCCTGGGTGACCCAGGCGAATCACTGTGCTAAGTACAGCATACTCCCTGGGGAGGTTGATCTTATTATTCCTACTTCCCAGATGAAGAATATTAAAGGCGCTGAGAAACGAAGCACTTGCTAATCTCTCCTTCGTCAATCAAGAAACCAGCCTCCATCCAGCCTGGAAATGCATCCTGAGTCTTCCACACCTGCCCTGCAAGTATCACCTCACCACGAGGACTGCTGGCTCTGCCCTCACAATAGAGCTTCTCCCTTACCAAATTCTTAGCACGGCCTTCGAGGCTCTCTGTGATCTGCACCCACCAACTCTCCGCCCACCCCCTTCCCATCCCTGCACCGCACTCTTCCCTGGCTCTCTCTGCACCAGCGCACCAGGCTCATCCCACTGCAGGGCGTTTGCATTGGTTGAGCCCTTTATTCAGATGCCTTTCCTTCCCAGCAGGCCCAGGACTAGGGTGGGGCAAGTGAGGTTCCCAGAATGAAGCTTTCAGGAGGCTGTCACTCTCAAATGCCAACCTTCGTGTGGCTGAGCCTGAGAGCAAGCACCTCCTTCTATCCTGCATGTGCGGCACCTCCCGAGGCTCCCCTCCCGGATCTGGCTCTTCTCATGATGGAGGTCTGTGCTCGAACAACCCCTCCTCATAGATGGACTTCCCTTACTGTCTTTGCCACGAGCAGCCCTGCTCCTCTCAAACCTACCACACTGTCTTATTTTCTTCATTGCCCTAACTTCAAAATTTGTGTTTTGTGCCCATCTCTGCCCACAGAGACTGTGTGTCTGCCTCATTCTCAAATATTTCCCCACTGCCCAGCACAGGGCCAGCATTCAGGAGACAGTCAATATCCGGAGTGAGTGAATGAATGAATGAATGAATGGGCTCGTCAGTGTCAGAGCCAAGGTCTGAACCCAGGTTTCCCTGCTTCCAAAGTCAGCCACCCCGGCCATGACTGAAGGCGAGAGTGGGGTCTGATCACCCAGGGGACCTGGACTGCTGTCCCTGACTGTCCTGCTGGGACCCCTGCATCCCAAGGACAGGTTTCCTGAGGAAGCTTCTAGGCAGGGAGGGGTTTGGTCCCAGTCACCAGGGGCCGCTCTGAGCCTTGGGCCTTCGGTGGGGCCAGCTGTGGCCCCCCTTCTCCGTTCTAGTTTTTATTTTTAGCGTTGAGTTTTTGGGCACAGTAGACTCTCCTTAGGAAAAGTCCAACGAGAGGACAAGGGAGGCGGTTTTGAAATCCGGTGGGAAAGTAGGTCAGGCTGGGTTGCTGGCCGGACTCCAGACGATAAGGCCTGTGTGGAAGTTTAATAACGTGAGCGGCTATATCCATGACATAATTCATAACTGAGAGGAAACAGCAATTAAGGGGCAATTGTGCAACACGAGACAAGCCTCCTTCACAGCTCATAAAAGCAGGAGGAGGAAGAGACGACGCTGTCATTCCCGGGCTGCTGGGGGCCCAGCTGGCGGCCTGTGGGGTCTGGGGATAAGTCGGTCTGTACACTGGGGGTTTGCATTCATTCTTCCTCATCCCCTCAGGACCCAGGGAACTGGGGGGATGTAGAAGGCAGAGAGAGCACTTACTATGTGCCTAGCTCGCTCAGGGCTGGGGTGCGAGCTGTGAAAACGCCGGGTGTTTTGCTGCAGCTGGAAGTTTGGACGCAGCTGCACTGTTTCGGCGTTGCCCTGTCAAAATGGAAAATTGCTTTGATTATCAAGTGAACCGTACACCAGACACCGAGCTCTTAGTTCCTCTCTCCTGCTCCCACCCTTCAGTGACTGTGGACTTCCCTTCTTTCTTTTTCTTCCTTCCTTCCTTCCCTCCCTCCGTTCCTTCCCTTCCTCCCTCCCTCCGTTCCATCCCTTCCTCCCTTTCTCCCTCCCTCCCTTCCTTCCTTTCTTCCTTTCTTTCCTTTTGCCAGGGTTTCGCTCTGTCAACCCAGGCTGGAATGTAGTGGTGTGATCTCGGCTCACTACAATCTCCACCTCCTGGATTCAATCGATTCTCCTGCCTCAGCCTCCTGAAGAGCTGGGATTACAGGTGTCCACCACCACACCTGGCTAATTTTTATATTTTTAGTAGAGACAGGGTTTCTTCATCTTGGCCAGGCTGGTCTCAAACGCCTGACCTTGTGATCCACCCACCTCCGCCGCCCAAAGTGCTGGAATTACAGGTGTGAGCCGCCGCGCCCAGCCTACTGTATGTGTACTTTGAATTTCTCTTTTATTCGTTTTTCTGGATGGTGGTTCCACAAGCACCATTTGCTTTTATCATCAGTTTTTAAAAAGCTACTAAATCCACATGGCCCCTTCTGTCTTCCTTGAACCAGCCAGGTGTGTGCTCAGCGCCCTTGCCCTTGCCGTGGCCTCTGCTGGGGGCTTGCTCTTCCCCTAGAGATCCACGTGGCTCGGCCTTCACCTCCTTCAGGTCTTCACCGAAATGCTGCTTCCATGAAGCCTCAGCTGACCAATCTTTTTAAAACCGCAAACGCACCTGGCGTTCTGGATCTACTGTTCCTGCTTTATTTTTATCTACAGCCCTTACCACCAGTTAACCCTCTCCACAGGCTGTTCACTTATTTTGTCATCTGCTTGTTCTCACCAGTGCCACCAGCAAAGAAATTTTTGTCCATCTTGTTCCCAGCACCGGAAACTGTGTCTGGGACATAGTAAGTGCTCAGTGAATGTTGGTGAGCGAATGAATGAATGTTTGCCATTGAAATTGACAGCCCATGAGATTATAATATGTTGACTTTGTTATTATAAAGCTGACCATTTGCTGGTTTGCTTTGGGGGCAGCCTGAGAATGACTATAGGCCAAGCCTTCTTGGATGCTGCTGGTGGGAACAGAAGTTGTGGTGACCAGGGCTAGCTCAGCTGACTTGGGTGTTTGCAGCTGACACCTGTTCTGATTGGTCAGGGATCAACTTGGATATCACTGCTCCCTCTGTCCTTTCTAAAGATCTCCTTGGCCACTTCTGTCAAGATTTTAAATGTATCCACCAGTTGACCCCACCTGTTCATGAACATTCTAGTACAAAGGAGCAAAGCTCTGTATGCGGAAGGGGTTTCTTGGCTGAGCGCAGTGTCTCACACCTGTAATCCCAGCACTTTGGGAGGCCCAAGTGGATGGATCACCTGAGTTCAGAAGTTCAAGACCAGCCTGGCCAACAAGGCAAAACCCTGTCTCAACTAAAAAAAAAAATACAAAAATTAGCCAGGCGTGGTGGCACGTGCCTGTAATCCCAACTACTCAGGAGGCTGAGGCAGGAGAATCTCTTGAACCTGGGCTTCTAAGGTTGCAGCGAGCCAAGATTACATCAGTGCACTCCAGCCTGGGCAACAGAGCAAGACTCCATCTCAAAAATTTTAAGAAAGACCATCTTGGCTAACATGGTGAAACCATGTCTCTTCTAAAATTACAAAATATTAGCGGGGCGTGGTGGCACACACCTGTAATCCCATCTACTCGAGACGCTGAGGTAGGTGAATCACTTGAACCTGGGAGATGGAGGTTGCAGTGAGCTGAAATCGTGCCACTATACTCCAGCCTGGGCGACAAAGCAAGACTCCATCTCAAAAATAAATAAATAAATTTAAAAAAATTTTTAAAGGGGGGGTTTCTTGCAGAACATTTTACAGCATGGCAGGCGCATGTGCTCACACACACACCCACAGTCAAGGATACACACATCCCCTCCCCCTACACACACTCTCATACAATTAACCATATACATTTACTCTGTCATTCACACACCCAGGCACACACGAGTACATGCTCAGCAATGTGTTGGCACACGCAGCCACGCACATTGCCCCTGCCCGGCTCCCACACACATGGCACACAGATGCCTACTCACACATGCTCAGCCACATACATGCACACACACACACACATACACGCATGTGCACAAGCTCACTTGCCTTACTAAAATCTTACATTCACATGCCAGACACACAGTCACCTCCATACACATGCACCCCACACAGCTGACCCCCTGCTTCCAGCCACACCTGGACACACACCTTGTCCCTCTTCCACGTGCCGCCGCCCAGTGCACGCATCTCCTGGCTGCGTTTGGAGGAGTGGGGACAGACGCCAGGTCAGTGCATGCTCTGACCCCAGGGCCCCTGCCCTGCTCCACTCTGACCTGCTTGATGTGGGCAAACAGGACCAGGGCTAGCTCCAAAACCCCTGGGGTTTGTGATGCCCACGTCAGCCCTGACTGTGCTGCCTCAGGGCATGTCTGCCTGGCTCATCTGTCCCCAGGCACCTGGCCACTTCCCAGCAGTGGGTGGACAGGCCCTGCTGACATCAGGTGGTTTCTGGGCCTGCCTGGCACCCAGGAGAGAGGAAGGCAGCAATCTGTCCCAGCCACGGGGAGCCCAGCAAGGAGCCCAGGAAGGGCCCCAGACCTTGGCGAACCACAGCCCCTGCAGCTGCATCTGACAGGGCCAGGAGCTGGACTGCCCACCCCATCACCAGCTGGGATACCATGACCTGGGCCGGGCAGCAATTCAAAAGGAACTGGGCTCTCTGAGTTACCCTCAAGGTGGTGTGCTCCTCCCCTTCCCGACCCTGAGTAGAACAGCAGCACACACCATGCACGTGCACCACTCTTTCTCCATGAGTGACTCAATCAGGCCTCATGCAGCCTATGGGTGGGTGCTGGTATCATCCTTGCTTTACAAATTCAGAAACTGAGGCACAGAGAGGTGAGGGGAATGGCCCAGGAGCAGGACCTGACGCCCAGCGATCTGGCTCCAGGCTGCTGCGCTCCATCACCCCCACCCTCTCCCAGCTGCTTCGTGTTATTTTGGTTTCAGGGTTGTTTTTCCTTTGGTTGTCTCTGTTTTGTTCTGTCTGTCTCTGTGAGCCTCCAATACCCATGGCCCTGTGCACATCTCATCTCCATGAATCCTTGCAACCACCTCACAAGCAGGACACCACTATTAGCCCCGTTCAACAGGTGAGGAAACTGAGGGCAGACAGCAAGGACGAGGCAGAGCCAGAGCCAGGTTTGTATCCGGTTCCAAGGACTCTTTCTAGATTGTCTGCTCATCTTGTTTATGTGGCAGAGACCTCTGATGGACCAGAGGTGAGGAAAAGTCACCCCAAACTTAGTTTCAGCTCTCTGTTGGCATCAAGAGAGGGGACTAAGGGGGCACTTCGTGCCATAGAATAGTCAGAGAAATAAGAACACACTTATGATGACAATGACAAACTTTTTTGTTGCTTTTTAAAAATAATTGGGGGCCAGGCACAGTGTGGCTCACGCCTGTAATCCCAGCAATTTGGGAGGCTGAAGTCAGAGGATCACTTGAGCCCAGGAGTTTGAGACCCCATCTTTACAAAAAGGAGAAAACTGGCTGGGTGTGGTGATCTACACCTGTGTTTCCAGCTACTCAGGAGGCTGAGGTGGGAGGATCACCTGAGCCCGGAAAGGTCAAGGTTGCAGTGAGCTGTGATTGAGCCATTCCATTCCAGCCTGGGCAACAGAGTGAGACCTTGTCTCAAAAAAACAATTAAACAAAAATAACATTTTTGAAAAGTGGGATGCGATGAACATGCAGTGAAATGTACAGGTCTTATGTCAATTTCATGAATTTCAACGAATCAACCACCCAAAACAACATTTGAAACATACCCAAAAGCAAGTTCCCTATGTCCCTGACCACACAACTCCCTGTCCCTGGCCCAGTCGAGGGAGCCACTGATCTGCTTGCAGTCACCACAGTTTAGTTGTGTTTCATTTATAATTTCAAACACCAGGAGTGTTCTTTTTGGTCTCAACACAATGCCTGCAAGATTCATTGCTTTGTTGCAAATATCAGGCACTTGCTCCTTTTTGTGGCTGAGTCGTGTTCCATTTCAGGGAGGACATCTGGGTTTCCAGCTGTCAGGAACATTTGTGCACACTAAGCACCCCTCGGGGCTTGTCACAGTCACAATCCAGTGTCCTTTGCAGGCGTTGTGTCTGTTGATCCTCACCACTGGTAGATATTGTCTCCATTTTGGAGTCAGAAGAAGTGTGGGTGCAGGGAAGTGGGGTGAGAAACCCAAAAACGCATAGCTCACAGCAGCCAAGGCAAGATGTGAACCTTGAGCAAGGGACAGATGGGGTCCCAAAGGCGAGGCAGGTGGCCCCAGACCCTGGGGGCACATGTTTGGTGGAAACCGAGCTGGAACACCTCTTGAGTTTCTGGTCCTGTTCTAAAAACTTTTCATGGACCAACTCATTCAGTCCTCCCAACAACTGTGTTATCCCATTTCACAACAGTGGAAACTGAGGCACACAAAACAGGAGTCACATCTCCAGGATCACACACTTAGTGAAGGTAGAGCCCGATTGGACCCGCATGGTTGGGCATAGCTGTGCTTCTTTCTCTTTTTTGAGACAGAGTTTTGCTCTTGTTGCCCAGGTTGCAGTGCAATGGCGCAATCTCAGTTCACCACAACCTCCGCCTCCTGGGTTCAAGCTATTCTCCTGCCTCAGCCTCCTGAGTAGCTGGGATTACAGGCATGCGCTACCATGCCCAACTTTTTTTTTATTTATATTTTTAATAGAGAAAGGGTGTCTCCATTTTGGTCAGGCTGGTCTTGAACTCCTCACCTCAGGATCCACCTGCCCCGGCTTCCCAAAATGCTAGGATTACAGTTGTAAGCCAACGCACCCGGTCCGTGGTGCTTCTCTTAACTACATGGCTGTGCTGCCTCACTAGCCCCTCTTCTAGTTTGTCCCGTGGTGAGGTAGGCTCAGGTCCTATCTGCTTACCCAACTGGGAGCCCCCCAAGTCTGATCAGTTCAGGATCCAAGGGCCTGGTGCTGGGTGAGCAGGGAGGAGGCAAAAGGGAGAAGGCCAAGAACAAGACTCTAGATTCAGCCTTAGATCCTAGCTGTGCCATTTTTAGTCTGTGTGACCTTGGCCCAGTCACTTAACCTCTCTGAACCTCCACTTCCTGTAAAATTAAATCAGATGGCAATAACCTCATGAGGATTGGGCGAGCTGGGCATGGAAGTAACAGAACTGATATTTACCTGTGCGTTGCTACCTGCCCAAGGCCTCTCAGTGCTCAACCTAGGCTCATAGCAACCTGGCAAAGCAGATGCTGTTTAATCTCCATTTTACAGACAAAGAAACTGAGTCTCTAAATACTGTCTCCAAGTTAAAACGCTCTAAACATACATTTCCTGCCTTGAACTCAGTCTTGCATATCCAACTACCATTCAATATGTCTACCAGGCATCTCAGACGTCCCGGATAAGAAGTCAGACCTCTCCTCCTGCAGGATTCTACCTCTCTTGCATTGTCTTTGCCTCTGAAAGTGGCACCTCTCTCCTTCCAGGGGCTCAGGCCACACACCTGAGTGTCCTCACTGACTCTTCTCTTGCTCTAGCCTCTGCCCCAACCTCCCATCCACAGCCTGCATCCGGGATCCCACCACCGTCCAAGCTCCACAGCCTCTCCCCACCCCCACCCGGCATGAGTCACCACCAGTATGTGCTTGGATTGTGGCCATAGCTTCCAAATATCTCCCCATTCTGTCAGTGTCTGGCTACCCAAAGGAAGTCGGATCACTTCTCTGCTCTGCTCAGCACCCTCCTCTGGCTCCCACGTCAACTGGACTCAAAGACGAGGTCCTGGCAGTGTCCCTAAACCCTGTGTGGTTGTGCCCCCACTTTAGCTTTCCACCATCTTCCTTCAGCCACACTGGCCTCCTCCCTGCCCCTGGAACACATCAGGGCCTTTGCACTTGCTGTTTCCTCTTCCTGGGACTCTGTCCCTGGAGAGAGCCACAAGCCTCCCTCTCTCACCTCCCTCCAGGTCTTTCCCCCCATTTTCTTTTCTTTTCTATCTTTCTTTTTTTTTTTTTTTTTTTAGACTTAGTCTTGCTCTGTCGCCCAGGCTGGAGTGCAGTAGTGCCATCTTGGCTCACTGTAACCTCCACCTCCTGGGTTCAAGCGATTCTCCTGCCTCAGCCTCCTGAATACCTGGGATTACAGGCACTTGCCATCGCGCCCAGCTAATTTTTGTATTTTTAGTAGAAATGGGGTTTTGTCATGTTGGCCAGGCTGGTCTCAAACTCCTGACTTCGGGTGATCTGCCCTCCTTGGCCTCCCTAATTTCTGGGATTACAGGTGTGAGCCACTGCACCCGGCCCTTTCCTCCATTTTCAATGTATCTCAGGGTGTCCCAGACTGCCTGGTTACGTGAACAAGACCCTCAGCATCAGCAGGGTCCTAGCACTCCCAGCACCTTCTCTTCATGACATCATCACCAATTGACACTCAGAATTTTAAAATTTATGAACATTATTATCATTGTCAGTTTTGAACGTCTCTACCCAATGGATTCCACAGGGCGGGATTGTTTCAGGGTGTTCACTGTGGCGTTCTCAGCACCCCCGTCTGGTTCAGATTGCTTGCGTAATAAATATTTGCCGAATGTATAAATGGGGATCAGGAAGGGGTGACTCCCCCAAATCACCGGGTTAGAATGTGGGAGCTGGGCTAGGAACCCAGGGCTGCATACTTAAGCTCCCAGGGACAGGTTCCATGCCAGCACCACAGAGACGGCAGCTGTTGCTGTCACGATTTTTAGGGTGCTATTCCCATCCTCCCCCACCCACAGGGGAGAGCTGGGGGGCAAAAGAGAGAGGGTTGGGCTGGCTATGGCCTCCAGCCAGTAGGAGGTGATTCACCCATCCCGTGATGACAGGTGGCATTTCTCCCCTTCCCCGGGGCGGGGTGGTGGGGGGGACTTTGGCCAGAGATAAAGGGAGCGTCCTGCTTCTCGGAAGAGGACAAACAGGTGGGAGAGGCAGCCGGGTCACTGCCTGGAGGCTGGCATGTCTAGGCTAGAGGGCCACCAATTATGAGGTAGGGGCAGCCCAGGTTGGGCTGGTTGGACTGACCCTGAGCCTCCCTGGGTGAGAGACTCAGGCTCTAGTCCTCTTTCAGGAAAACGGAGCTTTCCCTAAGAAATCAACATCCCAGCCTCTCCTTCAGCGGGTCAGAGAGAACCCTCTTGATGCCCCTTCATCTTCCCCTTGGCATTTTTGCCTGGGTCAAGAGGGGCTTGGGCCACTCAACAAACACTTTTTTTTTGAGATGGAGTTTCACTCTTGTTGTCCAGGCTGAAGTGCAATGACACAATCTGGGCTCGCCACAACCTCCGCCTCCTGGTTTCAAGCAATTCTCCCACCTCAGCCTCTGGAGTAGCTGGGATTACAGGTGTGCGTCACAATGCCTGGCCAATTGTGTATTTTTAGTAGAGACAGGGTTTCTCCATGTTGGCCAGGCTGGTCTCAAACTCCCAACCTCAGCTGATCCGCCTGCCTCGGCCTCCCAAAGTGCTGGGATTACAGGGGTGAGCCACCGCGCCCAGCATATCAGTATATCTTTTCTATTTTTAAAGAAATGCATCGATTATGCCTTAGTAAATGGATTATATAATTTATGTTCAGTGAACTGCATTCCTTCAATGCAGAGTTTCTGAGCCTCAGCTCTATTGACATTTTGGGTCAGACAGTTCTTTGCTGTGGGGGCTGAGCTGGGCTCTGCAGGTGTTCAGCAGCATCTCTGGCCTCTCCCCACCAGACGCCAGTAGCGTTGCCCACCCCCACAATGACCAAATGTCTCCGCACTTTGCTGAATGTCTCCCAGGGGGAAAACCAACCTTGGCTGAGAAACTCTGATTTAAAGTGTACAATTTTATGAGATTTAACAGATGTTCACAACCAAGAATCCACCACCCGCTCCAAGATCTTTGCATTCAGTTGTAAATATTTCCCCCGTCTGAGACTTTGCCCTAACTATTGGCATAACCTTGTTCAAGTCACTTCATTTTCAGAGTCTCAGTTTCTTCAGCTGTGAAATGGGGATAATGATTCTGCCCAGGTGGTGATATAATTGTTCAAAACAGATGCTCGGTGCTGCAAAGAAAAATCAGCACTGAGACAAAGGATCTCTTAGCAAGGCAATCTTTACTTCGTGCAGAAAGGGTACTCTTGTGCAGCCTCTGTTTCCAATGACTGTGCATGCGGCTGGCAGGTCATATGAGTGCAGTGAGTGCCAATTCTCTTGTCTTTCCTCACTGTGTGTGTATGTATTTAGTCAGTCCATAGATATTACCTGAGCACCTACTATGTGCCAGGCCCTGAGCTAGGCTCTAAATACAGTAGAAAGCAAGACAGAAAAGGTCCATGTCCTTTACTGGGGAGACAGAGAGCGAAGAAACCAACAAAGGAATGAACAAAAGCAGGGTTCCCTGACCACCCCACACAGACCCGAGGTGGGAAGCAACGAGACGCGCAATGTGGTGGAGATGCACCGGGGCGGGCGGCAGTCTTTGGAGAGGGCAAGGAGGGCGGCGGTCTTTGGAGAGGGCAAGGAGGGCGGCGGTCTTTGGAGAGGGCAAGGAGGGCGGCAGTCTTTGGAGAGGGCGAAGAGGGCGGCGGTCTTTGGAGAGGGTGAGGAGGTGCTGTCTAAGCTGAGAGCAGCAGCCAAGCAGCACCAAGGGAGGTCCGGCCAGAGGGAACAGCAAGCACGGCAGCTGTGAGGCTGGAGCTTGGGTCTGGGGCTTGAGCCTGGAGGGCTCCCATCGGCCTTTCCCATGGCAGTGGACAGGGGAGGAGGACCCCAGCTCAGGCCTCTCAGGAGAGCAGGGAAGGGCAGGTGCTCGGGGCTGGGCCCGAGGCCAGACCATGTTGGGGAGTGGCTGGATGTACAGGGGACCCAGGGCCAGGTGGGCTGAGGGCCTAGCATCTGCCTCACCCGTAGGCTTTCATGGCGCCTCCTGTTCTGACGGTGGACTCTGCTCTGTTTCTGAATCACTCCCCGGACCTTGGCAGCTTCCCCACCTGGTGGGGTCTTGCAACCCCAGACTTGGTGTTTTTTGGGACACTGCCAGGCCAGACAAGCGCTTGTTGCTGTCCCCTAGGCCCTGGGATGGAGCCCAGGGTCTTATGTGTAATCAGCACCCAGCAAATGTGTGTGGAACTCAACTGGGGCCTGCCTCAGTTTCTCCACCTTGTATTTGTGGCCTCTGCCATTCACTCTTATTTGCCACGTGTCATAACCAGCACTCTGTGACTTGCAGGGGATGCTGCAATGGCCACCGTATATGGTCCCTGCCCTTAGAGAGCTCACAGTCTGGCTGGGCAGAGATAGCACTATGCTGGGCACAGTGGGGGTGAGTGTGGCAGGGACCACCAGTGTCCACCAGCATCCATCCACTTTTTTCTCATAATGAGAGAATTTTGGAGCATTAGTGGGAAACATGCTAACATAATCAGCAGAGAGTGATACTATTTCCCAGCCTCCTTTGCAGTTAGGTGTGGTTGTATGACTAAGCTTCAGCCAACGGGATTAAGTAGAAGTGATAGGCACCGCTTCTGAGTCATGCCCTTAAGAGGAATGACCCTTTCTCTCTCGCCAGTGCCTGGAACGCAGATGTGATGGAAAAGCTATAGCAGCTGTTTTGGACCTAACAGGAAGCTATGGATTGAGGATGACAGAACAACTAGATAGAAGGAACTTAGATTTCCAGAATGAGTTGGGAGAACTAAACCTACCCCCGAAGAGGCAACTTTTAAAGCCTTGACAATGAGAATGAAGATTTTCTGAGACAAAGTTTCCAGGAGAGTCATAGCATATAGGCAGATCCAGGGCATGAGAGAAGACACATGGAGACTTCCAGGAACCTGAAGAAGCGGAGGATGGCTGGGCCATAAAAGACAATGGGGGCAGGTGAGATCGGGCTGGAGAGGTGGCAGAATCCACTTGGAGGAGCCAGAAAAGCCAAGTTAAGCCCTTTGGACTTTGCCCTGTGGATAAAGGGGAGCCATGCAAACTCCCACCCTTGTGGAGTTTGCAACCAGGTGGGGCGAGACATGAGTGAACTAATCACACAAGCAAATCAGAAGTGCGATCAGGGCAATGGAGGGAGGTGTGCCAGGATGTCAAATCTGTAACGGGGATTCAACTTGGTGGGCTCAGAAGAGCTTTCCTGCACAAGGTGACAGGGAAACCAGAGCAGGAAGGGTTCTGTTCACAAGGATCAGCATGGGCTGTTGATGCCCAGACAGCAGCAGGGAGAGCGGGGGCTTGGTTGGTGTCCAGGTGGAAGATGATGGCAGAGCTGGGGGGACGTGAGCACAGATGGGGAAGGAATGCAGGGACTCTCAAGGGCCAGCCAGCTTTTGGCTTGAGCAAGGTGGGTACAAACAGAGGAGGCCAGTGGGGAGGTAAGATGATAAGTTCAAATCTAGTGTGTTGGATTTGAGGTTCCCATAAGCCAATCAAGTGGAGATGCTGAGTGGGGCTTTGCATACAGGGGTCTGGCACCCAGAGGGACTCCCTGGCCAATTGCAGTTGTGATCGTACCACCTGGAGCACTGTGTGGACTCCCAGTCTCGAGCTTGCCAAATGCCAGCCTCTGGGGGCACCTCATGTGTGCGGGAACTGTGCTTACAGTAGACACAGTAGTTGCCCACCTCTTTGCTGACAGATCAGTTTTGTCGGGCTTCCATCTACTCGGGAGCTCAGGGACAGTGATTATTCCTTGCCCTGGCTTCAGAGTGAGTTATTCTAGGTCCAAGGCAACTGTGGTCGTTCTCATTCCTCCATCAGTGATTGCTTCGGAATTATAGATGTGATGCCATCTTGGCCAAAAAGAAGTCTGAAGATCTGCAGAAGGGAAATTGAGGAAAAATCTTCTCCATCATAAAAGGAGACCCAGGGGGGAAAAAATGCCCTCCTACTACTCTTTGCTTGATTTTACCATGTCGCAGTGTGATACCTGGAGCCACAGCAGCTGACTTGAAACCATGAGGAGAGGAATCCATACATTGCTGAGAATGGCATAGCAGGAAGATGAAAGGAATGTGAATCACTGGTTACATCTTTATGCCTCCAAATCAAACAAGCTTGTTAAATGAAATTGTAAGTCCTCTGTCTTTTTTTTTTTTTTTTTTGCCTTCTTTAGTCAAGTGTTTTGTTCCTTATAGCTGAAGACATTCTGACTAAGAAGGTGTTCATATGCACTGTCTCACCTAGTCCTCTCGTAAATCTCTGGGGCTGATATCGCTATTACAGCCATTTTACAATGAGGAAACGGAGGCTGTGGGCAGTTCAATGACTTTCCCAAGGTCACAAGGACAGTGAGTTACAGAGCTCAGGGCTCAAGGGTGCAACTGAGCTATAGCCACAATTTTCTTTGAAAAGTCTTTCCCTTAACACGTTTTTAGTGGGGAACCATAACCCTGTTCTTATTTTTCTCTGGAAAACTGTGATTATGGTTGGTGGGAAATTTAGAGTGGGCTGCATTTCTTTGTACACAGTTAATGGCTTTGATTATATGTTTCTGGCTTCTTTATTCTGAGAAAGGCCGCCATTGGTTGTACAATATAATCATATCATTTCTTATGTAAACAGCCATCTGGCATAGAGCCAGGGCAGTTCTATCAGCAGGAAGGTGAAAATGAAAATGTGTTGCCAGCCCCGGAAAGCAATCTGCTATTCAGCAGGAAAAGATCAAGGGTTAATGACATGGAGTTGGGCAGAGGCTGTTGCTGTGGCTCTGAGCATTATCAGGAGGCGGGGAACAAAGAATGGTTGTTAAATGGGTTTGTTACAAAAGTTATTTCCTAATGTAATTCATGCAATTCTTGCCAAACGTCTGGCCTATCCTTAGAAAGCAGAAGGGAACTGAAAGGAAGGAAGGGAAGGAAGAAAAAGGAGGGAAGGGAAGGAAAGGACAAGGGAGAAAAGGACAAGAAGAAAGAAAAGGAGGGAGGGAAGAAAGGAAGGGAGGGAGGGAAGGAGGGAAAGGAGGGAGGGAGACTTTCATCCTCAATTATAGGATTCTTAGAAAGAGTTAATATCCTTAATATACAAAGAGTTATTGCAAAACAATAAGAGGCAAACCTGTTATAAAAATCCACTATTCTGGCAGGCTAGGTGGCTTATGCCTATAATCCCAGCACTATGGGAGGCCAAGGTGGGAGGATTGCTTGAGCCCAGGAATTTAAGACAAGCCTGGGTAACATAGCAAGATCCCATTTCTACAATAAATAAGAAAATTAGCCAGGTGTGGTGGTATATTCCTGTAGTTTCAGCTACTTGGGAGGCTGATGTAGGAGGATCATTTGAGCCTGGGAGGTGGAGGCTGCAGTGAGCTGAGATTGTGCCACTGCATTCTAGCCTGGGAGACAGAGAGATTCTGTCTCAGAAAAAAAAAAAGAAAGAAAAATACCAACTATTCACAAATGAAGAAGTACAAAACATGTGAGAACAAGTTCCCTACAGTTAAGGCAATGGAAAGAAAAGCTACCGCAATATGTCATTTTCTCCCTATCAGATTAGCAAAGACAAAAAAGATTGGTGACTCTTAGTGTTGCGGAGTGTGGGGAAATGAGGATTCTCAATCTTTCCCGCAGGGACTCCGCAGGGGTCTCCGGGAGCAGAATGGAAACAAACACCATGCTGTTCGCTGGGCAGAAATTTTAAAGCAACCTGGACATTTAACTTGGGGGCATTTATTCTAAGATACAAAAGGCCAAATAGTCTCTATGAGGAAGGCCGTTCATTGCAGCATTATTTATAATAGTGAAAAATTGGGGAAAAGCATTCTGAAATGCCAAACTATGGAAGATTCATTAAGCAAACAGTAGTCCTCATATAATGAAATGCTGTATTAAAAATGTGTAAAATTGTGTTCAATAAATACAAAACATTGTGTTACACTGTGTTAAAAATACTCATTAAAATGGCAATATAGAGAGATGGCCATGACATTGTAGAGGAAAGCATTTTCAGGTGCATAATCTCATTTGTATGAAGTGCCACGTGCAGTGGGCATATATTAGAAAGAGTATTCTAAAGGATGTTTGGCAAAATGCCAGCAGTGTTTATTTCTCGACGGGAGGATTTGGGATAATTTTTGCATTCCTTTAAATCAGGGTTTCTCAACCTTGACACTATTGACTTTCTGGGTCAGATCATTTTTATTGCCGGGGACTGTCCTGGCCACTGTGGGATGTTTTAGCAGGAGCCCTGGCCCCTCCCCACTACATGCCAGGAGCACCCCCACCCCCAATCCCAACAACCAGAAATGTATCCAGATATCGCCACATGTCTCTTAGGGGTCAAAACCACCCTTGGTTGAGAACCACTATTTTAAATATTTTTCTGTGTTATTTAAACATTTTAACAACAAGCATGTATTGTTATCATAATCAGAAAAACACACACATTTTTTTAAAAGTATTCAGAAAAGTCATCTGTGGCTCCGTGAATTGACTTTGGATTCGGTCAGCAAAATTCAGCCAGAAAGTACAGAAATCTGTTGTCTTCTTATGCTCGACACAAAGGTCTGGTGAAATGTCTGGGCATTTAGCAAAGCTTTCCCTGGGATGGTTTTTGCTGGAAAAATGGCTTCTTTTTGCTATGGATTTGAATATAATTAAACTCCTAGAGTGGACACTTCGATGGTCTTGCCCCCCTTCTCTTCTCTTGGTAACTACTCCAAATTTGAGGGGATAGCCATGCTTCTCTGCTGTGGCCTCCTTTTGGGGGAACTGACTGCCTTCCTGACTTTAAATCTAAGCTAATTTTCTAAATCTCAGCTTCAGCTGCAGACACTGGTTCAAGGACAGACATGTAACCAGGTAGTTTGAGTCTAGAGAAAAATCAACGTCAGGGGCCTCTGGAAAAGGTGCATTCCAGGTAGCCGCTCGGAGAGATTTTCGTCTGGACAGCATGGGCCCTGGAATTGTCACAGCTGCTTTAATGCCATGAAGAAAACCAGCCAGAGGAAAAAAGATAACCAACACACAGAAGCAGAGCTGGGTAAATCACAGAGGAAGAGTCAAAGCTTTGATCAAACCAAGTCTGAAGCTCACCCTTCTACTGGGCTTTTCATTAGTACAGGCTGCTAAGTCCCTCTTACACTTTAAATCAGTGTGAGCTGAGTTTCTGTTCCTTGCAGCTCAAAGCTAACTTGTACGACCTCCTTCGATAAGAGGAACCTCTCCCAGACTCCTGCGTTCATGTCATTTCAGCAAACATGTATCATCACATGCTCACTGGACGTCAGGCCCAGTGTCCGATCCTGGTGGGACAAAGATGATGAAGGCACAGTCCTGGCCTTTGAGAAACATGCTGCCTGGTTAGGGAAGATGAGGATATGGGATGGGTGCCATGATGACAGGGACACAGAGGCACAGTCAGGTTGGGGTTGGGGAGAAGAAATCCTTGACTGAGTCCATCTGAAGGCAGAGTAGGGGAGGGAGCAGGGCGTCTGCCAGCCTGGATGCTCGAGAGATTGCTGCAGGGCTTCTTGGAGGAAGAAGCACTGGAGCCATGAGCTAAAGGGAAAGGAGTTCCCTTGGCAAAGCCAGGAGGGAAGGGGTTTCAGAAGGCGGGAACAGCCTGTGCAAAGGTCCTGTGGCAGGAAGGAACATATGTGAGTAGGGGCTTTGCATTCACACCCTGCTTTTCATGGTCCTGACCACAAGCCTGTAAGGTAGGTCGTTATCACCATTTTAGAGATGAGGACACTGAGAAGGAGAGAAGCAAAGTGATCTGCCCAGGGACACACAGCCAGGAAGCAGCAGAAGTGGAGATTGAACCTGTGTTCTCATCATACCCTGGTCTGTCCCCGGGTCAGCCCACAGCTTTCTGACTGCTGGGATACTTCTCTTTGAGAATGCAACAGTTCTAAAAATGTGGTCCAAGGATCCCTAGAGGTCCCTAAGACCCATTCAAGGGGTTCATAGGATTATTTGTTCTTTTTACTCTCATTCTCACACGAGTGTAGAGTTTGAAAACTTAATTGATAGATGTTTAGATTCCACATTGCAACTGAATTTAAGACATTACCACTGGCGAGTTTTCATGTAGCATTAAAAAGACTATTCATGGCCCAGAGCTCATGCCTGTAATCCCAGCACTCCGGGAGGCTGAGGCAGGCAGATCTCCTGAGGTCAGGAGTTCAAGACCAGCCTGGCCAACATGGTGAAACCCTGTCTCTACTAAAAATACCAAAATTAGCTGGGCGTGGTGGCAGATCCCTATAATCCCACCTACTCAGGAGGCTGAGGCGGGAGAATCACTTGAACCCAGAAGGCGGAGGCTGCAGTGAGCCAAGATCACGCCACTGCACTCCAGCCTGGGTGACAGAGTGAGACTCCATCTAAAAATATATATATATATAATGTATGTATGTATATTTCACTTCCCTTTTTTTCAGCCATATGCTTTTGGAAAGCCAAGTTTCCTCAGGTACTTCAGCCTGAACAAAGTCTCACAGCAGATACATCACAGAAGCAGGTGCGAGGACCCGCTGTTCCCAGAGGCCAGTGGTTAGAGAGAGATGCAAAAATATTCACAATGCAACAAATGCTACTTCTTTCACTAAATTTGTTTTGAAATACATAGTTATTTATTATAAAAATGTTATGTTCATGTAGTGGATTTATTATTATATTTGAATGAATAAATAAATGTTACACATTTCTTAGTTTTCATTTCCAACATGAATGTCAACTAATAGAACCCACACAAGCAAAAGCTCCTTAGGGTTCTCAGCAGGGTTTTTTTTTGAGATGGAGTCTCCCTTTTGTCGCCCAGACTTGAATACAATGGCGCGATCTTGGCTCACTGCAACCTCTGCCTCCTGAGTTCAAGCTATTCTCCTGCTTCAGCCTCCCGAGTAGCTGGGATTACAGGCGCCCGCCACCACATCCAGCTAATTTTTGTACTTTTAGTAGAGACGGGGTTTCACTACGTTGGCCAGGCTGGTCTCAAACTCCTGACCTCAGATGATCCACCCGCCTCGGCCTCCCTAAGTGCTGAGATTACAGGCATGGGATCCTGAGGCTGCCATCTGGAAGTCTGCAGAACTGATTTGTCTCCCCTGCCCTGCACGCTGCCAGGCCCCTGCTCTCTTCCTTTCTCCCCTCTGCCCTTCCCTGTTGTAAGTCTGTACTCAGCATCTCCAGGAAGGGCCAGGGATCCAGGAGGTCCTGGCTTTTGAGTTTCAAAAGTTGAGAGGAGCAGGAAGAACTCACATCTTGCAGAGAGCAAGGCTCTCCCACCCAGAACCAGAGCCAGGGTCAAAGGGTAGGTACAGAGAAGGCGTGTCACAGGTGGCCCCATCCTGGGACTGAGCCCAGAGAGACCCAGAATCTCAGCTAGAAGCAGTTTCTCCAGGATTCTGAAAAGGCAGCCTCTAACCAGCCCTTGAAGTAGGCAGGAAGCGGCAAATGACCCGCAGAACCAGGGCAGATGGGGAAGGGACCGGCAAGCCGCATGCAGGGCCTCAGGTGCAGGCCAGCCTGCTTCAGGCAATGCCTGGTGGGAAGACAACATCGAACCCCAACGCCCCCTATCCTCATTCCTGTCCCCAACACCTTGGCCTCACGAAAAGCCAGGGGACCCAGGGCCTTCCCAGGAGAAGTGGGCTGGGGAGGTGGCAAGGGTGGGAGTCACCATCAGATGAGGCCTCCTCCAACCTGGCATAACCACGGCACAAGGTAGAAAATCAATTCCATTTGCGAAAGAATGAAGAAACTCTACAGTGCCAGTGTGTGAACTGGGACTCACACCCACCCCACATGGAAAAGCCCCACTCGTGTGGGATGTAGCCTCCATGATAGGTCTCTTTCTTTAGGCATCAGAGAGGGTGAGTCACTTGTGTGAGGCAGCTCAGCAGGAAGGGGCAGAGCTGGGATTTGCCCCACGACCCTGGCTCCAGCCCCCATGCCCTTGATCGCAGCTGATGCTGCTGAGGGAGGGTATTCATCCCCCAGACCTGGCCAGAATGTGAGGCTCAGAATCCCAGACTGGACCTGGGATTACAGCCCCTGGGATTGGAGGTTCAGACCCCAGGGTCCCTTAGGTAAGCCGAGACCGGTCAGCAGTGCAGGGCGTGGTAGAGCTGGGCCTCTTGCCCAGGCTGTGTCCCAGGTGCCCCCTCACTTTCTGAGGGCCTTGCCCGGCAGGACAGGTTCTTCAAGGTCCTCCTGGGTGGTGGCTTCCTGTGCCTCTCACTCCTCCTGGAAGGGTAGACAAAGATGTCTCAGAAACAGGCCCAGAGAGGCCAAGAGATTGGCCAGAGGTCACACAGAGAATCATGGGAATGCCAAGACCCCTGCTTACAGAGCCTTGGGGAAGGCACAGAGCTGAGTCCCTGCACCTGCCCCCCTGCCCCGCCATAGAAGGCTCTTGGAGAATGTGGAGGCAGGTCCTGGATGGGTTCCTGACCTGGGCTGCACGGACGTGGTCCCTGATGCTCCCCTCTCACCCTCCACATCTAAACCATCATCACTGTTGGGTTTATGCCCTAAATATCTCCTATATCCAACCACATATCCTCACCTCCCCTGCCAGTCTGGCCCAGGCCCCTCCCTCTCACCCATGGACTGTGGCCATCGCCCCTTCTCTGTTCTTCCTGCTTCCAGCCTCACCCACTCTCTTCTCCACACTTCTTCCTCTGCCTACAACCTTCCATGGCTCCCACTCACTCAGGAAAAAACCCAGACTCCTCTGCATGGCCACAGGGCCCCTGGCCTGCTCTCCTGTCCCATCACCACTGTTCCCTCTGCTTGGAACACTGTTTGCACTATTTTGGGGGCTTTTTCCTTTGTAAAAACTGAAGTGAAATTCGCATAACATGCAATTAAACTTTTTTTTTTTTTGAGACTGAGTTTCGCTCTTGTTGCCCAGGCTGGAGTTCAGTGGTGTGATCTTGGCTCACTGCAACCTCCGCCTCCCAGATTCAAGTGATTCTCTGGCCTCAGCCTCCTGAGTAGCTGGGATTACAGGCATGCGACACCACACCCAACTAATTTTGTATTTTTAGTAAAGACGGGGTTTCTCCATGTTGGTCAGGCTGCTCTCAAACTCCCGACCTCAGGTGATCCGCCCGCCTCAGCCTCCCAAAGTGCTGGGATTACAGGCGTGAGCCGATGCACCTGGCCACAATTACACATTCTAAAGGGAACAACTCAGTGGAATTTAGGACACTCACCACGTTGGGCAGCTCATATCTTGGCACTATTTTTGCTGATCCTCCTTTTCATCCTTCCAGGCATCCAGAAGTCACCTCTCCCAGGAAGCCCATCTTGACCCTCCCCTCTTCCCCATAGTTTGGATTGGATGCCTCTTTGGAGCTGCCAGGACCCCTGGGGTCCCTTGCTGTGTTGTGTTGCCCACCAGAGTGTGCGTGGGCTGAGGGCAGGAACCACGTCTGATTCTTTTCAGCATTCATGGCGCCTGCACATGTGGGTTTGTGATGAATGAGGATAGAGGCAGAGAAGGGTGGAGAGATGGTAAAATGTGAACGGAACGTCCTCTTCGTGCCAGTCCTGTGTGTGTCACATGGTGGGGGACAGAGTGGACACAGAGCCCACCCTTGTAGAGCTGACATCCTAGCGGTGGGGTAGGAGGGGGCAAACATGCCCCCTGACAATTACAAGATGGCATCATCAGGTCTCTAATGATGAGCACAAGTCACTGTGGGAGCACCCAGAAGGCTCCTGGCCTGCCTGGGCTGGGAAGGTTCCTCATGGGTGGCATCTAAGGGTTGTGAAATACAGAGAGGGGTGGGCAGGGTGGGTGCAGAGGACTGGCAGGGGGTGTTCCCAAAAGACAGAGCAGCAGGGACAAAAGCTGACCCAAGGGGGTCCTGACTGTGGCAATTTTGTTCCTCCTGGGAATATTTGGTGCTGCATGGAGATATCTTTCACAAGTTGGGAGGATGCTGCCGGCCTCCAGTGGACTGAGGCCCCGGAGGTTAATTAGTGTCCTGCAGAGCACAGGACAGAGGACGGGCCCGCTATGGAGGATGGCCCAGCCCGAGGCTGAGAAGCCCTAGCACAGAGGCAGGCCTTTGGGGACACTAAATGAAGCTCAGGAGAGGAGGCTGGAGGGGACCCAGACAGCCTCAGCCCCATCCAGGAATTTGAATTTGGGGATGGGGGAGTCCGGCCTGAGAGAGGACTTAGGCAGCAGAGGACCTGCTGAGAGTCAGGGTCCAGGAAGCCCCCTCTGGCTGCAGTGTGGACTAGAGTGACACTCTGCATAATCTGGTGGCAGAGAAGTCGAAGCAAAGGGCACAGAGAGTGCAAAGGTCCTGAGGTGGAAATTGGCTGAGGGGGTTCTGGAGACAGAGCAGAGGCCGGCATGGGTGAAGTGCAGAGATTACCGAGAGGTGCCATGCAAGGCCGTGGAGGCTGCAACAAGACTCAGGGGCTTAGTCCAAGAGCAATGGTGAGCCCCTGAGAGTGCTTCACCAGGGGAAGGGCACCGTCAGCCTTGAGTCCTAGCCGGCTCTAATCGTGTGTGGAGGATGGATCCTGGGGATGAGGGCAGCACAGGGAGACGAGGAGGAGGCGAGGCTGGGGCCAGGTCAGGTAGGGAGCTGGAGTGAGGTGTTGAGGGGGTGTGGCCGCCAGGCCCAGCTCATGGGGTTGATGGGGATGATAGGCCGAGGACTGGAAGAGGCTCAGAAGCTTCTAGCTGGCTAGGGGGCCTGGGCTAGGCCTGCCGGCATCTCTTTTCACGTCATGGCTCCTGGGGTTTCAGGGCCCTGACATCTGTGCCTCCCACCCCTTCCTGGACAAGTCCAGCCTCTGCATGGATGTCCTGGCCCCACGCATCTGCAGGAGGCAGCCAGGGGACGCTTGCTGTTGGGATTTTCCTAGAGCTCTAACCCCAGGACACCCTGCATCTAAAAGTGGAATCCAGCTGCTGGCGCCGCCTCTTAAAAAAGGCCAGAAGAGGACAGAGCCAGGAAAAGCCCCTTGTTCCACGTCGACTCTTAGCAATGCTTGAGCAGTCTCTGCCGTCTGCAGGACCTGGGTTCGAATCCTGCCTCCACCACCACTCGCTAAGTGCCTTGGGCTCCTCACCTGTGGGTAGGCATAGTGGCACCTCCCTCAGAAGGCTGGTGATCATTTGAAAATCAGATAATTGATGGAAAGTACCTGGTACATAGTATTTAAGAATTGTCAGTGAATATTACTATTATTAATTAGGGCATTGAAAATAATTCATATTTGCTCCCCTCCCCAGCTAGAAGGGCCGGTTTTGGCTTCAGCCAGGATATCTGCAGCTGACGCACAGAGCCCCCACCAAGCTCCCAGGGGGATAAACCAGGGGAGGGCTGTTCCCTCGTAACTGACAGCCTGAGAAAAATGGCAGTTTGCAAGACACTGGTGTGGAAAGGGAGGGCTTTGGAGCCATGAGCTGCTCCTACACTCAGATGCCGGGGCCTTGGGCAAGTTCCTGAGCCTCATAGAGCCTGTTGGAGCCTCACTCTTCCCATCTGCGGAATGGGAACTCTGTGGCCCGCACAGGTTGCCGCAAGGTGGAATGGCACCCTCTCTACTTTTAAGACACAGAAGGGGCTAACTGTCTCCTGGGGATGGCATCCTTTAGGGCTGAGGGCTCCTCGTGGCCAAGCAGCACTGGTCTCACAGACCCTCATGCCAGCACTCAATGGTCTCAACTCTGCAGATGAGGACTCAGAGGCATGGCCAGGTACATCACAGAGCTGAGGCCATGCCAAGCTCGTTGCCCTCCTGGCTGGGGTGCATTCCCCTTGCTCCCCTCTCAGCCCTCGAAGTCACTGGGACTCATCATCTCAAGCCGGAAAGTGGGGCCAGATGGTGGCAGATCCACTGGCATAGGTTGCATAATCAAGTAAGGGCGAAAAACATTTGTAATTAAACAAGGGAACCAGGACAGCAGCAGCCCCCACAACAGCTGGGGCAGCTCAGAAAGGGGAGGCCACCCTTCTGGAAGATTCCAGCTGGGGGTGAGGGGTGGGGTACGAAGCCTGCGGAGGTTGTGACCTCTGTTCCTCCCTAACATCTCGGCTCCACCTCTGCCAGCCACATGGCCTTGGCTCTGTCCCCTCCTCTTCGGGCCTTGGTTTCCAGACAACAGCACGAGTGGGGCTTATCCTGGTCTTGTCTCACCTGTCCCCACGTCAGGGCCTTTGCACTTGAGGTGCTCCCTGCCTGGCGGGTGCTTCCCACACCCAGATCTTCCTGGGGAGGCCCCTCTACCTGCTCCAGTTCACAGCTCAGCTGCCTCCTCCTCCTAGCAGCTTCTCAACCTGTCGCGTCCTGTCACCTGCTTCTGTTTTCTCCACAGCCTAGCTCAGCACGCTGCGCATAGTAGGTTCTCAATAAGTACTTGTTAAACAAATGGAAATCCCTGTGTCATTTGTCCCTTTTTTGTTGTTTTTTTGAGATGGAGTTTGGCTTTGTAGCCCAGGCTGGAGTGCAGTGGCATGATTCCAGCTCATTAAAACCTCCGCTTCCTGGGTCCCAGTTCAAGCGATTCTGTCTCAGCCTCCCAAGTAGCTGGGACTACAGGCGCGAGCCATTAGGCCTAGCTACTTTTTGTATTTTTAGTAGAGACAGGGTTTCACCATATTGGCCAGTCTGGTCTTGAACTTCTGACTTCGTGATCTGTCCTCCTCAACCTCCCAAAGTGCTGGGATTATAAGAGTGAGCCACTGCGCCTGTCCCATTTGTCCCTTTTATCTGTCATACTCTGCTTCAAACCCATGAGGCCATTTCACAGATGAGGAAAACTGAGGCAGGTGAAAGAGGACGCACCTTGCCAGCCTCCTCAGGCAAAGCACCGATGACATGGACAGCCACTGAGCTTGATCACCCCAGGTTCAAATCCCAGCTCTGCTTCTCCTTGACAGGGAGACCTCGGACAAGTGACTGTGTCCCTCTGTGCATCAGTTTCCTCATCTGTAAAAATGGATGGTTATACCGAACTCTCAGGGTTGTTTCGAGAGTCATAATGAAAGTGTTAAAGCAGGTGGAAGCCACTAAGTACCAGAAACAGTGTTCCATAAAATACCTGCTGAATTAAGGAGGTGAGAATCACTGTCCATTTATCACAAATGGGGAAACCGAGGCACAGGGAGGTAAAGCTAATTAAGCGATGGAACTGAGCAGCAAACCTAAGTCTCTTCAACTCCAGAGGCCTCTTCTGTGCAATGAAAGTAACACTGTGGAAAATTGTAGGCCTCAGGACTCCCAAGGGATGGGAGGGATGGAAGACTGCCTAGAGCGTAAGCAGATGGCCCGCCAAGAACAGCCAACCTGTATGTGAGGAGAGGCCAGCAGCAGAGACCCCCCGCCAGGGCCCACATGGGGGATGGCTGTGCCTTGCCGGTCTCCACTCTCTGACATTCTGATATTCCATTGAGGAGAGTCTCGCTCTGCCACTCTCAGTCCGTGGAGTTTGAGCAAAGCTGACCCCACCTCCAGCTTCAAGGATGTTCACATGACTGAAGACCTGGCCCTGGGCCACAGGGTGTGGTGAGAGATGGCCACATGATCCAGTCACAGCCAGTGAGAGCCCAGTCTGGGGCCTTTGATAGAGGTTAAGTAAGAACGCTGGGGTTTCCCTCCAGTTGCTGGGCTGATAGGGTCATATTAGCAACAGTAGGGGTCATAGTCACAGCGGCAGTCACAGCAGCAGTTGTGGTAATAACAGCTAGTACGTACTGAGCACCAGGTGTGTTCGGTGCTGTTTAGTGCTTCACATATACTGATTAACCCCATCTTCCAGAGAGAAGTGGAAAACAGTATCATTCAAACACCTGGATCTAGCTATGCCTGAAGCAAGCACCCCTGGAATTTTTTTATGTGACCCAATAAATTCTCTTTCACCTAAACTGGTTTTGGTTGGATTTTTGTTCCTTGCAATGGAGACAGTCCTGACTAATCCACCTGCCTTCTGGACATTATCTAGGTTTCTATCTCCCCATCATTACTGTAGCTGCTTTGGCGCGCCCATTAACTGTTTCATGCTTGCCACTGACTCACAGATTTCCACTGGAGCTCTTGGTTCATCTTTCCCAAACAGGCAGGCCCCAGGCCTGCTCCTTTTCCCATTCAGGCTGAGCGGGAGAGAGGGCGTGTAGGTGTGAGTGGGCACCTGTGTTCCAGGAAGGCGCTCCGTGGGATGTGCTTGGCCCTAAAACAAAACAGACCTCATTACGAGTGCCATGACGGCTATTCAGTCGTCCTCCTGAGCCAGATCAGCTGCTTTGCATAAACGGTGATCTCACCAACTCTTCCCAACAACCCTGAGAGGCGGGTATTGTCATCCCATTTGAAAGATGAGAGAAATGAGCTTCAGAGCAGTAAAGTCTGAATCCCTTAGCTCCAAGCAGCACATCCTGCGCTCCCTAACTCCAGAGCTGTGCCCCTTTCAAGACCTGAGCTCAGAGAGCCCGGGTGCCGGAACTCAGGGTCAACTTGATTTACAGTATGTGTGACAAATCTGCATATGTAGAGTCTACGAGTGTGTGTGTATAGTACGTGTGTCAAATCTCTATATGTGGTGTCTATAGACATCTCAAATCCATACAAATAGAATGCAAACAAGTAGATATCCTATAGGCAAAGAATCTGTATGTATACTGAATGTGTGTCTAATATATGTGCCAAATTTATATGTATGCAAAATATATATGTGTGTAATATATATGTAGAACTTATATGAATGTGGAATATATATGTTTGTGTATAATAGGCATGTGGACTCTACATCTGTGTAAGACATATATGATTATGAAATATGTGCACAGCATCTGTACGTAGGACATACATGAGTGTGTGTCTAATATATGTATAGAATCCATATATACATAGGACATGACAGTGTGCATGTGTGTGTGTGTGTGTGTGTGTGTCTAATATTTGTGTGAAATCTCTGGTTTTACCTGCCCTGTATCTCTGGGCAGCAGGTACATTGTGTAGTGGGAAAACACAACTCCTTCCCACCTCAGCCTGTACCACCCTAGACCAGCCTCTTTTTCCTGTTCTCCTCTGGCTTCCTGCAGTCACCTGGCCTCCCTGCTCTGCCCCTACCCCAGCCCATTCTCCCCTTGGGCTGGAGGGATACTATTAGCACCTAGGTCAGGTCAGGGGTCTCTGCTCAGAGCCTTCCATGGCTCCCACCTCTCTTGGAGCAAAGCCAAAGTCCTCACAATAGCCCGCAAGGCCCTGCCTGGTCTGGGACCTCCCTTGTGGCTTCCCTGACCTCCTAACCAACCCTCTCTTCCTCTTCCCCTTGGCTGCTGCTGCACCAGGCTCTTTTCTGGGGCCAGGCACGTGGCAGCCCAGTGCCTGTGCACTTGCACTTCCTGCTTTCCACGCGATCCCCTGCCCCAGGTGTCACTTCATTCAAGTCTCAGCTGAATGTCACTTCCCTGAGAGGCCTTCCCAGATTCTCTCCAGCCCCTTCCCCTGTGTGGAGGTCCCTAAGATGCTCCCATGTGACATTCACCCACCACCCAGCACAGGGCCGGATATGTAGTAGGTGACGGGGCTAAAGTAGCCGGCGACCAGGTCAGCACTTGTCCTGTGGAACCTCCTCTCAGGCCACCCAGGACCTGCACGGCTTCACCTGGCCTCTGTCACCAGTGTCTTCCCACCAGCTCTCCCACCCCACTTCCTTCCTGTTTGGGGCTAGAAGCTACCAACAGAGCCTTTCTCTGCCTGCATTTAATGGCTTACTTTTATAAAAAAGCAAAAAGAGAAGTGTCAGGAGCAACACCCTTTACCTCCCATTCCAGGGCATTTCTCGGGTCGCTGCTGGGCCCCATGGGGAAATTCTGCCTTCTGGGACAGTCCCTCATTGTGTGACGAACTGGTGTTCCAGGTAGCTGAAGTTTCCGGATAACTGAGGATAGCCTCCGGAACCAAGGAATGGAAAAAGTGTGGCGTGGGGTTGACTCGAACCCATCAACGGGCTCTGTTAGGCCAGCACTTCTGTATTTTAACAGCTCTATCAAGATGTAATTCGCCTACCATAAAATTCACGGTATAAGAATGCACAATTTAATGGTTTTAAGTCCAGAGTTGTGCAACCGTCACCACAATCCGTTTTAGAACATTCCATCACCTTCCCAAACACCCCATATCCCATGCCTGCTCCCTATACGCCCTCTCCCCAAGAAACACCAATCTACCTGCTGCTTCTTTTCTTTTCTTTTTGAGATGGAGTTTCTCTCTTGTCACCCAGGCTTGAGTGCAATGGTGCGATCTCAGCTCACTGCAACCTCCGCCTCCCAGGTTCAAGCGATTTTCCTGCCTCAGCCTCCCGAGTAGCTGGGACTGCCGGCATAAGCCACCATGCCCAGATAATTTTGTGATTTTTTTAGTAGAGTCAGGGTTTCTCCACGTTGACCAGGCTGGTTTTGAACTCCTGACCTCAGGTGATCCTCCTGCCTCAGCCTCCCAAAGTGCTGGGATTACAGGCATGAGCCACTGCACCTCGCCTCTACTTGCTGTTGCTATAGATCTACCATGTCTGGATAGTTCATGGGAATGGAATAGTGGCTTATGTGGCCTTTTGTGTCTGGCTTCTCTCACTCAGCATCATGTTTTCGAGGTTCACTCACACTGCAGTGTGAATTCGTAGTTCATCCTTTTCATTGGTGAATAATATTCCATTGTATGGACCAACCGTATTGCACTTATCTATTCATCAGCTGATGGACATTAGAGCTGTTTTCACTGTGCATTGTGCTGCTATGAACATCTGTGTGAGAGTTTTTGTGCGGACGTATACTTCTGTATCTCTTGGGTATATACCTAGAAGTGGAATGTCTGGGTCATATGGTAACTCGATCGACCCTTCTGGGGAACTGCTAGGCCATTTTCCAAATCAGATGCACCTTTTTCCAATCGAGATTTGAGAGTCCCAGTTGCTCACACCCTAGTCAACATGTATTAGTGTCTGTCTTTTTTATCATTTGCCCTCCCAGAAAGTGCAAGGTGGTAGGTCAGTGATTCGCCTTTATTAGTGGGAAACATTTAAAAATTGAGAGACTTTCTTTCTTTTTTTTTGAGACGGAGTTTCACTCTTGTTACTCAGGCTGGAGTGCAATGGCACGATCTCGGCTCACCACCACCTCTGCCTCCTGGGTTCAGGCAATTCTCCTGCCTCAGCCTCCTGAGTAGCTGGGATTACAGGCACGTGCCACCATGTCCAGCTAATTTTTTGTATTTTTAGTAGAGACAGGTTTTTACCATGTTGACCAGGATGGTCTCGATCTGTTGACCTCGTGATCCACCCGCCTCAGCCTTTCAAAGTGCTGGGATTATAGGCTTGAGCCACCGCGCCCGGCCAAGAGACTTTCTTATTTTTTATTTTTTGGGACAGAGTCTCTCTCTGTTGTCCAGGCAGGAGTGCAGTGGCGTGATCTCAGCTCACTGCAACCGCTGCTTCCCAGATTCAAGCAATTCTCCTGCCTCAGCCTCCCAAATGGCTGGGATTACAGGCACCTGCCACCATGCTGGGCTAAATTTTTTTTTTTTTTTTTTTTTGTATTTTTAGTAGAGATGGGGTTTCACTATGTTGGCCAGGCTGGTCTTGAACTCCTGATCTCAGCCCACCTCAGTTTCCCAAAGTGCTGGGATTACAGGTGTGAGCCACTGTGCCTGGCCTAAAAATTGGGAGAGTTTTTATCCAAATCAGGATCACTGGCTTCTCTTGAGGAAAAAAGGCTTTCTGGCATGACTGGGATGCGTTCCCTATGGGGGCTGAGTCATAGCTGCCCTCCAGGCCACCACAGTCCTCTTCCAGCCAATTCCCTTGTTGAAGGGACCTCAGGGCTCCTTTGACACTGAGGTCTGTAACATGTGTTGGAGCCCAGATGAAGGCCACAAAGATGAAGAATCTTCATCACTTGGCCTTTCTGGAATTGACTTTCCCTCAGGCCGCCTGGGAGTTGAACTATGAATACATTTTCCTACATAGTATATCCCACATTGACACAGGGTACAGGTTAAGGATCCCTTATCCAAAATCCTTAGGACCAGAATCGTTCTAACAGTTTAGATTTGGAATATTTGCATACGCATAATGAGCTATCTTAGGGATGGGACCCAAGTGTGAACATGACGTTTACTTATGTTTCATATACACTTTTCACGCGCAGCCTGAACACAATTGGAGACAATTTTTAATAATTTGTGCATGAAACAAATTTTGTGTATATTGCAATGTCAGAAAGAAAGGTGTCCCTCCCTCAGCCACCTGCGTGGACAATCTGTGGTTGTTTGCCACCCCCTTATTCCCGACTCTGAATTTATGTGCTACCAGTAAGCAATCACTGTCTTACAGCAACTCACACGTAAGTACTCCACGGTAAAAAGCATGACATAGCATTAACACAGTGGAAAAATAAGGAGTTCAGGGTGACCAAGCAGAACAGTGACATCGGCAGATACAGGGCTCAGCTGTGAAACCACAGCGACAACAGATAACCTTGTCTTTCACTGACCGTGTCAGGTCGGCACTCAACAAGTTTCAAATTTGGGAGCATATCGGATTTCAGATTTGTGAATTAGACACGTTCAACCATATATTCTCATGGTGATCCTGGAAGGGATTCATTGTCCCTGTCTCTAGATGAGAACGCTGAGGCTGCCTGAGGAGCGAGCACATAGCCTGCCTGGGTCACATGCTTCTGGGGATCTCGGCTGGGATTCAAGGCAGCTGATCTGACCTCCCAGCCCTGTGGTTTTTTTGGGTTTTGGATTTTTTTTACAGAGACAGAGTCTTGCTGTGTGGCTTAGGCTGGTCTTGAACTCCTGACCTCAAGTGACCCTCCCATGTCCACCTCCCAAAGTGCTGGGATTATGGGGGTGAACCACTGCACCTGGCAGTCCTGTGCCTTCTGTGACATTACATGGTCCCTGAGGTCCTTGGGTCTTTCTCATATCCTCACTCTGCAGTGGGGAGCCCGAGGCAAAGGTCTCTTTCTTAAAAGAATTGCGTTTGAGCCAAAAAGCCCAGAGAAGGAAGTCACCGTCTTTCCACCTCAGGATCTCTCATAGTTCTGATAATTATAGGTACAGGGCAGTCTTAATTTCAAATGTCCAAATCCTAGATGGACTGACTGTGTTCACTAGATTGAGTTTCATGGGGAGGGACCTTAGCTGTTGGCTCACTCCCATGGCCCTTGTGTGAAACCCTTCTGGGCACAAGATGTCAACTACGGAAATATGTGTCTGATGAATGAATGAGCTGGTGATACATTTAAAAATAGTTTCCAGCTGGGCTTGGTGGCTCACGCCTGTAATCCCAGCACTTTGGGAGGCCGAGGTAGGTGGATCGCCTGAGGTGGGGAGTTTGAGACCAGCCTGACCAACATGGAGAAACCCCGTTTCTACTAAAAATACAAAATTAGTTGGGCCTGGTGGCACATGCCTGTAATCCCAACTACTTGGGAAGCTGAAGCAAGAGGATCGCTTGAACCCAGGAGGTGGAGATTGCAGTGAGCCAAGATCGTGCCATTGCACTCCAGCCTGGGCAACAAGAGCGAAACTCCATCTCAAAAAAAAAAAATAGTTTCCAGTCTTTTTCTTCATAAGTTTTTTTAGAACATTTTTTTCAGCAAAGGTGTTTTGTTAAATGTCAAACCAAACATGCTTAAATTTATCTACGCTGCTGCTTAGCTTCAAATCACAACTCCTCCCTCCCTTATAACCAAGTTACTCAACTTCTCTGGGACTCAGTCTCTTCATCTAGAAAATGGGGACAAGCATGTACCTACCTGAAAGTCAGTACCAATACCTGGAAAGCTCTCAGGACACTGTGGGAATCGGTGGCTGTAGTCATTATTATTGTTATTTGTTTCCATCTGACAGCCAGGCCAGGGACTTGGGGGACAAGGGTGAATAGGGCTGCTATCTCTGGGTGACTCAGGTTCCTGCCTGCATCATGGAGAGTTCACAAGAAGGGTCATGGTGTCCCCTGAGAAATGACAAGGAACCAACCGGTTCATGAACGTGAGGGGAAGTGACTGAATGGTGGTTAGCATGAGCTGGAAAATGCACACTCGGTTGAGTTGCTCAATCCATCCGGTGACAGCAAGGCCCTTGGGTACACTGGGGGAGCCAGGTACGTGCTCAGGGCCCAGTGTAGAGGGGCCGGGCCTGAATGGCAGAGGGGATTGCTGAGGCCTTGAGCTGGAGGCTCCCAAGCCTTTGGGGGGCCTTTGGAAGGAGAAGGCATGAATGCTGCCTTGGCTATTTCTGGCTTAACACTGAGGTGTCCCTCAGCCTCCCACCTGCCTAGAGGAGAATGTCATGTTCTTCAAAAGATGGAGATCCAGCCAGGCGCGGTGGCTCACACCTGTAATCCCAGCATTCTGGGAGGCCAAGGCGGGCAGATCATTTGAGGTCAGGAGTTCGAGACCAGCCTGACCAACACTGTGAAACCCTGTCTGTACTAAAAATACAAAGATTAGCCGAGTGTGATGGTGGGCACCTATAGCCCCAGCTACTTGGAAGGCTGAGGCAGAAGAATCGCTTGAACCCGGGAGGCAGAGATTGTGATAAACTGAGATGGCGCCATGGATTGCACTCCAGCCTGGGCAACAAGAGCAAATCTCCATCTCCATTAAAAAAAAAAAAAAAAAGATGGAGACACTGGCATTGTCCCCAGACGTCGGAAAATTCTCAGTGGTGCAAGCTTCTGGCAGTTTATTTACTTGCTTTGGTTGAATTCTTCATTTCCACCCAGATCTCACCTTCACAGTCTGCCAGGCTCTTTCTGCCCCGGCCATACACATGGGGCCTACATGGTTCCTTCATCCTTCTCCCCAAGTTATAATAACAACACAATAACACTAATAGCTCAGATTTACTGAGCACTTACCATGTGCCATCATTGTGCCCATTACTTGAAATAAACTCATCTAATCCTCATAACACCCTGTGACATTGGTGGTTCCTTACCATCCCCAGTTCACAGATAGGGAGACTGAAGCTCAGAATGGCACACTCTGAACTCTGCTGAGGAGCTGGCAGGTAGGGGAGTCTCTGGCAGTCCTCCTGCCTGAACCCTGAATCCATCTCCAGGCTACAAATACGCTAGGCAGCCAGATAGAGCCTCTGGTGCTCAGCCTCCCTGGCAGTGAGAGTCAGTCCCCTTGCACTACTCAGAAGGCAGGTGGGCAATGTCAAGGGCAATTTGGAAGCAACCACTAATCCATAGGTTTTGGCACACTGGTCCAGTCCTCAGGTAGAAACTCAACCTTAAGAGGCTTTAAAAGTAAGGAAACTTTATTATCTCAGAGACCAGATGTTTGGAAGTGTGGGGAATCAGAGATTGGTTAAGTTGGCAGCTTGGTGATGTCAGCACGGACTCAGGTCCTGGAACTCAGGCTTTGTCTTCCAGCTGGTTCTCCTGATTGACTCAAGATGACTGCTGCTGCTCCAGACATCACAGCCCCTCTCCAACAACACTTGTGAGATAAAATGTCCTTCTCCTTTTTTTCTTTTATTTAAGCATCTCATAAATATTTTTTAAGTGTGGGTGGCATTGGGAACGCTGCATAATATTTTATAAGTGCTTTTTAAAATTGTAGTACGAACATTTAACATGAGAGCTACGTTTTTAACAAACTTTTAAGTGTACAATATGGCGTTGTTAGCTATAGATACAATGTTGCACAACGACTCTCTAGAACTATCCATCTTGCATAACTGAAGCTTCACATCCACTGAACAGCAACTCCCCATTCCTGCCTCTCTCAACCCCCACCCCCGGCAATCACCTTCTACGGTCTGCTTCTGTGAGTCTGGCTGTCGGAATCATGCAGCATTTGTCCTTCTGTGACTGGATCGTTTCACCAAGCATAATGATCCAGCAATCTTACCCCAGGATACTTATCCAAAAGGACTGAAGTCAGGCTCTCAAAGAGATATTTGCAGTCCCATGTTCATTACAGCACTATTAATAATAGCCAAGATGTAGAAACAACTCAAATTTCCATCGAAGGATGGATGAATAAAGAGAACATGGTATATGCATACTATAGAATATTATGCAGCCTTCAAAAAGAAGAAAATCCTGTATTATGCAAAGTGAAATGAGCCTGTATGTCTCTCGAAGAGAGAGGAAACCTGTCCCAGAAGCCGCCAACAGATTTCTCAGCACATCTCATTGGCCAAAACCACATTCCATGTCCAGCCTAAATCAATCGCTGGCCTTGTTGGGTGTGGGGGCACCGTGACTGGCTTAGAGCGACGGGAATCAGTCCCGCGTGGCATGGCTGAGGCCCATCTTCCTGGAGCCCATGGGAGGGGCGGGGGCAGGGTGTTCTTGTGCAAAATGAGCAAAATCGGTTCTGTTAGGAAGGAGGAAGTGGGGGGAGGGCTGGAACGGGAATAGCTCCTTGCCACTCTCAGCAAATCTGCTTTTGGCTGTCGGGATCTACTGAACTGCCTCCGTTTCTGGGCTGTTTTGAACTGACTCTTCCGCTTTCTCCTACATTCTGTAAGCTCATTCATGTTCCTCTAATCAATTTCCTTTCTGCTTAAGTTAGCCAAATCTGGATCTCACGGAGGCACCAAATTTCCTAAGTGATCCTCTTCAGCATCATCGTCACTGAAGCATCTTTGCTGGTATTTATTGAGCACTTGCTATAAATAGCAAGGTCCAGTGAGAAGCACCTTACTTACGGCAGAGATTCTCAACCAGGGGGTGATTTTGCCCCGGAGAGAACGTTTGGCAATGTCTGGAGGTATGTGTGACTGTCACAACTCAGGGCAGGGGGCGCTGCTGGCATCTAGCAGGTATCGAGGCCAGGGATGCTGCTAAGGGACACCATCACAACCAGGACAGCCCACACCTAGGAGTTATTTGGCACCAAATGTCAGTAGAACAGAGACTGAGACTCCTAACCAATCCTGGGGTATTTCACAAAGAAGCAGCCAGTCCGGAATGCCCACAGGGCCCAGATTGAGAACCCTTGCCTTGCACAGTTAGGTAGTGAATGACCAGAAGCACCTGCCGTGTGCCTGTCCATGCTGAACAGTAGAGGGGCTGAGGGCCCAGCCTTAGCCCCTGGGAACTCGAGCCCATTTTAATCCTTTAGGTTATTCCACTTTCTCTCTTCCTTGTTCCAAAAGGAGCTTGAGGCAGCCAGAACCAGTGATCGTTGATCATATTGCCCATGAGTGAGAAAAGAAACTAGTGACACCTGAGCTCCATTGAGGAAGAAATGCCTCCTCCAGCTCTGGATATTCGAAGGGGCTCCCCATAAGACAATTTCGCATGGGGCCATGATAGTGTGGACAGTAAGATGGTGAGAGGTATATTCAGAAGGGTCAGGCATTTGTCAGGATTTCTTGTAGCTGCAGGCAATGGAAACCCAATCCAAGGTGGGTTTTAAAAAGGGAGAATGAGAGAGCCAGTCCTGCTTCAGATACAGCTGGATCCAGGAGCCCTGATGATGATTTTTGTCAGGGGGCTGTCTGTGCGTCTTGGCTCTGCTTTGCCCCATGTCACTGGCATTCTCAGGTGGTCTCTCCTCTCAGGGCCTTGGCTGCTCCAAGCTGACATCCTACAGTGAGCTCAGCCACCTCAAGGCGGCAATGTCTTTTCTATTTCAAAGTCACGGGATTAATCTCTTGGCCCTGATGGGATCATGTGCTCACCCCTGAACCAATCCCTGTGGTGAGGGGCCTGGGGTTTTCTGATTGGCCAGGCCTGCAGCCCTGAGTCATCCCTGGGGACGGATGGGGTCAACCTCCCTGATTCACGAAACCAAGGGGGTGGAGGCACCATAGGGAAAACTCAACATGGTTTCCAGAAGGAGGGGGACATGTGCTGGGTGGCCCGAGACGCACGCAAATGCAGCATTCTCACCAACTCAGCCAACAAACCTAACCAGGACCTGCTTTGAGGCTGGCACCAAGCCCAGAAATGAAGCTGGCACCTTCCTGCCCTCTGAGAGGAAGGGAAGATATAAATAAGTGTAACTCAAAGCACTGTGTGATGTGTCCCAAAAGAAAGAAGCAAATAAAAGGCTACAGACACAAGAGGTGGGCTGAGAAAGGGCTCTGGGCTGGCAGGAAAGGCTTGAGCAGGAGTAAGGAGGGGGAGGCCAGGGTGTGTTTGAAAAACCAGGGGTCATCCTAGTGGCTGGCTATGTGGGGAACGAGGCTCCAGAGGGCAGTCAGGGTAGACAGAGCAGGACCAGGCTCACCCAGCCGGGACATTTGGACTTTCGGCAGCTCACGGCGGGGAGCCACTGATGGTTTTAGAGCAGAGCAGAAGCAGGATCTGGAGTTGTGCTTTCTGAAGATGAACTCAGCAGTTGTAGAAGGGGAAGTGCTGGGACAGGGAGAGACTGAGAAGGACAATCGAGCAGCTGTCACAACTGTCCCAGGACAGGTACTGGGTATCAGAACCAGGGTAAAGATAGGGCAGATGTCTTTTCATTGTACCCGAGGGCTGGGCACATAGTAGGTGCTCAATAAATGTGGGGTAGAGAGAGGAATGGGAGAAGGGGCCTGAACCCTGGCAGCTGCAGGAGGGGAGGGCCGATACCAAGGTTATCCAGTTATGCTGAGCAAAGCCTCCACACCACCATGGGTCCTCGAGGAAGCCATGGCCACCCTGGCCAGCCCCCCCAGCCTGCTTCTCCTGTGCAGCCTCTGGCAACCACAGCATGCCCCAGCCAGGGATGGGAGTCTGGGAGAAAAGCAGGAAGGAAGTGAGAGGTCAGAACAGGTTGTCTCTGCCTGGGCATGGACTCCCCCTGCAGCTCCTGACTCTTCTCAGGAAACCAGGATGCCAGGTGCCAATGGGTGCCCAGAAGCAATGACCAGGCAGCTGGACACAATGCCTTCAAAGGTCAGCACACCACTGGATGGTCTCTGAGGCCTAGGCCCCTCCTCTCATTCTTTCTTAGAAAGAATTATACTCAGGAAGCTGCTTTCTCAACAGACCCGCTGGGCTTCCTAAATATTCACCAACAACTCATTGGCAGGACATTTTTGCCAGAGCTGCCAACTGGACTTACCGACAGAGGCACTGGGCTATGGGGCAGTGGGTGGTCAGGGGAAATATACAGGGGGAAAGTCCTGAGAGAGCAGAGACCATTGAGCCTCTGGCTCAACTGTGGTCAGGTGGGTGAAACCAAGTCCCTATCCCTCATGAGGCATGAAACCACCAGCTCATAGCACCTGCCGGCCTCCGTATTTTCAGAGACCAAAGGTCAGAGATGTCTGGCCCAGAGTGGGCTGCGCAGATCCTGAAGGCAAGAAGGACGTGCAGAAAAGGGGATGGGACCCCCCACGCCTAATCGGGATTGACTGGGCTTTCATGCTTACAAATGCCCACTCCCCACTTAATGACAAGAGCAAACACCTCTACCCCACCCACTATGCACCAGACCATGTTCCCATATGTCACATGTGTTACCTGGTTCCTGCAGTAAAAACGTGCTGAGCAGCAGCTGTGTGCAGGATCCTGTTCTAGACACTACTCACGAACAAAATACCCAAAAGGCCATGGGATTGACACTCCAGGGTCATCGGAAGTAAACACAGGGTGTACTATGCTAGAAGGTGATGAGTGTTTTGGAGAAAAATAAAGCGCAGCTGGGAGATGTGGCTGCCACAGTGGGACCCAGTGGCACAGCACTTTGGAGGTAATGATGACCAACCACTCCTGTTTGGCAAATGAGGACGCTGGGGCATAGAGAGGCTAAGTGACTTGCCCAAGGTCGCAGAGCTACCGAGGCAGGATTCGAACTCGAGTCATCTGGCTCCTGAGTCCTGGCTCCTGATAAGGACTCCAGGTTCTCTGACTTTAGCACAGCTGTCACCAGGGCCTCAAGATGGGGAAGGCCTTGCAGAGGGGCAGGCAACCATGGAGGAGGTTGAGAGTCGTTTTAGGATCGGACCAGCTCCCAGACTGCAGGCCTTGCAATAGGAGGCATTTCTCCTCCCTGAGCCTCAGTTTCCACCTCTGCAAAATGGGGAAGCTTCAACCACTGGCACGGAGTGGGGGTTCCTTGAGGTGGTGCCGTGGAACTGCTTCCTAACACTGGCCACAGCCACCCCCAGCACCTCTCAGGCTTGCCCTACAACCAATTTTTCACCCACAGCCAAAGGCGTCACCATGAAACACACCAGGTCATGGTCCCAACAGATCCCCCCATGGCTGCACCTCACCTCTGACCCTGGCCTGCGGGTGGCCCCTGGTTTCCTCTCACCTCCCCTCACTCCCAACCTCCTAGCTGCTCCTGTGGATCTGCCAGCTCCGTCCTGCCCCCCAGCCTGAAGCTCCCTCCCTCACCTATCAGCCAAACCCCGAGACAGAGGCTCTCCTGCCTCCTTGGTATCAAGATGCTCCACCCACAGACCCCTAAGGAGGTGGAGCCACAGGGACAGGAACAGGCTCAGACACACACGGGCACACAAACCAAATCTGCTCAGAGCTGCATGCCATCCAGAGGTACAGAGAGACATGGCGCCAGACGTACAGTCGCAGCCACAGCCACGCCCTGGGAGACACACAGACACCCCAAGCCACAAGGCTGTTCAGACACACTGGCCACGGGTGTGCAAGATGTGCATGGCCACACTCAGAGACAGACACAAGCACCCTCGCCCCCCCCCACACACATGCACAGGCACACCCAGGGAGCCGCAGGCCAGCACCAACGTGGCCCAGAACACCCAGCCACACACGTGCACACACACACTTCCCTCTGGCACCCGGAACCGCCTGTGCCAAGCGTCCTAGGACAGGGACTGCCTGCAGCCAGCCTTGGCGGGAAGGTGTCCTGGAAAACAATACCTCTCCTCTCCCACCGTCGGCACAGACTCAAGGACCCATTGTCAGCCTGGCACACACCACCAGGCAGCCTCTGCACAGCCCTCCTGGCGGACGTGCCTGCATGTGGGGGCGGAAGGCTGGCGGCTCCCCAGGCCCACCTGCTCCCATCTGCCTACCGGGGACCCTGCCTCCTCCAGAGACTCCTGCCTGGTCCTGCAGACGCTGGAGGGCTTAGCTCCCTGGCCCACTTTCCCTCCCTGACCCCTTGGGACTTACGCACTCTCCTCACAGGGTAGCTGGGGCTTAGGAGGGGCAGGATTTGGCAGTTTAAAGTGTGAAATCTGGATTCAAACACACATGCTCTGCGATCTGGGGCAAGTCACTTTCCATCTCTGAGCCTTGGTTTTCTCATCTGTAACATGGGGTAATGCTAGCACCTACCTCAGGGTTGGAGGCATAATGAATCGAGTCACAGCATACACAACACTGGGGCAGCAGGTGCCGCCTGGGATCTGGGAGGCCCAGGCTGCAGCGACAGCCCTGCCACTCTCTCACTAGGCCTTGGGCCACTGACATCACCTCTCTGCCCCTCAGCCTTCTCACCTTGGAAGTGGGGATGGTCACTGGCCCCTCCTTTCAGAGGTGTTCCTTCTGCGAGACTCATACACGCAGGGCTTAGGGTGAGCCTGGCACACAGTAGGTGCTCAATCAGTGCTGGCCATGGTCATTATTGGAATGGACTGAGGCTTATTTATCCACTTATTCCTTCTTTTCATTCCTTTGGCCAGTCTTTCCTGTGTACCTACTGCGTGTTGCAAGCTAAGCTGTTCACCCTAAAGTCGCCCCATCCCCTTGTGCCCCAGTGGGCTCCTGTTAGATGTTTGTTGACTGGCTGAATGAGAGGAGGCAATGCAGAGACCATCACTACCTCCAGGCAGCGCGAGAACACTGGCTGAGTGTTCAAGGACCCTGGGTCAGCCTCTTACAGCTTGTGATGCCGGGCCAGGAACACAGATTCCCTGCTCCACAGCAAGGCCGTGATGAAGATGGGGCAAGGTGAAAACACAGAAAATGGCACTCAGTGAACACCAGGGCCACCCTTCCAGGGGTGCCACAATCTTCTTAGGACCTGCCCCTGTTCAGACGGCACCTACTTGAGCAGCCACACCCATCCTTGTCCCCTCACCGTGCTCCACTCGTTTCCTCAGAACACACTCATCAGCCTCTGGCTTCATGGCTTGCGCTCATTGGCTTTCCCAGTTTGCTGTCTGCGCCCCCAGGGCAGGGTCCCTTGGCTGGACTGACATTTGGGGCCAGATCATTCTGTGCATGCAGGCTGCCCTGGCCTTGTAGGATTGGTTCAGTATTCTCCTTGGCCTCTCTCTACTAGATGCTGATATCGCCCTCCCTCTGCCCAGCCATGACAACCACACGCATCTCCAGATGTAGCCAAGTGTCCCTTGGGGAACAAACCCGCCCCTAGTTGAGAACCACCGACTGAGACATTGAGCTGCCGGAGGGCAGGGATTTGGATTTGTTTGGCTCCTGCTGTATGCCCTTGTGTATACAGTGAGCATCAATACATACTTGTGAGAGCATCCTGAACAGGTGCATCTCACTGACTCATACTGCTCCCCTTTGCTGGAATGCGTTTCCACTGCCCCTTTCCGGTGTGCTCCTACTCATACTTCAAGATCCTGGTAGGGAAATTATATGAGGAAAGTGGGCCATGCAGGGACTGCGTGAACAGGAAAGTACCTACTATGTGCCACTAGGAAAGGGGCACCCACGACCCTACTCCCAGCCCAGTGTGGCCACATCTTCCCATTTTTCAAGAGAAGCCAGAGAAAAGGATTTTAGGTGAAATCTCCTGGCATTTCAGATGTTGGCAATTGATTCACGTTAAAAAAAAAAAGTACTTCAAGGGCCAAACGAAACATATCTCCAGACTGGATTTGGCCCGTGACAGCTGTCACAGAGGTCTGCTCCAGGAGGCTTGAACACCTTTGAGTATCATGAAGCTGAAACAGTTCTTCCTGGTGTCACCCGCGTGCCCTTTGCTGTAGCAGTCATGGGAGGGGTTCTCATACAGCTAAGACAGCTCTGAGGGGAGACAGAAGAGCAGAGGTAGTGCCCCCAGCTCTGAGCCACACCCTCAGGCAACTGCCAGCCCACCCCAGACCTGCTCCCTTCCCAGCTCGGCCCAGGGACTCCTTACCCAGAGTCCAGGGTAGGGATGGCAGTGTGGGGAGGACTAATCCTGGGGCTGTGAGAGGCCTGTTTATGGCTCCAAAATTCCTATGCACCAGACCCAGGGGGAAATTAGTGCTCGTTTGAGGCTGTTCACCTCCAAACTCCTTGGCCTATCCAAGAAATTAAAAACAGGGAAACTGAGGCAGGGCTGGGGCTCATGGAGACCTGGGCCTGCAGGCCCTGGGCAGGCTTGGAGGTGGCCAGGAGGCTGACTTCTCCAGAAAGTCCCTCATATTCAGGAACTGGCTGAGTGCCGGGGAGTGAGAACACCAGGGGTCTCCTATTCTCAGAGGCTTCTACCCAATCCAGGAGCTCCTCAAGCAGAGCTGGGACAGAACTTTCCAGAAACAGAAAGTTGAGAAAGCCCCTCTCTGGAAACTCTGAGCCTCCTTGATGGGACTTGCATTCTGCTTTGGGGGAGAACGTGGGACTGCGGGACAGGAAAGTGGGGCATGAACCCCAGTCCTAAGCCCCGATGTGGACTGAAGATCCTCAAAGCCAGGGCCCTTCTCAAGAGTCCGATGGGCCCACCAGCTGTTTCTCTTACCCAGAATGGACACTGTCACCATTGTCCTGGGGCCAAGAGTCTGGCAGACCAGAATTCAAAGCCTCGTCCCACTGTGAGTTGAGGCAGGCCACTTGGGCTCTGTGGCCTCATTTCTGCCTCTGTCAAATGCATCCTTCCGTTGTAGGAATTCAACCAGCACGTGACACGGGGCTGGTGCTGGGCAGAGGAGAGAGGAAGTGACAGTTGGTGAGCACGCACCCTGGGCTGGCGCTAAACCCACCACCCACGTCTTCCCTCCTCATCACATAACCCTGCATTTGTTCATGCAACAAACATTGGCTGAGCACCCATGTTGTGCCAGGCTCTGAAGATTTGATGGACTCTGCCTGCTGGGAGCTTACAGCCTGGCCAATGGGGAGTCATCAAGCCCCCAAATGATTGTGTCAAGTAGTGGTCAGTATTACAGGAAAACATTCATGCAGGGTGAAGGGGTAAGGCAAGGGGAGCAATTTGGAAGGGGAGGCAGAGCAGCACTCATGGGGCCATTTAAGCAGACGCCCAGGTCAGGAGAGGGAAGAAGCCCTGTGGCTCTCTGGAGGAAGGATGCTGACGGCAGCAGAAACAGCGAGCGCAAAGGCCCTGAGGCAGGTGTGTGTTTAGCATGTTGGAGGAACAAAGAGGAACCCAGTGTGGCAGGAGGAGAGGGAACCAGGGAGTGAGAGGAGGTGGGCCAGGCACGGTGGCTCATGTCTGTAATCCCAAGCACTTTGGAAGGCTGAGGTTGGGGGATAACTTGAGCTCAGGAGTTCAAGACCAGCCTGGGCAACATGGCAAAAGCCCATCTCTACAAAAAATACAAAAATTAGCCAGGCGTGATGGTACCTGCCTGCAGTCCTACCTATTTGCCGGGCTGAGGTGGGAGGATGGCTTGAGCCCGGGAGGTGGAGGCTGTAGTGAGATGTGTTTGCACCACTGCACTCCAACCTGGGCCACAAAGTGAGACCCTGTCTCAAAAAGACAAAAAATAAAAAAGAGAGAGAGAGAGATGAGGTTGTAAGGAAAGCTTGAGAAAGATCTTGTAGGAGCTGGTAGACCACAGAGATCTTTGGCTTCTCTGCCAAGTGAGGCAGGAGCAGTGAGAGGGTCATAAACACAGGAAGGCCATGCCCTAACCTTCTATACTTATCCCCATCTTAAAAGTGAGGAGTTCACGCCTGTAATCCCAGCACTTTTGGAGGCCAAGGCAAGTGGATCTCGAGGTCAAGAAATGGAGACCAGCCTGGCCAACATGGTGAAACCCTGTCTCTACTAAAAATACAAAAAAGTAGCTGGGCATGGTGGCAAGAGCCTGTACTCCCAGCTATACAGGAGGCTGAGGCAGGAGAATTGCTTGAACCTGGGAGGTGGAGGTTGCAGTGAGCCGAGATTGCACCACTGCACTCCAGCCTGGCAACAGAGCGAGACTCCGTTTCAAAAAAAAAAAAGGTGAGGAAACAGTCTCAGAGAGGTGAAGTTACTCACCCAAGGTCACACAGCCAGCAAGTCGCAGGGCTGGAGGTGGCTCCCACATCCCCGTGGCTCCCAAAGCCAACCTCTTTCCATCCCATTAGCTGTCTGTGTGTCTGGCGTGAGTCAGGAGGCTGGATTGCTGGGAGAGGAGAACCTTTCTAAAGCCGCTTTTTGGAGGCTCCTGGCTCTGCCCAGCACATCACCTCCTTCCCCACCCTGCCTTCTCCCTCGCCCTCAGCCACCCCCAGCTGCCTGGGGCGAGTGCCTAGCATTTAAGGCCATGCCCTCCCAAGTGCAGATTGGGTTTTTTTCCCCATAAGTTTCTGTTATGCCCCAGCAGATTGGATTTGGGGCAGTAGAAAAAAATGAGCCTAAAGAATTGCAGCACTAATGGGGTGACAGGCAGGGGCTCAGGGCCTCTAGAGCAGCATGGCTCTGTCTCTAATTTGCAGAGTGGCCAGGGTAAGTCCCTGGCTTCCAAAATCATGCTTGTTTGAAGGACAATCACTTTCTTTTTCTTGTAAAAAGGAAGAGAAATTGTCAGCCCCTCAGTTTCGCTCTGAGCTCGTCCGCTGTCTTTCCAGTAACTGAGGGCGAGAGGCTGAGCCGCCGCCTGGAGGCTGCCTGTGGGGCCTCGGGGGCTGTGGTTGATGCCACCTGGCCCCCTTTGCATCACCTCCCTCTCAGCACCCCTCCCGCCCCCTCCAATAATTGTGGTATTTGGTTTTCCCTCAACTCCAAATGTGAAACTCTCCTGGAGGTAGTGCAAAAGGAAGTTTGTGAATCTCTGAACTGTGGTTGAATGAAGGTATTATTAGGCGCCTGCTTGCAAGGGTGGTGAACTTCTGGTGCTAAAAGCAGAATTGCTTTTCAGTAAATGTTATTACTCAGAAGGAAGTTGTTACCACCACCGCCACCTCGAGCCTCTTCCAACTGCCACTCTGTCTGCCGGGCCAAGAGAGGAAGGGGTCTCTCAGTGGCTCCCAATGACCCCATCCAGCCCCCAGGGGGAGCTCTTGCTGTCTCAGCTGACCCTGGATGCCTGAAGCTGAAGTGCCAGTGCCCACAGCCTGCCTAGGCAGCGTGTCTCAAAGTAGTGGAGGTTTGCTGACTCAGCATTTAAAAGTCCCAAAACTTGGGTGATCTTGGCTGAGCTGGACTGGAACTACAGGTGGGGTTGGGGTCACACGAGAAAGCTGCCCGTTGGCTGTTTTTCAAGGTTGGCTGTTTTTTGAATGCTGTTGACCATCTTGGGGATGCAGCTCGCCTAATCCCGATTTCCTCTTCTCTAAAATGGAAGGGTGATCATACCTCAATGGAAAGAGCTAGCGTATTAATTATTCTAGTAGATACTTAATAAGTGGTAAGGTTATTATTAACAGTGAACATGATTCTGGATTCAAATCAGACAGACCAGGGCTCAGCTCTCAGCTCTGCCGCCTCCTAGTTGCACAATCTTGGACAAGTCCATTCTCCTCCCTGTGCCTCAGTTGTCTCTGGATCACCCAGAGGTGGTCATAGCACCTATCGCTCAAAGTTGTTGGGAGAATTCTGTTGGAGCACGTAAGCCACAAGGCACCCAGTAGGTGTCAGGAGGCATGAGTTCCATTCCTGCTTTTTGCCTTACAGAGGATCACCCCCCGGGCTGTGACCCCACCTAAGCAGTCCCAACCACAGGCTCCAGGCATTCTTCCTTCATTGAGAGCCAACCATGGAAGTTTGCACCAGGGTCCAGAGGGCAGACAAGCGTGACCAGGCCAGACTCCAGGGAGCAAACGGACCCCTCAGCGGACACTCCTCTGTGAGAAAGGAGTCAAAACAACCCCCCCGGGTGGCGGGGTGTGATCCCAACCTAGACCTCTCAGAGGACACTCTCGGCTTCAATCCTCTGCCTGCCTCCCTGTCACCTTCTCTAAAGTGACAGTTATGCTTACTGAGCAGCCACTGCAAGTGAGCATTGTGCCCTGCATGTCTCCAGAATCATGTCCTCACATCCCCCCAGCAACCCCACGAGACGGGTCCTCTTATTGCTCAGCCACCTGCAGGTGTGGAAACTGAGGCCCAAGGAGGCCAAGGGACTGGTAGCCGAGATGTGAAGCCAGCCCATCCTGTTATCAAGCCCACACATAATTGCCGCACTACTTCCGATATCTGAGAACAGAGTGTCTGTGTTACCAAAGATATAATTATATTTAGTAGCGTCTGGGTATAGAAAATTGTATAATATATTCTTTTGTAAATGTATTCTTTTGAGATTATTATAGATTCACATGCAGTTGTAAGAAATAAACAGAGCGATCCCATATAGCCTTTCCAGTTCCCCGCAATGCTAACAGTCACAATGAAGATATTGACAGTGATACAGTCGAGATACAGAACATTTCTATCACCATGAGGATCCCTCGTTGCCCTCGTATAACCAAACCTGTTTCCCACCCCCAACCCTGCCCCTGAGCCATGGCAACCACTAATCTGTTCTCCATTTCTGTAATTGTGTGGTTTCAAGAATGTTACATAAATGGAATCATATAGTTTACGTAACCTTTGAGGATTGGCATAATTCTCTGAAGATTTGTTCAAATTGTTGTGTGTTATCAATATTCCTTTTTATTACAAGCAGCAGTCCATGATATGGATATACCACAGTTTCTTTGGTTTCTTTTTTAGCTATTCACCCATAGACAGGCTTCAGGGTAGCTTACCAGTTTTTGCCTCTTATGAAGAGAGCTGCTATGAAGATTTGAGCACAAGTTTTTGCACAAACATACGTTTTCATTTTTATGTCCAGGATTGCAAATGCCAAGTCACAAGGCAGTTTTTAAAAAACTGTTTTCCTGAATATGGTACGGTTTTACATTCCCACCAGGAATGTGTGAGTGATCTAGTGTCTCCGTTCTTCACCAGTGATGGAGCGCTAGACTTCTCATCATTTTTTATTTTGGTCATTCTGATAGGTGTGTAGCAATATCTGATTGAGGCCTTCATTTGCATTCCCCTAATGGCTAATGATGTTGAACATTTTTTTCGTGAGCTTATTTCCATCTGCGTGTTCTTTTCAGTGAAATATTTATTCGTGTCTTTTGTTCATTTTCTATTTGGATTTTTTTAACTACTGACTTTTGAGAGTTCTCGAGAGTTCCGTTGAGTTTTGAGAGTTTTAGGTTCTAGTCCTTTGTCAGATATGCAGTTTGAAAATATTTTCTCCTAATCTATAGTTTGTCTTTCCATCCTCTGAATAGGATCTTTCATGGATTCAAAGTTTTCAACTTTAATGAGGTCTGATTTATCAATTTTTTCCTTTTACAAATCGTGGTTTTGTTTTCACGTGTAATATTTCTTTGCACTGATTTTCTCCTGCTTTTTTCTTAACGTTTTACAGTTTAATGTTTTATGTTTAAGTCTGTGATCCATTTCGAGGGAAGTTTTGTGTAACGTGGGAGATTTGGGTCAATGCGCTTTGTTTTCTGCATGTGGATGTCAGATTGCTCAAGTACTATTTGTTGAAAAGGCTTTTCATCTTCCATTGAATTGATTTGCATCTTTGTCAAAAATCACTTGGGAACATCTATGTGTGTCTATTCCTAGGTTCTCTCCACTGTTCCACTGCTGTATGCATCTGTCTCTCTGCCAACCAGACTGTCTTGATTGCCACAGCTAAACAGTAGACCTTAGCATTGCATCCAATGTGTCCTCCCACCTACAGAAAATTGTATACTGTATTTTAATTCTTTGAGAAGTGGGGTGGCAAATCTTTGTTATTCAACTTATTTATTTAAAGAGACAATAATGTTTTTCATGGAGGTAGGGTGGCCAAGTGGTCTAAGGTGCTGGATTAAGCCTCCAGTCTCTTCAGAGGTGTGGGTTCGAATCTCATGGCTGACAACTTACTGGCCAGGTGCAGTGACTTGTGCCTGTAATCCCAGCACTTTGAAAGGCCAAGGTGGATGGATCGCTTGAGGTCAGGACTTTGAGACCAGCCTGTCCAACATGGCTAAACCCTGTCTCTACTAAAAACAAAAAAATTAGCTAGTGGCACACCTCTGTAATCCCAGCTACGGAGGAGCTTGAGGCAGGGAATCACTTGAACCGGGAGGTGAAGTTTGCAATAAGCTGAGATGACGCCACTGCACTCTAGCCTGGGAGACACAGCAAGACTCAGTATCAAAAACATAAATAAATAAAATAAAGTAAAATAAAATAAAAATAGAAAGAGAATAGTGAGACAGAGATGACCAAGGGTCCACCAAAGACTCATGCTCCTCCTCCTGCATGTTGTACGTAAGCGGCCGCCCAGCCAGGGAACTACATTTCCCAACTGACTTTGCGTCTACGTGGACCCATGTGATAAATTCTGTCCAGTGAAATGTGAGGGGAACTGAGGTGCATGTCATTCTTGGCTGAGCTGGTTGAGCATAGGTTTCTCTCCTCCACCACCTCTCCTCTTCTGGTGACTGGATGTTGATCCTCAGGGAGACCTTGGAAGCGTCTGTTGCAGATGACTGAGCCCCCATCTGTCAAATTCCTGAGTGACTGACTTTACGAGGCAGAGCTCCTACTCCTCATTGACCATCCCAACAACAAGAAATGTCTGCATTTACAAATGAAATGTTGGAATACTACTAAACTGTAAAAATTAAAATAAAAAATACAACGTATAAAATATCCATCCATGTACAACTTAAAACTCTTTCATGTGCCCCTGGCATGTTCATGGTAGGGAAATATATATATTTTGGAGGCAAGGTCTTGCTTTGTTGCCCAGGCTGGAGTGGAGTGGCACAATCTTGGCTCACTGCTCACTGAAGCTTTTGCCTCCCAGGTTAAAATGATTCTTGTGTCTCAGCCTCCCAAGTAGTTGGGATTACAGGCATGCGCCACCACACCCGACTAATTTTTGTATTTTTAGTAGAGATGGGGTTTCACCATGTTGGCCAGTCTGGTCTTGAACTTATGGCCTCAAATGATCCTCCCATCTCAGCCTCCAAAGTGCTGGGATTACGGGCATGAGCCACGGGGCCCAGTGGGAAATACATATTCTAAATCCTATGAGAGCTATTAATCCATGCTCTTCCTTCTACAACTAGAAAAACAGAGGCTGAGAGAGCAAAGGGGTTTGCCCAGGATCACACAGCTAATCCAGGGCTGAGCCCAAGTGATTCCACTCGTTAAATATAACTGATTTCCATGAACTTTTTATTCCTCCTTTTAAAAAAGTAAGGGCAAGTCTGAGCTTGTGTTATCCAAGACTCGAAGTGGACAATTATAAAAACAAATCATAATTAATAATTCCTTATGAAACAAGTCAGAGAACTTCCAGGGCAGGGTGGCGCCAGTTTTGGGGAGAAGTAATTTTAAGACTTCCCGCCTTTCACAGGGTTGAGGGAGCAATTTAAAATAAGCTCTAATAAACACGGCTCATACAGCTGTGACCTTTGGAATGAAAGTCTCGCCTTCAGAAGCCGATCAGCCTTCATGATGTGGGGTTTGCCTGTGCGTTGAGGTTTAAAAAAAAAAAGACCACGAGGAATTTATGGGAAACAACAATTCCTTGCAGTTGCCGAACCAAGTGAGTCAAAGGGCGTCAGAGAGAGCAACTCCAGAGCACACGGAGGGGCGGTGCCAAGGACTCCTTTGTCAGACTTGCAGCCTTGGGTGCTGAGGACAAGCCCGATCTGCTACTAAATAGTTGTGAGTCCTTGGTAACTGACTTAACCACTCCGTGCCTCAGTTTCCCCATCCATGGGATAGGGATTATAAAATTACTCACCACACAAGGGCATTTGAGACTAAAGGGAGGTAATGTGGGTGAAGCTCTGAGCACAGTGCCTGGCACATAGTTGATTCTCAGTTTACCCTTGTAACATTATTCCAGGATGAATTCCCCTCTGGGGACAAAGAATTGACATAGCCATACTCCCGTGTTCTGCCCAGTTCTTCACATTTTAGAAATACTGAGTCTCGGCTAGGCACAGTGGCTCATGCCTGTAATCCCAGCATTATGGGAGGCTGAGGTGGGCGGATCACAAGGTCAAGAGTTCAAGACCAGCCTGGCCAACATGGTGAAACCCTGTCTCTACTAAGATTACAAAAATTAGCCGGGCATGGTGGTGGGCACCTGTAATCCCAGCTACTGGGTAGGTTGAGGCAGGAGAATCGCTTGAACCTGGGAGGCAGAGGTTGCAATGAACCGAGATTGCAGCACTGCACTCCAGCCTGGGAAACAGAGCAAGACTGTCTCGTTTAAAAAAACAAAAAAACAGGGTTTTGCCCAGAGTATCCACTGCAGTGGCTTTGGGGGTGGGCATGGGCATAGGAATCTTTAGGGTTACCAGGCAAATCTAGTGGGCAGCTAAATTTGAGAGCCCCTTCCTAAGGATGGCACAGTCTCATTGTGGTTCTGTCATTCACATCATACTGTAATAAAACATTGGTCCGCATGTTTCCTTTTTTCTATGTTTGTTTTAAGCTCTAACCATGCGGCTGCTCATATGTCCAGTTCATTGCTTTTACTTTCTAATTTCTGCTTCCTCTACATTTCTCTCCCAGCATTGACTCCAGGCTGCCTGCCCCCCGGCCCCCTCCCTGTATGGGCTTCGTGACAAACTCACTCCCTGTATGCCCTTGTCTGGGTGAGAATTTGGGGATTTCTTTGAAATGTCATATTATTATGAAAGTTGAACCCACTAACTGAATCTGAAATCAGGGGGATGGGGTCTCCAACCCCCAAAGTTTTCAAATGTTCTCCCAGCGATTCTGAGGATTAATTAGAATTGGGACCCATTAACTGAACTAAAATAGCCACCATGGAAATATCAGGAAATTTTAGGGGAAAGAAGAAATGTCAGTGAGCTGAAATTGTCATCCCAATCCCTTTATCTGGACATTCACTGAGGGCCTGTAACAACCAGGCCCTGGGGACAGATGGGAGACCACAGTTTGTTCAGAGGCTAGGAGATGAAACTCAAGACTGTGTGACATGCATGTTCTTAACACCCAAGATGTAACCCTTGGCCCTAAGTTGTTCACTCCCCCCGGGACAGGCAATTACAACCACCATGATTAATGTAGATATTAAAAGCTCATGAAGTGATCAACTGATTACGAGGGTCAGGGAAGGCTTCCTCAAGGGGGTGACATCTGAGCTGGGCTTTGAAGAGTGAATAGAAGTCTGCTTGCAAAAGGTCAGGAACCAGGAAACATTTGTACAGATGCTGTTGCTGCCCGCCCTGTGTCCCTAGACAGATGCTTCCTGCAGATGTCTGCTTGAGCGCTTTCATTTGGCCATGGGTGCTCACTTAGCCAGAAGTTCCAGAGAATTGGAACTAACCCCTGGAATTAGCCCGCAGCTCATGGCTGAGGGAAAGTCGGAAGATACATGATCCCTTCCCTTGCGACTGGGTTAAAATGACTGAAGTGAATGTTCGTTGCTGTCTCCCAGAGTTCCCTGGTGGGTCTGAGGTCCAGTTGCCCACAGTAGTGATTGGTTTAATAACATTTATTTTATTTTCTTTCTTCCCTATTTTGATTACCCAACTGCTATGGGTGCTTCCTGAGATCACCACCTAAAATATACTCTTTGCTCTTGAATTTGTCTGAGGGTCTGTTTCTGGAAAACTCAGTGGAGGAGACCGCATGTGCAGAGGCCCGGAGGCCGGAAGCCACACAGCATGTCGGGGAGATGGCCAGCAGCTGGTGCACAGAGTGGAATTTGGAGGAAAGGCTGAAGAGGCCAGAAACATGGACCGGGAGCAGCCAAGCGGGCCTCCGCCGCCGCACAGAGGTCCGGGGCTTCTTCCCGCATTCTCTGGTCGGAGCAGGCAGGGAAATGAACTGCGTATGAAGACACTTTGAGGGTGTTTGGGTAGGGCTGGTGGGCTGGAGAGTGCCCAAATTCTCCAGTCATTGCTTCAGTGATCTACCTGGCCTTTGAGTTTATTTGAACAAGATTCAATTGTGCCCTGGACAAAGACAGAAGACTGGCAAGTGGCCATTGGTTTTGATTGCTTAGTGACAGCCCAGCAGAGTAATAGCTGCCCATCCAGTCTGACTTCCAAGGGAGGGTTCCATCCCAGAGAAAAGAGCCCCCCACCCCCATCCTGCAGCCTGGATTCTTAGACCTCCCACCCAATGGGTCAGCAGTGCCTGCCAAGATACTGCTTTTTGTGAGTCCCTCTCCCATGCAGTGCCCAGCCTCGGGGGCAAGCAGACACCTGGAGCTCCAGACAGGGCTCTGGCCGACAGCCAGTGATCCCATCACACTCTTGGCCTCTGGGGGAAACGACGGTGCCAGTCAGGGCCTTGGTTTGCTGCTCTGTCTAATGGGCCTGTGGGTCGCGGGTGCAGCCACAGGACTGTGAGAGAATTTGAGAATTTCTTGGAAACTTTATATTATTATGAAAGTTGAACCCAGTGATTCCAGTAACCCAGGGAACCAGAAATATCTAAATTAGAGCCCCACCAAGTCTCCCCTTTTACAGAGGAGAGAAACCAAGACCTGGAGAGGGAAAGAGGCTTACCTGAGTTCACCCAGCAAGGCAGTGTCAGGGAAGGACCATGCTTTTACGCCAAGTGTGACAGGGTGACATAGGACATGAAGCCTTCTTATCTGAGCCACTCTGTCCAGGTCCAAACCCTACCTTCGTTACCCTAGCTGGGTGACCCTGGGGGCCTGTTACTTAGTCTCTCTGAGCCTCAGTTTTCCCCTCTATGCAGTGATGATTGCAGAGGGGATTGTGCATCCCCTCACAGGACCACTGTGGGCACTAAGCAGGGGCACTTTCTTGTCCCTCGCCCTACATAATGACTCCGGAGGACCAGAAGAAACACTGTCCCCAGCTGTCCAAAGAGAGCCCAGAGCCAGCTTCATCTCTGAGCTCCCCCTCCTTGCTTCAAAAAAACAATCTGCTCTGTGGGGGTTGGGGGTCTGCCCAGATAGGGATCATCTCTGTGTCTGGCCACGGTGCTCCACACCACACCTCCATCAAGCCCCTCCCCTGTGGACCGCAGAAGCCTCCAGGGCAAACTTGACAGGTTACACGTCAAAGTTCAGTTCAGTGGCAGGAAAATTAAGTTGCTGACTTGCCAGCAACTTCCCACCCGTGGCTGTAGCAGGCCAGGCAGGGAAGAAGAACAAAGGCTTTTGTCTGCCCAGCCTCAGAGGAGGGTGAGAAATAGAAATCCTGCCCGATCATGTGGAAGCCCCCACAGCCCCCTGCTTGGGCTTGGGGCCAGGGGAGGCAAGTCAGGGCAGCCAAGTGAGAGACCTACAGCCCAGGGGTGGGAAGTGATGCTGGAAGAAATGTCCATCTGCCCACCATCTATCCACCCACCCATCTACCCATCCACCCACCCATCTACCCATCCACTCACCCATCCATCCGTCCTTCATTTCTTCCATCTGTCAAACCTTTCATCCACTGACTCATCTACCCTTTTATCCATCTATCCATCCCTTCCCTCTCTCACTCCTTTGATCCATTCATCTACCCATCCACCTACCAATCCATTCATCCATCTAGCCACTTCTCATTCCCTCTATCCACCCACCCACCCATCTATCTACCACCCCTCCATCTAAACACCCATCCAACCGTCCATTCATCCATCCATCCGTCCATCCATCCACTTATCTATGCACCCACCCCTCCATCTAAGCATCCATGTATCCATATACCCATTCATTCAGCTAATACACCCATTAGTCTACCCATCTATTCATCCATCTATCTCTCCCTTCCTCCCTTGTATCATCCATCCATTCATCCACCCATCCATCTATCCCAAAAGCACATATTGAGCATCATGGAGGCCAGGCCCTGGGTTGGGCACTGGGGATACAGCTGTGAACAGTCTCTGCCTTCATGATTCTGATATTCTAGGCAGGTAATGGACAAAAAGAAACTATACAACTGTTTAATATAATGACAGAAGGTGATAAGTAGCTAGAAAGAAAAATAAACCCAGGTAGGAAAGCAGCATACAGAGCCACTATAGATGGAGTGGTCAAGGAAGACAAGAAATGATGGGCTAGATCTGGCGGGGGAGCAAGCACAAAGGCCCTAAGGCAGGACTGAGCTCAGCGTGTTCTAGTAATAACCTAGAGGCCAGGGAGGTCATCAAGAAAGGAAGGAAGGGGTGGGGAGCGGGGGTAAAGCTGGAGAGGCTGTGAAATAAGAGACACAGCTCTATCTAGTCAGGGAATGGTTCCTCTCGCCCTTTAGACCTTGGTCCTCCCATCCGTATAATGAAGTTCTGGGTGAGATCATCCTTTCCTATCTGAGGCTCCGCCATTTAAAAAAGGTGGTCTTGTTCTTGCCTAGGGAGGTATAGGAGCAGGGACTAGAATGTAAAAGTTAAGGATGCAGGCTCTGGGCCAGGCGCGGTGGTTCGTGCCCATAATCGTAGCACTTTGAGAAGCTGAAGCAGTTGGATTTCTTGAGCTCAGGAGTTTGAGATCAGCCTGGGCAACATGGAGAAAACCCCTCTCTACAAAAAAGTGCAAAAAATAGCCTGGCGTGGTAGTATGCACCTGTAGTTCCAGCTACTCAGGAGGCTGAGGTGGGAGGATAGCTTGAGCCCAGGAAGGGGAGGTTGCAGTGAGCCAAGATCATGTCACTACACTCCAGCCTGGGCAACAGAGCCAGATTCTATCTCAAAAAAAAAAAAAAGGAATGTAGGCTCTGGAGTTAAGGTATTTGATTTCGCTGAGTCTCAGTGTTCCCAACTGCAAAATGGGAATAATAATACCCCTTCGTGGGGTTCTTATGATGACTTGATGGAATAGGACAGGTAAAGCATCTATCCCAGACACCTTCCTCCCTGGCCACTGTTATATAATTAAGTAAGACAGCAGTGGTAGCCTCTTCTGACCCTCAACTCAGAGGCAAAGAGTATAAAGCCCTCAGATGCCCCTCAGTGGGGATACTGGTCTTGGAGGGCAGGGCAAGGCTGGCACAAGTCTGAGGGCTGCTCAGCTGTAATCACAAGATTTCTGTGGGGCAGTATGGACAGAGCCCTTCGAGCAGCTCAGAGGCCTCCTTCCTAGACAGGCAGCTCTGCACCAGCACACAGCTCAATTCCTATTCAGTTACACCATGTGCAGTGCCATGGCCTTGAGCTGTCCATTCCCTTCTCTGGGCCTCGGTTTCCAAGTCAGAAACTTGCCTGGGTTCTCATCCCAGCTCATCTGGTCCATTCCTCCCTCAGGACCTGATATGGTTTGGCTGTGTCCCCACCCATATCTCATCTTGAATTGGAGCTCCCATAATCCCCATGTGTAGTGGGAGGGACTCACTAGGAGGTAATTGAACCATGGGGGCGGGTCTTTCCCATGCTGTTCTCATGATGGTGAATAAGTCTCATGAGATCTGATGATTTTATCAAGGGCAGCTCCCTGCACTGCTCTCTTGTCTGCCACCATGTAAGCTGTGCCCTTGCTCCTCCTTCACCTTCCACCATGGTTGTGAGGCCTCCCCAGACATGTGGAACTATAAGTCCATTAAAGCTCTTTTTCATCAGTAAATTACCAACTCTCAAGTATGTCTTTATCAGCAGCACGAGAACGGACTAATACAGGACCTTTGCATGTGCCGAGCTAGTCCCCTGGTGTGCCCTTCCAGCTCCTTCTCCTCCTTCAGGGCTCAGCTCAAATAACACTGCAGGGAAGCCTTCCCTGAACTCCAACTCCAACATAACCCTGTCCCCACTCATCCTGTGCCCTTGCACATGGCTAACTTGCTTTCAGAATACACCTGAACACTTTCTGAAATCATCTGCTATCTCCCTGTTTGCTTCTTTATTGCCTGTCTTCTGGACTATGACATCAGCTCTACCAGGATAAAGACTGTATCTGTTTTATCCACAGTGGCTCCAACAACTAGTGCATAATAGGTGCTCAGTAAATATTTGCTGAATGAATAGTGGGGACTTAATCATCCTTCGGTTTTCTCTTAAAAGTTTTGCCACTTAAATATTAATTTTAATTATACAATTAACCCACTATCACATTCCTAAAAATTTTTTTTTTACTCTTACAGCTTATGGTTAAAATCCCCTTTGATGTCCATCCTGCACATTCCCCATGGGGATCATGGAATGAGTTTAGCATCCTTCCAGATTCATTTCTTTGCACTTACAATGAAATACCTACTACACTGTTGGTAGTGTGTGCATGTGTGTGAGTGTGTGTGCGTGTTCATAGTGGATTAGATAGAGCCCAGAGTCAAGAGCAACATAAACAGCTCTGGGTAATTGTGATTGTTAAATTCTACTTGTCAACTTGACCAGGTTATGGTGCCCAGTTGTTTAGTCAAATATGAGTCTAGATGTTGCTGTAAAGATAACCCGGGCTGGGCGCAGTGGCTCAAGCCTGTAATCTCAACACTTTGGGAGGCTGAGGCGGGCGGATCACTTGAGTCAGGAGTTCGAGACCAGCCTGGCCAATATGACAAAACCTTGTCTCTTCTAAAAATACAAAAAAATTAGCCAGGCATGGTGACAGGTGCCTGTAATCCCAGCTACTCAGGACCCTGAGGCATGAGAATCGCTTGCATCCAGGAATTGGAAGTTACAGGGCTGAGATCATGCCACTGCACTCCAGCCTGGAAGACAGAATGAGACTTCATCTCAAGGAATAAATAAATAAAAATAAAAATAAAAAAATAAAGATACTCTGTAAATGGGCTTGATAATGTGGGTGGGCCTCATTCAATCAGTTGAAGGCCTTGAGAGCACAATCTAAGTTTTTGGTGGAAGGAATTCTGTAACATAGAAGTCTTCCCTGAGTCTTCAGTCTGCTGGCCTGCCCTACAAATTTCACATCTGCCAGCTTCTACAATTGCATAAGCCAATCCCTTTAAAAATTAAATTAAACACACACACACATCCTGCTGGGTTTTGTTTCTCTGAAAAGCCCTGGCTGATACAGTGATTTAAACAGAGAAGCAATCTATTAAAAGTACTTTATGTGGGGAAGGACAATCAGTCCAATAAACAAAAATGGCCAAGACTCCAGCAGGCACTTCACAAAAGGGGATGCCCCAAAGGATCAATAAACACGCAAAGGTGCTCAGCATCCTTGTTCAGCAGGCAAATGCAGACGGAAACCTTAATGAGGTAACCACTATACACCCACCAGAATGGCTAAAATGAAAAATATGGAAATACCAAGAGCTGATGAAGATATGGAGCATCCAGAAAGAACCCTCATATATAACTTATAGGAATGAAAGGTGGTGCGAGCACTTCAGAAAGCACTGGCAATTTCATTAGGTGAAACATACACTTGCCATGAGACCCAGCGATAGGACTATGCTCAATAGTAGGGCAGACAGATGTTCACCAAAAAGGACACATACACAAATGTTCGTAGCAGCCCTGTTCATAAATATCCCCTAGCTAGAAAGTACCCAAATGCCCATCAAGAGGAGAATGAATGAAAGAACAGAGACACGCTCAGACACTGTTCCAACAATGGAATTTTGCCCAGCAATAGAATGAAAGATCCACAACCACACGCAACAGCATGAGTGAATCTCAAAGACTTTAACACTAAGGGAAAGAGGCCAGACGCAAACAAGCGTACACTGTTTGATTCAATTTATGTAAAGCTCTAGAAATAGACACGACTCGCCTCTGTTAGCCTCGGGGGAGTCGTGACTGGAAGAGGGCATAAGGGAAGCTTAAGGGAACTGGAATATTCTGTTTCTCGATGAAGGGCTGGTTACACAAGTGTACTCACTTATGAAGACTCGCCAACTTATCGCTTACGGTCTGTGCATTTTTCTCTCTGTGTGCTAACTTCAGCGAAAGTTCAAAATAAAATAGGGGATTGGGGGAGCCTGGGAGGACAGGAGAACGAGGCTTAAGGTCAGCAGGGACAGTACCGCAAATCACATCCAACACTGGGTCAGTAAGCCCTCTCTGCTGCTCCGAACTCTCCCTGCTTCCAGGTCTGGGTGGGCACATCTGATGATGGAACCCGGGTCATGTGCCCACCCCCAGCTGTAAGGGATGCTTGGAAGAGTGAGCATCTAGCAGTTTCAATATCAGTGATAGAAATGGGGCTCCTCAGACCACTGCAGAGTGTTCAACCCTTCCCCAGTTGATGGATATTTAGGTTGCTCCCAGTGACCATCTCAGTCCATACTCCTTGTGCCTGTGTATGGGAGATGCCACATCACGGAATTGCAGTGTTCCCCCCAAAAATGTGAATGTACAGTTTTACTGGCTACTGTAAAAATTGTCTTCCAGAGAGGCTGTTTCAATTTACACTGCCACCAGCAGTGTATCAGTGTGACCGGTTCCCAGGCTCCTGAACACTTTACATCAGCAATCCCATTCATGTCAACCTGAGACATGGGAATGTTCTCGCATTGTTGTTTCAATTTGCATTTGCCTGATTAGCAGCATGGTTGAACATCTCCCATGTTTATTTGCCATCTGCATTTCATTTTATGTAAATTGGCTGTTCACATCCACTTCCCATTATTCTAGTGAGTTTGTGGATTTTTCTTACTGATCTGCAGGAACTCTTTATATATGGTAAAAATAAATTCACTGTCTACATTATGCTTCAAATATTTTTACCTGGGCTACCATTTGTCTTTAAACTTTGGAGTGGCCACATACCGTTTTTCTCCAGGCTCACAACTTTTCTGAGGTTGGGAAATGAACGCTGAGGGGAAGGAGGCAAGGACGACAGGAATAAGGGATCTTTCTGACACCACTTTGTTCTCTTCCCACCAGCCCTGAGTACATTTTGTAACACCCCTCCCATATCATCCTTTCATTTCCTTGTTCTTGTCACTAATAGAAAACAGTAATAGAACCCCAGCCACAGAACTTCTCACTTTCACTTTTCAATTTTGTTTTCAAGCTTAACATTTACAGATTTGGAGTGAAGCATCCTCAGTGTCCCTGGTGGTGTAATCAACCAAGTTGAGTGTCCCTCACAGGTGTCATTAATTTACTCACATAGCAAGTGAAGAAATCAGGTTAACTCAAGTAATTTGCAAATTTGCCAATAGCAGGCAAATTACTAAACAGTATATATAGCATATGGTGAGCAAGTGGCCTGGAGGTGAAATGGCCTATTTGAAATCATGCTTGAAAATCTTTTATCTCATTCATAAAAGGGCAGAGAACATGGTTTGGTAAATACAAATACATGTGTATTACAAAGCCAGGGGTTGGCGAGCTACAGCCCTTGGACCAAATCTGGCCCGCCACCTGTTTTTGTAAATAAAGTTTTATTGGTACATAGTCACAGTCATTCACTGACATACAGTCTATGGCTGTTTTCCTGCACCACAGCAGAATTAAGTAGTTGCAACAAAAAGATGGCATGGCCCACAAATCTTGAAACATTGATTATCTGGCTCTTTACAGAAACATTTTACCAACCTCAGCAGCAAGTAATAAAAAACACATAAGTTATAATTTTGCAGTATTTTTAAAGATATAACACAGATGAAAAATGATTTTTAAAAAATGTTTGGTAGATAGTGCATGGCTGGATCTAAGTTAAATGCATAGAAAGTGCATTCCGCTGAATAACATGATCAAGAGTAGACTTTGGGCCTAGATAATTGATTTCTAAAATTTCTTAGCAAGTTCCTTCATGTCTCCCAACCTCAGTTTTCTCATCTGTAAAAACAGGATGATATTTAGTTCTGACCATGATCATAGGGTATAGGTAAAGAAGACTCAGAATAGTTCAGGACACATAGTAAGTACCATGTAATTATTTGCTATTATTATCATTATTATTGCACAGAGACAGGTCTAGATTGGTGCCATGGCTGTGTTACTTCTCAGATATGTGATTGGTCACACAGCTCCTCTGCCCCAGCCTCAGTCTTCCTACCCATAAGTAGGGGCCATAATGATTGCTATCACCTGGAGTTGCTGTGAGGGTTCCTTGACACAGCATCTGGCACACAGTAGGCACCCAATGCAGGTGAACTGTTACTGCCACCATTCCCATTGTTCTGACTCAAAGCCTCTGCACTGTCTGGAACTCAGTCCCCCTCCTCCTCTGCAAGGTAGACCAGGACTCCAGATCCGCTGTGAACCAGCACTGACTGTTTTCCACCCAGTGATTGTTTATTTAACTGTCCTCTTAAGTAACTCCCCAGCCATCAAAGGGCTGTTTACAAAGCCCACAATTAGCCTTCTTGGAACAACAAATAAACAGAAACCTAATTAGGCATGCTCCTCCTGGCTCAAGGCACGGCAACGCCAAGGCTTGGGCACTGCAGCTGTCATTCAAATAGACATTTAGGGCTGTGTGGATGAATGGACGTGTAGATGGACGAATGGGTGGATGAGTGGGTGGATGAATGGGTGGGTGGAGGGTTGGATGGATGGATCGGAGGTTGGAAGGAAAGATAGGTGGACAGAAGATATTTGAATCAATAGACAGAAGGATGAATGGAAGGATGGATGGCTAGAAGGCAGAAGGGGTAGAAAAATGGGTGGAGGAATGGAAGGAGAGGTGGAAGGAAGTCTTACTGGGTGGATGGATGGATGCGAGTCAGATGAAAGGATAGATGGAATAATGGAAGGATGGGTGCAGAGGTGTCCGGATGGTGAAGGAATGTGTGGATGAGTAAGTAGGTAGGTGGATATGTAGGTAAAGGAATGGAAAATGGACTGTGGCTGGAGAGGGAGAGGGTGATGTGAACTGAGGCTCCAGGCTCTTTCCTGCATCTGCTTCCCACCCTGCCCCATTCTTCATTGAGATGCTGTGTCACCACACAGTAGAAAGGACTCTGACCGAGTGGCATCAGAAAATCCTGGATTTGAATTCACTCCTGCTGTATTCTACCTCTGTCACCTTGAGCAAGCCCTGTCACCATCTGAGCCTTAGTCTCCTTTTCTGAAAAATGGGTGTTTGTAACTGTCCCCATTTCACAGCATGGCTGGCAGCATTCATGGGTTAGGTGCCCATGCTGTGGTCCCTGCTCTACCTGTGTGAATTCCTGTGGAGCAGGGGCTGGCATCCACAGGGCTGGGCAATGTTGGTGGACTGCCCAGACCCTCTGTTCTGAGCTCCACCCCATGGAGGGAACAAGCAGGAGCCTGTGCTGCCACAGGGCCCTCCCTTTGGGAGATTCTTCCCTTGGAGAGAGGGGGCTGGCCTCTGCCTGGGGAGACTCGGAATCCCGCTGTGGAGACGGGCACTGGAACTGAGCCCAGGACCTGGCTCCCCTCCTTCCCAGCTCCCCACATTCCAGCCTCCGGGGCCTCCACTCGGTTCTCAGAGCTGGGAGTGAGAATGCCACAGATGTCCAGCTGCCGGGATTCACATCCCCTCCTCCCACTGCCTCACTGGTAGGCTTGGCAGGGTACTGACCACTCTGTGCCTTGGGAAAATGAGTTCCTACCTCAGGACTATTTCGAGGATTGAATGAGTTGAGATGTGCAGTGTTTAGCACAGTGCCTGGCATGTAGCAAGCATGGCTAGCTGCTGTTATTCTTGTGGAACAGTTGTTTTCATTGTTGTCGTTGGTATTATTATTAATTATTATTATTACCTCTCCCTTAGCCTTTCCCCCTTCTGGTCAGAGAGAATCTGATGCATCCCTGCAGGAGATGGCCTCAAGCTGGGCTTTGAAGGAACAGAAAGGCTCTCAGAGGCAGAATAAGGCACCCCTCGGGAAATCTCCGCCTGGGCAGCTCCGACAGCAGAGAGCCAAGAGGCTCTGGCAGAGGGAGGTGTGGCTCCCAGCACAGGGGTGGGATAGAGCGAGGTGAGTCAGTGTCTGGCCCAGCCAGGCCCTCACAGCCGCAGCTCTGCTTCCCATCAAGGGGCGGGGCGGCCACGGCTCCCCTCTGGCCAGGGCTGAGGGTCTGAGTCAGCTCAAGTCAGGTAAGCAGAGGAGGATCTGGGGCTTTCCCACCTGCACCCTGGAGGCCGTGTGTGCAGGGCAGGGCTTCCTCCCATGGCAGAGGCAGGCAGAGGCCTCTGTGCCAGGTACAGCCTAGGTACCGCCTGCCCCCATGGCTGACCCTGGGCCCCAAATCCAGCGGAGGCCTGGGAGCCTCTTCTCTGCCTTAGTCACCGGGCTGTCCCAGGACTCCAGCCAAGGTCTTTGCCCCTGGGAAGAATAGAGAGCTTCGGAATCCAGCAAACCCTGGGAAGTTGGGGAAGCTTCCCTAGCAGGTGCTATTTAAGCAGAGGCCTGGAGGAGGTGAGGAAGTGAGCAGTGGCCGTGAGGGATAATGGGGGCTCCAGGCCCCCAGAACAGCAGATGCAAAGGCCGTGAGGTGGATGCAAAGGCCTGGAGTGCCAGAGCAACAACAAGGAGATTGTCGTAGGGACGAGGGCCGGGGGAGGAGGAAGCGAGGCAGAGAGGGCCAGGGCATGTCCGCCTCGGATGAGCCAGGGAGAGGGCTTTGGCTTTTCCTCTGAGTAAGGTGGGAGCCCTGGGAAGTTTCTGGGCAGAGAAAAGACAAGATCTGACTTAAGTTCTCACGTGATCTCTCTGGCTGCCTGCGGGGAATGGATTGGGGGTGCAGGATTCAGGACAGAAGCCAAGAAACCAGGGAGGAGGAGACTGCAATAGTCCAGGTGAGCCATGCAGGGTCTGGACCAGGGTGGAGACCATGGAGGTGAGAGAAGAGGTGGGATTCTGGGAGTTCCTCTGCACATCAGCCAACCTGCCCTTCTTGAGACCCTACTCTGCGTGAGTTGTGTACGGGAACATGATGCAGAGATCACAGAGGCTGAGCCCTTGCCCACAGTGAAGGAGACAGGAGGAAAAGGAATGCAACCGTGATGTGATCAGTGCCAGACCGAAGTGTGAATGCAGGGCAGCCACCACCCCCCAGGTTCTGTCCTAGAACTTTCTATGTAGGAGCTCAACCTAGTGAGATAAGAACTATCACGAGCCCCCATTTTCCAGGTAAGAAAACTGAGGTCCTCTCAGTCAAGCAGTGTGTCTAAGAGACTCCTCCCCCTAGTAAGTGGCAAGACTGGGATTCACAGCCCGATCTGAAGGGCTGCAGGACTGACCCCACCTGACCACCTGTGTAATCAGGGAGGGCTTCCTGCAGCGGCAAGGCTTGAGCTGGGCTCCCAGGGACACACAGGATTCCGTTAGTGAACAGAGGGCCTTCCAGGCCTGGGCAAGGAATGAGCCAAAGTGTGGTGGTGAGATGCATCCCTCAGCCAGTGTCTCCCACACCCCACCTAGAAGCCATCTCTAAAGCCATTCAGACCTTTTCATAAGTAAATTGATTTTTTGGTTTATTCAGTTGGTTTTTTAAAAACTAACTTACAGAGATGAGGTTCATATAGCATCATAGGAAGCATTTTAAAGTGAACAACTCAGTGGCATTTTCGTATGTGCTGTGGAACCATCACCTCTAGCTAATCACAAAACATTTGCATCAGCCCAAAAGGACACCCTGTGTCCATTACGCAGTTGCTCCACATCCCCCCAACAACCACCATTCTTCATTTGTCTCAATGGATGTACCTATTTTGGAGATTTTCTGGAAAAGGAATCATAAAATATGTAACCTGGCCGGGTGTGGTGGCCCACGCCTGTCGTCCCAGCGCTTTGGGAGGCTGAGGCAGAAGGATTGCTTCAGCCCAAGAGGTTGAGATCAGCCTGGGCAAAATAGGGAGAGCCTGTCTCTACAAAAAATACAAAAATTAACCAAGTGTGGTGGCATGTGCCTATAGTACCAGCTACTGGGGAGGCTGAGGTAGGAGAATCATTTGAGCCTGGGAGGTGGAGGTCACAGTGAGCTGAGAGCACGACACTGCACTCCAGCCTGGGCAACAAAGCAAAAGCCCGTCTCAAAAAAAAAAAAAAAAAAAAAAGACCTCTGTATCTGGCTTTTTTCACTTAGCATCACATTTTAGAGGTTCATTCTCATTGTAATATGGATCAGAAAAATTTATTTTCAAAGGAAAATTTGTGTTGCTATCAGAAGGAGAAAACAACTTTTCATTTCTATAAATAGAAAGTGACCTTGCTGGGTGTGGTGGCTCACGCCTGTAATCCCAGCATGAGCCACCTTGGGAGGCTGAGGCGGCGATCATCTGAGGTCAGGTGTTCAAGTCCAGTCTAACCAACGTGGAGAAACCCTGTCTCTACTAAAAATACAAAATTAGCTAGGCAAGGTGATACATGCCTGTAATCCCAGCTACTCTGGACGCTGAGGCAGGAGAATCACTTGAACCCAGGAGGTGGAGGTTGCCGTGAGCCAAGATCGTGCCTTTGCACTCCAGCCTAGGCAACAAGAGGGAAACTCCATCTCAAAAAAAGAAAGAAAGTAAGTAAATAACCTTAAAACAATAATCACAAAAGAACATTATGAAATTCTAGCTGCATTCTGCTGCCTGCTGAAGGCTTTGAGCTTAAGGCCTGTTCTCCCTCACAAAGGGAGACGAGCAAACGTGGGAGAGGTGTTCAAGTCCAGCGGCACCCACCTGAGACTTTCTCCTTGGGTTAATCAGAAGAATCAAAGAGAACTGCAAAAAAGGAGGAATGGTGACAGCTGTGATCGAATGCATCTTGCGTGGGAGGCTTTGTTATTTCCAGAGAAGAGTAGGGGTGAGTGCAGCTCATAACCGTGAGTGTCCCTGGCGCCACGGCTGGTAGATTAGAGGGGAGGGGCTGCAGATGGGGAGCCTATTGGGAATCTCTGTGCCAGCCCAGACACAATCCAGAGAATCCCATGCCTGCCAATGTCTTCCCTTTTCCAAATCCTTTCGCATGCGTGAGTGCAGGTAGGCCAGGTAATAGCCAGGTTAATTCCTGGATGCTATTCTGTTCCCAGATGTATTTGTTCCTTTATACGCCAATACCAAACTGTTTTATTTCCTATACTTTGTCATATATTCTGATGTCTGGATGAACAAGTCCTCTCTCTTAGTTCTTTCAGCATTGCCTTGACTATTTTTGCACGTTTACTTTTTTCTGTAACTTGAGAACATTCCCCTTTTAACAGAGAGGCCCAGAGTTGTTAAGGGGCAAACCCCAAGTCACACAGGGCTTCTGCCACCAAGCCTCATGGTCCATTTCCAGGACTCGGGAGGTGTTAGGAGTGGGCATGAGCTGGCATGCTGGGAGGAAAGGGGGAGTGCTGTCACCATCCAAACACGCCATTCTTGTGGGTCATGAGAGGCTGTTTGCCTGTTAAAGGCTTTAGATGCCCTGAAAAGTGGCAGCATTTGCCACGTTCACATTTCACCTGCAGCTATTATGTACTCTTTCCATCAATTCACTTTTTAAATGTTTGGTAAGACTTAATATTAAAGGAACTCGTTTTATCCTGGCTTTAAATGAGAAACTAGGGTTGACGGTGAGGCCTTTGTTGTCCTTGCCCTGCCCATACCCCCGCTCTCTTTCCTTCAGTGACACAGACAGGATTCCAGCTGCAGAACCTGCCCCCTTCATCTGTGAGCTCTGCTCATTCTGTTTCAGCAGGCTGGATGTGCTGGGAACTAACACTCCAAGCAGCAGCTGTCAACCAGTGACAAGCAGGAGCTGACGTGTCCCTTCCCCAGCTCCCTGGCCAGCTGATCCCCACCCCTGGGGGACTAACTCTGTTACTACCACAGCTCCCAGCATGCCACAGCAGGGCCGAGCCCCAGCTGCCTCCCTGGTTACTGTCTTGGTAGCACTCTTGAGATTGGCAGCCCTTGATCACTAATCTCTCTTCCCTACCAGTGCTTTCTGGGGGCATCTCCCAAACAGGTACTTGCCTTCACATTATTCTGTTAGGATCTGCTTCTAGGGGCACTCAATCTAAGGCACTTGCTGCAAACGGAAGACAATCAGTGAAATATACAAAAAAGTGAAACAAAGCCAGCTACTATTGCCGATGACAGGCTTGTACTCGGGATCTGCTCTGTTTCTTCAGAAGAAAGAACAGGTGTTAGTAAGGTGTTCAAGATGCACCAGCCCCAAGTGGAGTTTCTCCCTCCCCATGGCATCACAGGGAGGATGAAAGGAAATTTCACGCCGGGTCCCTGTACCTTGCAGCTACCTCTAGCCCCATCCATGGTCCCAGGCTCACAAGGTCCTGAGAAAAACTTCCCACAGGCCAACCCCAGGGACAATGGAAAGTCCCTTCCCTGGGCCGCTGATAAGACACAGGCCTGGCTGGACCCAGTGGGCAGCCCTCAGTACCCACCCAGGAGGGGCCCACAGGAAAATTAGCCTGACGCATGGGCAGATAGATGGCTTCAACTTTGCTGTGAGTGCCTCTGGAGAAGGGAGAGCTCATGAGCTCATTCATTCATTCGTTCATGCATTGCCTCAACAAATTCTGACTATCAACTGTGTGCTGAGCACACCGTGCTGGGCACTGGGGAGCTCCCTCATGGAGCTGCCATTCCAGTAGGGGACACAGATGAGAAATAAGCAAAGACACAAATAAACTCGGAAATGAGAGCATTCCATGCTACAAAGGAAAGAAACAGAATGAAGGGTAAAAAATACATGGGCATCTGAGTGCAGTGGCTTAGACCTAAATAATCCCAGCACTTGGAGGGCCGAGGTGGGAGGACTGTTTGAGTTCAGGAGTTTGGGACCAGCCTGAGCCACATAGTATGACCTTATCCCTACTTAAAAAAAAAAAAAAAAAAAAAAGTGCTGGGCATGATGGCACACACCTATAGTCCCAGCTATTGAGGAGGCTGAGGCAGGAAGATCACTTGAGCCTGGGACATGGAGGCTGCAATGAGCTATGATTGTACCACTGCACTCCAGCCTGGGTGACAGAGTGAGACCCTGTCTTAAAAAAAAAAAAAAAAAAAATGAGAGAGGGCTTTGGTAGCATAGCCTGGAGGGCCTCTGAGGAGGGTCGTTGAAGTTCAGAACTGAATCTGGAGAGCTAGAGAAGGCGATGAACTAGGGAAGGGCAAGTCCAAAGGCCCGGGGTGGGAATGAGCTGGGCGCGTTGGAGAGAGGCAAATGCTGGCTGGTTGCTGCAGTGTCAGAACAGGGGAACGGTGGTAGGAGGCCACAGTGAAAGTGGTGGTCCTTAGGCAGGTCAGAGCAAAGAGATGCTGGTTACGTATTTCTGTGGATACTGAGCCTTGCAGGAAAGACATCCATGGGCACTGGATGGGAAGCAAATAGCAGAGGAAGAAGGCATCACTTGGGAGGCTTTTTCTCTTGGTACCTTTGTCCGTGGTAGGGAAGGCCAAGGGGAGAGACCTTGGCTTGCTTGGGCTCAGCCAGACTGCAGCAGGGAGGGTCTTCAGGCCCCTTCATCAGGATGGACCTGGCTCATTTCAACCAGTTGAATCAGCAACTGGTATTCAGCATCTCATCATAGTTTGTAATCTGTGAGAGACGATTTTTTTGAGGTACCTATGCACCAGGCTCTCTGCAACCCTACAAGCCGCCTGCCTGAGATACAGAAATAGAAAGTTGCAGAGAAAGTTGCAGTACAGTGTGACAAACATTCCAGGGAAGAACTGGACAAAGCAAGGGTCCTTCAAATTGGCTTTTGAAAGATGAAGAGAGAATCGCTGGAGAAAAACCATCATTAAAAAGGCAGAAACAACTGTCTTGTTCGATGCTGTGTCCCCAGCACCTGGCTCAGAGCCTGGTGGACGGTGGGGGCTCCATCGGTATCTGTTGATGAACAAATCTGAGCTGCCCACACTTTGGTTATGCAAAGTGGAAACTGCCTTCACAATTTTCATGCTGTCTACTCTCCACTTCTACTGTTCCTTATTTAATGTGTTTCTTTAAATTTACTGACTTTTTCACTTAAATACATTTATTTTAAAAGGAAACATTTGGTGCTATCACTAGAACTGAAAAAAGCAAAGAACACATGCCACAAATCAAAAGTAACCAGAAAGATACTTACAAAGTAACCAGAAAGATACTTACAAAGAAAAGGAAACAATGTTATTAAGTCTACCTGCTGAAAGAATAAAAAGACAAGCCACAGAACAGGAGAAAATATTTGCAGATCACATATTTGACAAAGGGTTGACTAGTATCCAGAATATATATAACAAACTCTCCAAATCTATTAAGAAGAAAACAATTGGGGTTTTTTAACAGACATAAAGTTTGAACAGATATTATACCAAAGAAAATATACAGATGGCAGAGAAACACATACAAAGATGTTCAAGATCATCAGTCACTAGGGAAATGTAAGCTCACACCACAGTGAGATACCATTATCACCTGTGCGAATGACTAAAAGTAAAACACACATACGTACAAAAAAACCTAACAACACTAAGTGTTGGTGAGAATAGGAAGCAACTGACACTTTCATACATTGCTGGTGGGGATGAAAAATGGTACAGACACCTTGGAAAACAGTTCAGCGGTTTCTGATAAAGTGAAACATACACTTAGCCACCTGTCCTAGCAATTCCACTCATAGAAATTAACCCAAGATAAACAAAAATTTATGTTCACATAAAAACCTGTTTGTAAATGTGTGTAGTGGCCTTATTTATAATGGCTAAAACCCAGAATCAGTCCAAATATCCCTCAGCTGGTGAATGGATGAATAAGCTTTGATACATCCATACCCTGGAATACTATTCTGCAGTAAAAAGGAATCATCTACGATACACACAACCACATGTATGCATCTCGAAAGCGTCATGCTGAGCAGGAAAAAAAAGACTCAAATTGAGGAGACACATTGTAGAATTTCGCTTATATGGCATTCTAGAAAAAGCAAACTTATATAGAAACAGAAAACAGATCAGATGTAAAATTCAAAAAACATGTGTAACTGATCATTGCATCCCTCCAGGGAACATGATGGAGGGGAGCAAGGGCAGCTGTGGGGGGATCGCCAGTCTGCTCACTGGGGTGCCGATTACAGGGCTGGGACAAGCTGGACACTTCATCATGTATGCTGCAGCCCTAATGGGCATTTCAAAAAGTCTAGCTGGATACAACTGAAAGCCTGAGACATGAATGAGCCTGAGACCTGCTCTCTTTGTCACAAAGGGAGATTAGCAAGTATTTGGTCTTAGAGGCAGGTTAGCACCAAATAGAGACTCTCCTGGATATAAAGGAAAGACTGTAAAGAATTCGCATAGAGAATAACTCTTGCTATGTGACCCGAGGTGATTTTAGGCTTTGTCTGTGCACCCTATAAAATAATCTTGTGTGCACTGCACATCACCAAACCAGGAGATGCTGGAGAGTCTGAGACAGTGTGCCGGCAGCGCTCTGCTGGAGGAAGGACGCGGAGGTGTCCAGGCTCGGCTTCAAAAGCAGACAAGCCTGCACAGCACCGGAGCAGGTGAGGAGAGCTAGGGGCCACTGTGTCCTTTTTGTCTGTGTCCCTTGCCACCCAACATGAGCTCAGCACATCATCGATCTTCACTAACTAGTCACCCCTCCAAGCTTTTGCACTGGTTGTTCCCTCTGCTAAAGATACCCCCTTCTCCCACCTTGACCACCTGACTAACTCTTAAGCGCAGCTCCCAGGTGCCTCCTCCGTCTCCTTGTTACACGAGAGCCCTGCTGGGCATTTGCTCTGGGGTGTCTAGACACACTATTTCCTCTGCCTGGAGTCTCTTCTCCCATGGGGCAGGGGTCAGTCAGCACCTTCTGCATGCAAGGGACAAACAGCCAGTCCCAACTGTTTTCAGCCAAAACTGGGAAATGCAGTGGCTCAGGTAACTAGCAAGTTGAAGGTGCCTAGTTTCAGGTACGGCGGGATCCAGGAGTTCAGAGCCTGTCCAACTCTGCGCTGCTTCCTCCGAGGCAGGCTTTTCCTTTGTTTTGTCCTTTTTCTGCTCTAAGGGTTGACTTGCTCACTCTCCACTCAATGGAAAATGGCATCTCCTTCACAAATCATGGGCAGCCCTGAAGTCCCAGGATCAAGTTTCATTGGGGAGGCTCAGTCATGTGCCCACCCCTGGACCAATCACTAGAGCAAGACCCAGTCACGTGTCCACCCCTGGAGACAGAGGCCTCTGTGCACAGGCAGCCACAGGGACTGAGAAAACGGAAGAGGGGGTTCTTCAGTAGGAAGTTCAGGTGCTGTTACCTGAAAATGGGAGCTAGATACTGACCTGCCCACACACTCGCCCTTTCTCCCGGCTCGTCTCTGCACATTGTATGACCTCAGGCCAACCCCTTCCCCTCTCTGGGTCTCATGTTCCTCCTCCGGAAAATGGGCAGGAGGCCGTTTCGATTCCAACATTCCAGAATTCTGGGACAGCTTCCAGGACTGGAGGCTGCTCCCTAGATCCCAGGAAGGTCCCAGCACTTCTGGGGACGGAAGTGGAGCATCAGCCAGAGCCCTCCCCAGCCCCCAGCCTGGGAATATGCTTAGAAGATGACAATTGGGCTGCCTTCGGCCGAAATTCCACTCCCGTGGGGGCCTTGCCAAGAAAAACAAGCCCAAGAAGCAGGCATTAAAGGTGAGCATACTTGAGCATTTTAAGATGACAAATTATTTACACAGGTGTGGGAACCATCCCCTCGCACCCCGCTTGCTTTTCCTCCCCCCCCCTTTCCAAATTCTTTCCCCCAAGGGTGCTGACAGACATGCCAAGGGAGGGGGTGGTTGGTCATGGAGATTTGCCCAGAGTAAGTCCACAAACCCAGGGCAAACGGGGTGGACAGAGGAGCAGGAAAGAGAGTGTCTCCATGGCGGAGGCTGGTCCTTGCTCACCTGTCTTCTCGCTCTCTACCCTGTTGCTTGGGGAGATACTGAGGCTGGGGTCCCAGGAATTTTATTGCTACCTGAGTCCTTGAAGAAACTCATGCCCAGGCCATCCTTTGTCCACAAGGGGGAATAGGAGACCAGAGAGGTGAAAAGCAACCCCCCCCCCCCGGGTCACACAGCCAGCTGCTGAACTTGGGGCTAGCAAAAGAGGCAGAGGAAGCAATCGTTTCTTCAGTACCTAGTATGTGTCTGGGAGCACATTATGAATGAAACAGACAAAATTCCCTTCCTCATAGAACTGAAAAAGATACAAAGAAGATAAATAGTAAGATAGATACCTCCAGAAGGGCTCAAAGAAGAGTAAGAGGGGGTGAAGAGGTGGCAGGGGTGCTGTCTAGGTTGAGTAGGTAACATTTGAACCAAGAAAGATGAGACTGAGCCGGCCATGGGGAGATCAGATGAAGGGCATTCCATGCAGCTGGCACTGCACCTGCAAAGGCCCTGAGGTAGGAAAGGGCCTGTGGTGTTCAAGGAACTGTCAGGGGCCAGTGTGGCTGCAGTGAGAAGGAAAGGTGATGAATCAGAGGTAGATTCAGGTCAACAAACCCAAGGGGTAGGTAGAATCATCCTGTGTTACCAAGGAGGAAACTGAAGCCCAGAGAGGGGCAGTGACTTGCCCAGCCTCACAGAGCAGAGCCAGATTCCAGCCCCTTTCATCAGTTCCAAACCCATGTTCCTGTGCTTCTATGAGGGTCCAGGGTGGGAGCAGGTGTTGTGAGGGCCTTCCAGGTCCCCAGCCTGCAGCTCAGCTCTGAAGATGAGGGGCATCTGGGCCAGCTGCGGCTTCCTGTGGGAAGAAAGCAGAGACGGATTGAGCTGCTGAGTCACGGGGGAGCAACAGGCTCCCAGGCTGCCATGGATTCTGCCTTAGTTTACCTACCCGTCATCACACGTCCGCCTCTGGTGCTGACTTCAGAGGGGTGCTATAAAGGTTAATTACTGCCTGGCAGCTCCAGGAGCCTTGATGAAAGGTGGCAGGAAGTGGGCACTATTAACCCAGGAAGGTAATTACCCCCAGCCTGGGGGAGGGTGCGGAGGGGTCCCAGCCTGAGTCACTTCTGGTTCTGATTCAACTCCAGGCCAGCCTCTTTCCAGGTGGATATGGCCCAACATGCTTAAACATCTGACCACCGTCCTGGCCCCAAGCCCCACCAGCACCAGGCAGGGCTGAAGCTAGGAGTCATCACAAGCCACACAGGCCCGGGGTTCAAATCCCATCTCTGCCGCTGCTCTGGCCGGGGACCTGGACAACGCTCCTCACCTCTTGGGCCTGTTTCTTCATCCATACAGTGGGCGTCTTAGTCTGTTTGTGTTGCTATAACAATACCACAGCCTGGGTAATTCATAATTCTTCAAGGTGAGTCCTTGAAGAACAGAGCTGTACTTCTAACAGTCCTGGAGGCCGGAGAGCTGAAGATTGAGAGGCTTGCTCAAGAGAGGGCCTTCTTGCTGTCATTCCGTGGCGAAGGCATCTCATGGCAAGAGACAGCAAGGCATGGCTCAACTCACTTACATGACAAATCCACTCTGTCCATCATGAAGCCACTCCTGCATTACCAACACGAATCCATTCATCAGGGCAGAGTCCTCATGACCCAGTCACCTCTTAACGGCCCACGTGACCTTTGGGAGACATGTTGGGATGACGGCAGTTCGGGCTGAGACTCTGGCCCCTCCCCAGGGCGCTGTGGCTCTTTCTCACACATATGCCAGATACTGTGCCTTGTGGCCACCGCGTCCCCCTGCTGCCTCAGTTTGAGGCCAAAAGTGACATGTCAGGCCACAGCTACCCACACCATCAGCCATCTGTGACCTGAAGGGAAATGATGAAAGAGTTTTCTAGAAATAAATGATTTTTAAAAAGACTTTTCTAGAAATAAATGATTTATAAAACAACCCAGGAAATGATCCCTGGCTGCTACTAGGCCCCTGGGAGGGAGGGCAGGCCTCTTTCCCCCTGCCCCAATCCCCAGTTGGACCCCAGAACCAGGCTTCCTGACTGTCCCCTGTCCCTGGAGGCCCACCCCTTCCCTCGTCCCCTCTCTTGTGGCTCCTGGGTCTTGAGGCCACCCCGTCTCCCCCAGTCTATATGTGCACACACACAACACGTGCACATGCACATGTACACATATGTGCACACACACACGTGTCTGAGCTCTTGGTCCAGCTGTGAACGCACAGCCTGGTCCCTGGTGAGCCCCAGATGGTTACCTTCTTCCAGGATTCAGGAGATGGATACTAAGGCCAGAGCTCCCTTCCTCCTTTTACTCCCTCCCTGAGGCAACGTGGTGCCCATCTCACAGGTGGGCATGCTGAGACTCTGAGATCCAAATGCACAAGCCTGGAGAGTGGCTGAGAGACAGGGAGGGGGAGTCCCAGGGGCAGCCTGTGCACAGGGCAGGGCCGAGGGAGCCTGGCCCTCCGTGGGGTTCCTGGGAATGAGGCTGTTTACCGTGAGCAGGCAGCTCCAGGGCCTTGGGCCCCCAGGTGGGAAGAAGCCAGGCCCTTGTCAGGTGGCTGCCTGCACAGGTACAAGTCTGGCACCAGGTGGCCACGTTCAGGAAGAGGCTGGCCTGAGGAGAGCTGCTCCAGGGCTGACCCCCGCCCCCCTCAAGCTCACCTCCTGCCCCTCTGCCCCTCACTCACTCCCTCTGCCCCAGCCACCCAGTCCCCAGTCCTTGCTGAGCCTTCATCGAGAGGATCCCCACAGCCTGGCCTTAGCACCTGCAGCTCCCTCTGCCCAGAGCACTGGTCCCAACCCCCTGCCTTTGCACGTGGGTTTCTCCTCTTTGTTGGGGCTTCTGTTCAAACGTCACCCCCTCAGAGGGGACCTCCCAGGCTCTCTCCATCCCATCTTCTGCTTTCTTTCCTTTGGAGCCCTGCTCACTGCCTGAAATGATCTCAAATGTCTGATTCTCCTTGGCCACAATACAGGCTCCATGAAACAGAGGGCTTTTAGATGTCTGTCTGTTTTGTTCACTGCTGTATCTCCAAGACCTGCAGCAGGCGCAGAACACAGTGGCGCTCAATAAATGTTTGCTGATGTACTGAAGAAGTTTTGAGAAGATGAGATGTAATTTGTATCACAGTGGGAGGGGTGGGTGCTTCAGGGGAGACGTCATTCACAGAACTGGGTGATTTCTCCAGGGTTTTGAAGCGTGTCATGAGCAGCGCGACGTCACAACGATAACAATAATATTTATTGGGCACTTCCTGCAGTGAGCACCGTACACAGATGATCTCAGAGGCCTCCCAGTGACCTGCCAGCTCAGGGCTGTGATCAGCCCCACTTTCCCTGAGGCAACGTGGTGCCCATCTCACAGGTGGGCATGCTGAGACTCTGAGATCCAAATGCACAAAGATCAAAAGGAAACTGTAACTCAGAGTTACACTTAGGGACTGCTCCAGGTCACTAGCAATTTGGTGGCAGGCCGTAGTTGAATACAAGGCCACTTTGACCCCCTCCCTCAACACCCTGGTCTGTCTCCATCCCTCCAGAGCCTGAAGATTCCCTGGAAATCGCACAGTCCCTGGATTCCTGGCACAGCCAAGAGAAGTCATGTGTGTCCCGCCCATCACCCCCTAGCTGGTCAGGGGCCCAGAGTGGATGATCCTGGGCTGCTGGTGGGCCCCTGGGAGGGAGGGCAGGCCTGGCAGCTGTCCTGTCCTGGGGACGCCAAGCAGCCGGGAGTTTCTCTCCCCGGACTTACTGTACATGATTCAGCGCCAGCCCCAGTTGTGAAATCTGGGAATCTTGTGGGCAAGGCTGGGCCTGGGGGATGGCCGTCTGGGAAGAGGAGGCTGGGAAGGGGTTAAGGGGGGTGGCGGGGGAGGAGGAGGCAGGCGCCAGGCCAGACCAGCAGAGAGCACACAGTTAGCACTGGGCTGGCTGCCTGTGGCTGGCCTCTGACATCACGGCTGCGTCAGCCCAGCCAGCCCCAGCCCCTCACTTCCTCCTCTCCCTGGGCAGCATCCTCCACTACCTCCCCAGCCTCACTGTTCTGTCCTGAAAACGAGCAGCGCCCAGCCTTCCCTCCTGGAAGGGGGCAGGGTGGTCAGGGAGAGGGAGAGGACAAACACCACTTTGCATCCAGGAGGGACTTAGTAAACCACAGCCGACAGCCGTGATGTGTTGGAGCCAAACCATAATCCTGGGAGAAAAGGCAGGTAGGAAGCTCTCACACTTATTTTAGAAAAGAAGAGACTGAGGGTCTGAGAAGGGAAGGGACTTGCCCAAGGTCACCCAGCTGCACAGTCATAATGACTTGTAAGGAAGCATCGTGTTGATCTCCTCCACTCTTCATTAGAAGGACATGTGTCTCTCGGTGCCTGGTTGGGCTGCAGTGAATGTCCCAAGGCCTGGAATTTTCTTCCTCATCTCGTTAATTTGTTAAGTCAGATTAAACCAAATGAGCATTTGTTGGACTAGAGGAACAACAAAGGAATTCACAGGAACTAGTCATCAATCAGTTATGATTTACGGTAGTGAATCTAATAAATTCTGCAATTGAAATGTTTTCCTTAAGAAATCACGGAATGAGGCCGGACACAGTGGCTCACGTCTATAATCCCAGCATTTTGGGAGGCCAAGGCAGATGGATCACTTGAGGTCAGGAGTCTGCAACCAGCCTGGCCAACATGGTGAAACCCTGTCTCTACTAAAAATATAAAAATTAGCCGGGCCTGGTAGTGCACACCTGTAATCCAAGCTACCTGAGAGGCTGAGGTGGGAGAATCACTTGAACCTGGGAGACAGAGGTTGCAGTGAGCCAAGATCATGCCACTGCGCTCCAGCCTGGGTGACAGAGTGAGACCCTGTCTCAAACAAACCAACGATATCACGGTATGCCTACTCTGCTCCAGGCTCATCTACATGCATCAGGCTCCATCCTCATGGCAACTCTTCGAAGGTGGGACAATTACCCCATCTCACAGAGGAGGAAACTGAGGCACGGAGAGGCAATTGATGCCTGAGGCCACAGAGCCAGTAAATGACAGTGGTGATAATAGTAATGCTAGCCGGCCTCGATAAGCCGCTTCCTCTGAGTACTGAGCATGGTATTCACAGGAGCGCACCAGCTTCTCTAGCTCCCCAGGAGGAGAGAGGGCACTCTTACTCTCCCCATGTCACAGGTGAGAAACCAAGGCCCAGCTGGGTTACAGTGCTTGCCCAGATCACACAGCTAGGAAGTGGCAAAGCTGGGATTTGAACCCAGGCCATCTGGCCTCTGTCCCTGGTCAAGCACAGTGCTAAAGCTGGACACACTGTAGGTGCTCAGGTCACTCAGAGGTGACTGAACTGGAGATGCCCAGGGCTTCAGAGGGCACTCCTCCCACAAGCTACCCCTCACATCGGCTCAGGGCTGCCCTGAGCTGGCATGGCACGGCTGGGCAAAAAAGTGCAGTTATATCTTCCCCAGGATGCTGTTACCCCCATGGCTGCCACAGCCTTGAGTGCACAGAACCACCGTGAAGACCTCCAGGATCCTCCCCATTTTACAGAGCAGAAAAGCCAAGGCCCAGAGAGGGTGTGTGACTTGCCCAAGGTCACAGAGCATGGTCATATGGGCTATAGCCAGCCCCACTCCCAGCTCCTGAGCCTGCCCTCAGTTTCGAAGGCCCTGGAAGATGAATTTCAGGAGGAAGAGGGGAGCTGAGACCTGGCCCTCCCTGACCCTCCCCAGGAATGGTCTTTCTTCTCTTCCTGGCTTTCTATCTTCTAGCTCGGTGGGACTGGGCCTCACATGAGCTGGCTCGCAAAGTGGGACAGGAAGGGCATTCCTGGCAGAGGAAACAGCACGGGCAAAGTGGATAGCATGTGGAGCAGGGAAGGAAGAATATCTAACTGGGCTGCGGTGGAGAGAGTGAGGGGCCGGGGTGGGGAGCGGGTAGAGTCAGGTAAGGAGGCCTTGAATGTCATGCTCAGGA